>NW_009260616.1:6847965-6898276 GCF_000687185.1 Egretta garzetta
CCCTAGACCATACTGACATGAAATCTGGGACTGAATTAAAGAAACCAGTATGCCATTGAGTGTGGCAAATGAACCTCCCACAGAAAGTGAACTGATTTAATTTGTAACAGCTATGGGAGCTGTTTGGTTTTGCCTTACACGTTCACGTGGTGATCCTGGACCAAAAGCTTTCTTAAACGGGTTTTTAGTGTTATTGCAGAGATATAATAAAGGATCTATCTGGCCGATGATCTCTCTTAAAACTGCAGCTCCATAAGCATTGTGGCTACCTGCGACAGGCCTTGGTTAGCGACCATTTCACTGATGATCAAAAGACTCGGAACAACAGCGGTCTAACCATCTGATCACACCATATTAGTGAGCTCTGCAGTTAAAATAAAATAATAACATATCATCAGTGGTGGTTCAATTTATGTAATTATTTTGTCACATTTTAGCTGTAGAGCTAGTCGGTATATTTTGATCCTGTAATGCCCGACACTGCATTGTGTTCTTTGGGTGTCGTATTAAGTTGAATTGTTAAAATCCTTCACATTTTTTCCTATATCTGGACTGCAGTGGTTGATACAGAAAGCTGCTAAGACAGAAGAACAAGACATTCCTATGTGAAAAAAATATGAACAACAAGTAGCACAGAACTGTGTTTGATGCATGAAAGAGCTACAAATGCTGAACAGATAAAGTGAAGCTTACTATCTTTTACTTTTGCTTCGGGGGTTTGAATACACTGAGAGACTAAAGAGTTCAAGTGCTGTAGCAGGAGTAATCTGGAGAGCAAGAAACATGGCCTAAGTGCCGGGGCTGTCAGGCTGTCACATTCCTACCTGGCCTGGCTCTCAGACAGAAGGGTGGCCGGAGGTCTGCAAGTGTCTCGAACGCTGTGCACACCACCAACAAACTCAGAAAATGGTAACACTCCAAGGTCTGGGATTTTTTCTTTTTTTTTAAATAACATTTCAGTCATTGTAGTTAATATTCAAGGCTTAGGGTGGCTTTTTTTTTTTTGCCTGTAATTATAAGACATCTGGGCGGGGAATATGTTACTTGGGGAGTTTTTCCTCTAAATTCTTGATTGAGCTTCCTGTTGCTTAATGCTAAATAGTACGCAAGGTGGGCGTCAGTACCTTCCCTAGTCTGAGAAAGAGAAGTAACTTTTCTCACGGTGTGAGTCTCCACAGCTTTCTGAGGAAAGCGAGCAAGCAGGCAAATTGATGCAGTTCCTCTCAAGTCGATGAAGATCTGGCTTTAAGGAATCATTTAGCAAGTGTTTCTTGGTTGGGATATTTTCTCTTTTCAGACCACTTGCCACTATTTGTCAGTCAAACACTTCCAGCAGGCCGGGAACACTGTGTTACGGAGTGGCTGATACAAATACCCTTGTCCCAGCTAATGCAATATTAAATGCAAAAGAACTTTTCAGTTTTGTGATATGCTTTCAAGTCTGAAAGGAACTCATTTTTATTAAGGAACATGCCAGGGGTCTGGAAACTGTCATTATATGAGACTTAAAAATATGTTGTACAACAAAGATCTTGACTTTTCAGAGTTTGGGACATTTTGGAGGGTGGCCTGGCGCTTGTCTGGTTTTAGGTTTGGGGATTGACTATCCCTTGTTTGGGTTTTTGTTGGGGTTTGGGGCTTTTTTTCATTTCTAAAGCTACTTTCAGTTCCACAATT
The DNA here is from genome assembly GCF_000687185.1 of Egretta garzetta. Lineage (NCBI taxonomy): Eukaryota > Metazoa > Chordata > Aves > Pelecaniformes > Ardeidae > Egretta > Egretta garzetta. The sequence continues at coordinate 6,849,643 of NW_009260616.1, forward strand.
TTTTCTTCAAACCTTCCTGCTTTTTTAAGGCCCGCAGTTAGATTATGTGCTGCTGACTAAAGTCAGGATATATGTGTGCAGCCAAGTCTGTTCTCTTACATGCTGCTGCAGAAAAGGTCAGCTTTTTATCATTCCCTTATCCCCTTGCTTTTCTATTTCTACATGAATCACTTCATCGGCAGGCTATAATTTATAGCTTCCTCCCTGTAATATAAGTGCAAATTCTCAATTTTACTGACATAAATTGTATGCAAAGGACATCCTTAAAGTGAATCGGGCTTACAAGCCTGCTCTTGCAGCCTTAATTTTTACCTTATACAAGTAGAGAAATAATAAATGAAAAAAGAATGGTATAAGGGAGTGTTACAATTAAAGTGGGTGGGTAGAGAGGAGGGAGATTTTTCCTTGGAAACCTTTTCCTTGGAAACAATTAACTCAGGATGAATCCCACAAAAATTCTCTATAATTAAATAATCCACAATTTATCTCTCAGAGTGTTAACTCTTTATGTTTTTGTGAAATAAAAGAGAAATAAGTATATAACCACCCTTCTGGACATGGAATTAAAGAACGGAAAAAAAAACCCGAAAAAGCCCTAAATGAGAAGTTTATAAAGTGAGAGGCACTGTGCATTGAAATTTGGGATAGGGGGCCAGCAGGAACCCAGCAACATGTCTGGGTAAAACAGGAAACCCCAAATCCAGTGAGCTGCTTTGTAATTTAAGATGCCCATCTTGGTGCCTGTAATGTTAGTAACGTGTAGTTTCTGAAAGCTAAGATGACACAAAACCAGTGTGGGAAGGAGGGAAAGCGACCTGCAACGTGGGATTGTTTGGCTTTTAATGACGGATAGCTGAGAAGTTAATTGTACCCACGCTTATTTTTATGACTGCAGGTAACCGGATCCTGCGACACCTATGGCTGAGGCTCACTCCTCGGCTTCCTGAGAAGCTTGGCACGGGGGCTGCTATTGTGCACAGACGCTACGGAGGCAGCAGGCAGCCCTCGTGCCCTTTCGTCATTCAGCTTCAGAGCTGTGCTTAGGTTTCTTCTCCCAAACTCATGCATCTTTCCCCAGGAATTACCAGAGCCAGTAGACGATACGTCTTTCTGTTAGTAGAGTAGCTATGTAACTTCCAGTATCATTCATATTAGGTATTATTTGGAAGCTCCAACTCAGGTGCTTTAAGGAAAAGCAGCCATTGCATTCACCTAAATGTACTGGCATTAGAGTTTACTGTCTTCTTCAGTGCCACCCTAATTAGCGTCAGCCCTGTTAGGACCTTGTAGATGTGTCTGAGAATCGTCACAGAGGTAAACACTAGGGACTACTTCTACTATTAACATAAGTTGCCTCGCAGTATCATCTGGAGTTTTTTTTCCTAACCCAGGTGAATCCTTAATTAACTTAAGAATCCCTCTGGCATCTGTTTCCCAGATATTTAAAAACATCAGGGAGAAAAGTCTTCATTGTTTTGCATGGAATGCTGTCAAAACATCAATTAGAAAGAGGAGGTTCATTTAATTAACAACCACCTTGACAATAGGAAAGAAATGAATGCTAATTATAAGCATTCTGTACAGTATTTTTCTCTGAAATAATGCTCCCAAATATCTACTGGAAATCTAGCAGCTTCTCCAGACATAATAGACACAGCTCACTTCCAGACGTTCATGCCATTCCATTCAGGTTGATGGTCATGATTTAAAATGAACATATTCTGGCTTTTCCCATTATACCTCAGAACTAGGAAACTCCAGCAGTGGAGAATGTGCTCAGAAGTGCCAGGGGTACCTGCATCAGAGCCTGCAGGCTTAGTTGCCAGGGTCAGAAAACCACTCCCAGGGTAGACAGAGGATGGGTTAATACAGGATGGGTTAATTGCAGCAACCTTCATTCAAAAGACTCCTATTAAGCAGACAAGACTGCAAGAAGTTGACTTAAAGACATGTAAACCAAAGAAAGCATTTTCTGCTCTCCAAATATTCACGCTGGACGACAGGAGCCAAACAGTACAGCCTGTAAACAGCTCCCTCACGAGTGACCCAAACCCACTGACTGCACCTGTTTTGCACTACAGCATGGCAAGGAACTACAGTTTCTCTTTTCTGAAGAAACTCATAAAAACCTTGGCTATTAATGCTTTTTAAAGATGAAAACTGCCCAGTGATTTTTCTGCAGTTTCCAAGATTTCATGGCACAGGCAATAGGCACAACACAACCAGGTTTCCAAAGACTGGCATTGGTGTGTCATATCTATTACACAGAACACGACTCCGGCTTTTCATGCAAGAGTAGCTACTATTACAATAGTAGGGGTATTCAGCCACTAATATCAGCACTATAACATTGTGATGCTTTCCTTCATTTTTACTTCTGCAGCCTGAATGAAGAAACTCCTGTGAATTATTGATCTGTTTCACAGCCACTTTAGAGAAAACATCACAGTCTTGGCTGAAATCTTGGACAGAAGCCAGCCAGTGGAAAACCTCCCAAGTCGACACAATATTTAGTTTAAGATCCTAGTTTCTATAATTCTATGAGCTCGCTCTAGATGAGAGACCTTCTGTCCTTTCTTCAATCTAGACTTTCGTTAGCATGGATCAAAGACAATCTTCACACAAGTTAGTTCTCTTTATTTAGCACTCACTGACAAGAGTCTTGTGCTGTCAGAGCCAAAGTCTAAAAGGAATATCTTCTGATTGCTTTACCCTGGAAGTGATGTCAGGATCTCTTTTGTGATTCAGGAAGGTATGTTGCTAAAAAGGCTACAGACCATCAGTGGCCACACATACCGATATATCTCCTTATGAAACCTTATAATTTCATTGTATACAAAAAGTAAGTTTAGGAAAATACAGTTAATGTGCATTTCAGAGATTTTTTACATGTGAATATGTATTTAGAAACTAGATGTACCAATAACTAATTGTCCCTATTTACCTAGACATAGTTGAATCTGAGGTAAAATCATAGACTAATAGACAACCCATGTTGGAAGAGAACTCAAAAGATTGTCTCTTCCATCCTTTCATGGGAATGGGAGCCTAGTTGAGATAATCTAGCACCTGTCCAGTCACATCTTGAAAACCTCCAGTGATGAGGACTCTACCATGTCCCTGGGCAGGTTGTTCCAGTTATTGATTGTTCTCACTGTAAAAACTTCTTTTTTTTATGCTGAGATGAAACCTCTGTCAATGCAACTTGTACCCATTGCCCCTTGTCTTTTCTATGTGGCTCCTAGTGAAGACAGAGCCTCTGTCTTATTTGTAGCCTTCCTTTTAGTACTGGAATACTGTGATGAGCTCCCCCCTGAGCTTTCCATTCTCCAGGGAGAAAAGACCAAACTCCTTCAGTGTTTTCTCATCCAGCAGGTTCTCCAGCTCTCTGATCCCACTCATGGCCCTCCTTTGGACCCTCTCCAGTCTGTCTGCGCCCTTCTTGAATTGTGAGGATCAGAACTGGACACTGTACTCCATGTGTGGCCTAACCAGCACTGAGTAGAGAGGGATGATCATGTCTCTACCTCTGCTGGTAACATTCCTGCGGACACAGCCCAGGATCTGATTTGCCTTCCTTGCAGCAATGCACTCCTGACTCGTGTCCAGCTCGTTGTCTGCCAGGATGCCCAGCTTCCTTTCAGCAAGGCTGCTCCCCAGCCACAGAGATCTTAGCCTGCACTGGGCTCTCTGGTTATTGTGTCCCAAGTGCAGGGCCTTGCACTTGTCTTTGATCAAATAAAATCACTAAATTTAGTTTTGTCATTTAAAATTCACCTTATTGATCAGCACAGTAAGAGATTGGGTTATTCAAGCAGTAAGAGATTGGGCTCTTCAAGCAGCATATTCTTCTGAAAAGGTAGTGATAGTAATAAGTATTTTGTAGACCTAAGACAAGACAAATATTAAAAACATCTCGGGAAACTTATCAGAAAACTGAGACTGACAGAATAGCTCCAATAGAGAAACATTCACATGAAGCTAGCTTTGGCAATAAACTTTTAACGGGATAGATTTCATGTCATACTAGCAAACGGGATTTCTCAGATCAGCTTCTATCTTTTCCTTTCTTTAATTCATAGCTCAACTGAAATTCTGTAAGAAGATTTGTGAAAAATTTTTGTTTTAAATTTTTTAAGATCATTCTGAAAAATCAGGTTAAAATGGCTTTAAAAATCAATTTCCAGCAAGCAACCATGTTCAAAGCATTGTTTTGGCTTGAGTATAGTATTTTTAACAGAAATTGAGATCTTTCCTTCAAAAGATTTTGAAGACAGTTTAATCAGTCTGAAACACGAATCCAGATTGGAGCTAACTGAACAAATCAGGTGGATTTTTTAAAATTGGAGTGGGAGGATTCATACTGAAACAAGTTGACAAAATAAATAGTAATTCATCAAAGATTTTGGTTAACCTGCATGCACATTTTCTTAAAATCAGACAGCATTGCCCGCTTCCATACTGATGGTGATTTCAGACTGTAGTCTCTGTGAACAAGTTTGAAAACCAAAAACCACTGGGTTTTTTGGCCAAGGGTAGAATAACGGAGCACAATCCTCTGTTAATTTACATGAAGCCACAACAGCAATGTTAGATTAAGTTAACTTGGAAATTTGGCCTATTAAGTAGTGGTCAGCTATGTGCATTGTTCAGCTCCACTAAACAGTTCATGATTCAGAGGAAATTTAAACCTCTGATTCAATTGCATGCGATGAAAAGATTAGTTTACACCCTTTCTTCCACTGAAAAAGTGTAAAGTCAGCTTTTATTAGCATTGCAACCATATCCTTTGTATTTTACCAAGTAGCAAGAATTTCCAGTTGGTCTTTAAGAATGTTCTTGCTCTTCTAACTGCTATAAACTGGTAACATAGCAGAATTCTAGAATAATGCTTTTTGCCATCTTCAGCTAGCTACAGTACTCTGTCTCATTCTGGTGGGATATTGCATGAATGAAGGTATACTCATATTTGTCGTTTCGCATCAGGGCCAGACTAATACACAGGATGGGAAAGGACATCCTAAGTAAAGTTCATCCCAGTGATTTTCTTGGCACCGTGTCATACAACCTCTTCCATAACTTTGTCAAGCTCCATCTTACAACAGTTCGCCTGGGCACAAAGCTTGTCAGCCCATTGGGAACACCAGCTAGCACTGGTTGTTAAAGCATATTCAGAAACACATTATACCTCTCCACTGGTGTTGGTCCCAGCTTCCCACAAGCATACATGTAAATCTACTTGCATATGACACTGATTCTTCATGTCAACAGATCCAGTACTTGCAGCATGGGTGAGTCTACCCAACATATTGCTGAGAGCTCCAAGCTGAAAACCCTCTCTCTCAAACCCCCTCTGAGGTGCTGGTGGTCATCCTGCTGCTCCTGAAAAGAAGCCACACAGAGGAAAAGAATCCTAAGTCCCAGCCTGAGCCTGAGTCCTTGTCCCCCTGTGCTCACATGGCTTCACAAACATCCCTCATACCACTGGCTTTCCTCCCATTCACACCACACCTCAGAGGTCAGGCAACCCCCTCTGGGAGCATCTCACGTTAAAGTTAGGGTTTTAACAGTTTAAAGAGAAGGACAAGCAGGGCTCAGACCTGGGCTTTGAATTTGATTTAACGTCCAGTCTGATCTCATCTGAAAAGCAAAAATTAACTGCCTCTGATAGATGTTCTCAATGTTATTTTATATATCTATCAAAAGTACTGTGTTGATCTGAACCTACACCAAGCCAAACACATTCCACTGCTGAAGCGGTATCAGATCCAAGTGCAAAAATCCCAGGGTATTATAAGGAAACTTTCTACTGACTGCAGCCTGTGCTGGCCTGAGCCCTTATTTGGCAATTTTCCTGAATGATGAAAAAGGAAAAACCAGCATGCATCTTCTCCTGGGATACAGAAAGCATCTTGTCTGCCTCTCATTCAAGCTTTCAAACAATAATTCTCCTTTATAACTGTGTATTGTTTCTGGCAATAATTACGGATATAAAGCCAGATAAGTTTGGTGTAAATTAGCATCACTCTGTGAAGTCACTGGAGCTGTGCCAGTATATACCAGTTGAAGGCATGGCACATAATGTGATGTCCCTGGAGCTGTGCCAATATATACCAGCTACAGGCACAGCCCATAATTCTGTACATCAGCATCTTCGCGCTGTGCTCCTTTATCAACAGCTGCTACATATTCTAAAAACAGAAAGCAGAGTCCTGTCTTTCAAGGTCTGTGGAACACGGGCTGTTTTCTCATTACAGCTATTTTACAGGGTCTTTGAGAAACAGACACCATATGTGATTAAGGTTGCTGGGCCCCTTCCCAGTGCAAATAATAAATAATAATTGCATTTCATCCATGAAGTGTCTCTTCGTGTCAAAGGTGGTTTGAGCCGAGTGATCTGGCATCCTTCTAAACTCGAAAAGATGTGGTGAGCTCAAGCTGCTGCCTTCAGCTCATCATACACAGCCATTTGGTACGCAGAAGGCTCTGACCATTTTACTGCATGTGAAAGGCACCTGCATCTGAGGTACATTAGAAGACAGGTGCTCAGGCATAAGGGATATTTATATTTGTTCAATGATTAATATCATTGCATCTGTAAATGATGAAGATCACTGTATAATTAGTCATGAATTATTGAAGTAACATCTTTTTTCCCTGCTTAAAAATTCTAAGCTCCAGAGGATATTAATAATAACATTTGCAATCTGCAGTCACTGTGTTCTGCCCTATATTCTAATACAGGACACAAGCTTCACTCCAAGGTACTTACAACTTAAAGTTGACGCAGGTAGTAAAACTTTTTTTTTTTTTCCCCTGTCTCGTCTAATTTATTCTGGAGTCAGCTACATAGCTAAAGCTTGTAACTGCCACCCCCATACTAATAATTGAGCTGGACCACCTAAAAGCACTTCTGTTATGCAAATACAAATCAGGACAGTTGCTAAGGATCAGTGTTTCCCAGCAGACAATATAACCTTTGTTCAGCTGATACGTGCTTGGCTTTTATTGTTTTGGGGTTTTTGTTCTGAAAGAGTGGTAGCAAAAGTACAGCCTTCCCATTTTGTCTTGGAGCCTGGGATCATAAGACTGTTGAGTGCGGATTTCTTGCCTTATCTAAACCTCTCAGTGATGGTCACTCGGGAACAGACAGGCAATACCACAGACGTTCCCAGACAGGAAAAAGTGGCCCCAGAGGAAAAGATTGAGCAGGTCTTTGCTTAAATGGATCTGACAGCTTTGCTTAGAGAAAGATGTTTGTCCCTGTTTATGGACGTGTCCTTTTCCCCCCTTATGATTCCCAGGACCAGAGTTACTTTCTACTGTGTGCCTGCCGTCTGGGTAGGGAGCCTGAGGGTCATGCGTCCTGCAGGCGGTAGGGATGGGTGAGAAACAAATCCACCAAGGCTGCTATTCGCAAAGGGCTTGAGCCTTTTCCATAACATTTCCATTATTCTATTTAAAGTTTAATACCCCAATGATGGGAGTCTTTCCATCTATTTCAATGGAAGCAGGGTCAGTGGCTGCCCTAACCTGCACATGCATATGTATTTTCACAGGAACCCTCCCTCAGGCTGGAAGACCAAAAATGTCAAAAACATTTTGCTGGTATTTGTGTTACAAAATGGAAACTGATAGTTAATAAACCAGTTATCCAGATTCACAGATTTGTTTTTCAAGTTGCGCTTTACATTCTTTTGCCTGTCAGATATGATAGGTAATGTATTATTTTCAAAACAAAAATAGTCTATGGACTATTTTTTGCTGTCAGTATTTACATTTTGAGTGCGTCTAGCAGAAGTAAATGGATCTTCAGCCAGAGTTTAATTTTAGAGAGGATATATGGTATCTTGCTTGAAGATTTTCTTAATCAGTCAGATTTGTCCTGGCTTTCAACTCCAGATAAGAACGTAGACTATTTTATCACAAGGTTTTACTGTGTGTGGGTTTTAGTGCCAACCAAAAATGGCTCCCAGTATCTTAGTTATTAAAGTCACATTTGCTGGTGATTATAGCTATTTCCTGCATAAAATGAAGTTTCCACAAATACTTAATAAGTCAAAAGAAGTCAAATAAAATGGCATGCCTCTGGAAATATGAAATAAATTAATATTTTTCTGAGACTTGAGTATCTCCTTGCACTGGGGTAAATGTGTGCAGGAGCTTATGTTTATTCCTGATAAAGTCTGAAACATCCTGGGTCTAATTAAGCTTCCCCAAATACATTGTTCCCATCTTCCAAGATGCCGAAAAAAAGGCAGTTTTCGAAGCTGGAACTGAACACTGTTCCCTGTCCTTCCCCAGCTACAGCGCCTGACAGGAGACTGTCTTTTAGCTCTGATATTTCTCAGGGAGATCCCTTGTTCCTGTCTTCCCCTGCTGTCATACAAATCTTAGCAGGACAGCAATATAAACAGCTCCCTGGCTGGATCCTGGGGAAATGGCAAGGGTCGGAGGGTTAAGCAGGAGGCAAGGGCTGATCCCGGCAGCGGTGGAAGATAGAGGTAGGATATGAGGGCCTTGAAGGACAGGGGCTCATGTGAGTTCGTACAGCAAAGAAGAAGGAGCGAGTCAGCCACTGCACACCTTGGAGGATGTTTAGTTGATAAGTGGCAGCTCCGGCTTCTTCGGGGGAGAGGGGAGAGACAGCCACTGTCCGCCACTAGATTTAGAAATCAGCCTTCTGCTGTGGTCATAATGTATGAACTCTAACTGCTCTTTAAAAACCCAGAGACTTTTATAATACCTGCAGTTACTTTAGTCAGTGTTTTGGCTGAGATTTTTACTATAAACTTTTGTATAACATACATAACTTTTTTTTTTCTAAATGCTTATCTAACAGATACTTTTTTTAATACTGTGGCTGGAAGTCAGAGAAATATGGTTATTGTAAAATTATTGATACTGACTTCAGTCCACATATTGTAGGAATAAACTTCTGAAAGTGCACTAGGCTGGTCAGAGATGAAAGGAACTTTAAAAAAATGACAACAAAACAAAAAGTTATTTCAATGCTTCTTCCTCCCTTTCCCACAATCTTGTATTTCTGAAATAAGTGCCTGCAGGGCTGCATCCAAACCCCTTTGAAGCTGAAGGGAAACGTGCTGTGGAGCTTTTGTCTGAGCCCTGTGGGTGCTCCCTGTGCCCCAGGTTTAGAAGCCCACCCGAGCTGCCACTGCGGAGTGGTTACACTTGGTAGTTGCAAGAAGTTGATTAACACAGTGATTTGGATCCTGATAGTCCCGTGTCTTTCATGTTAACTTTCTTTCATGAGGACAAAAGAAGGTGCCTTTCCCTTGACTTCAGTGAATGTGAGTAAAGCCCAATACAAGAAGAGTATTCTGGAATAGCCATAATGACTGCCAGTGAAGCAGCAAAATCTAATAAGCCACAACAGTATTACAGTTCACAAAACAAATGATTGAGACTTGAAGGAAAGCTTGAAGTCCACAGTCAAAAAAATAAAAGCATAATCCTTGATGCAGACAGAAACAATTATTTGCCTGAGGCTTTTCACTGGAAAGCACCACAAACTTGTGAATACGGACAGGGTACGACCTACTTAGTGGTAAGTGGCCACACCCCACCAAATAATGGCAGAGTTTTAATTATATTGAGCCATATCCTAAGGTCCTAATTCATTTTTAACTCTGGCAAACTGTCATGAAGTTGATCAAAGGTAGCAACTGAAGGACCTGACCTATTGCGGTTTATGAACAGGCATCCACCACATAATTCTCTGAGTAGATTGGGCCAAATGGGTCTGGGCAGCTGCAAATCAGAGTTTTTCTGGTTTGTTCTCCTTAATGAAAATCTCATTAAAAATCCCAGCGATACAAATGATTTGCAAAAGGCAACATAGTCAAGGCCCTCAATGTCCACCTGATTCATTTTTCACATCTGAAAAGTCTTTCTTCTCAATCCAACCAAGCTTTCAGCAAACACTTCTGTACACAGCTGAGTTTGGCAATTACTTCCAGGAGTGCAGCTAAACTGGACAGTGTCATGACATAGTGTGGCATGCTTGCCTTGGATATCAGTACAAGGAGTATAAAGGTCCCCATCTACCAGCCTTTGCCCCCAACTTCCAGCATTTTCACAGCTGTTTGCCTGTTCTCCAGCCCACATACAGTATCTTCACACCATGTATGTCACTGCTCGTCAACTGGAGGAAGACGACAATTCCAGATGGATTTCTGCACCTGGTTACTCTCCACAGGGACCTTCCAGAGAGTTCATGGGTTGAGGTAGGCTCCTGAAGAGGCCAGGCAGGACCCACAGTCCTTTGGCTACAGATAACATTGCATCTGGGCTGAGTATTATTTGTCAATAAACTTGCTTCCTTTTTTCCCTGCTGTTTCTTCCAGAAAAATATCTGCAGGTAGTTTGCTGTTGACTCAGGTTTGCTCCCGGTGAAGTAGAACATGCAGGAGGACTCCAACATTTCTAAAACATCATGTGCAAATGCAATCATTCCCTGTGCAAAGGTATGCTTAATTTCTGAAAATGGGAATGAAGCAGCTACCTTCAGCTGCCCTCCCTTCACCTCAATGTAAGCCTTTGGACTATTGGGAAGGTGAGAGACCTAGGAGGCTTCTAAAACAGCCCAGACCGTGACACTTACTCAGTTTCTCTCCTCATCTGCCAGGGGGCTCACAAACACCCCTTGAAGTTTCTGAACAGCCTCCTGTTGGCTTCAGTGGGAGTTGGATTGGGCCCACAGGCAGAACTTCAAGTCTATTCCCAGCGAGGCAGTGTTTCTGGCCTCTGTTAATTGGGAACTTGGAATCCCCTGTTCTTTTCCAAACCTAAGGGCTCCAGCTAGGGAGTACAAAGTGCTTGAGCCATGCCAAGAAGCCAACTACAATAATTTTCTTTGCGAGAGGTAATTATGTTAAATTGGGTGCCCTGCTCCGAGGGATTCAACTGCAGAGACAAGCACGAGAGAAGGAGTCTAGCCAGTTTTGCATGAGCGGTAGTGAGGACGGCGATTATGCTGGTCTGTGAGAAATCTGGGGCTGGGGAGCAATCTGCGCATGATGTCATCTTTCCCGGATTTGTGAAAAGGTTGCAAGGACCTGCTGCAACCCTCCCAGAAATGCTTGGTCTTATTGCTCCTGGATTTGGAGGGTATGGCTGCCTGGGCACACAGCTCATTAGGGAGATATGTGTAAGGCAAACAAACCCCACTCCAGGAGTGTGTTTATCTCATGGCACAGAATGCCGCATGCCCGCAGATCAAAGCCGGTGGGAACAGATGCTGTTAGCAGAGCAGCAGCTGCACTCAGATCCTGTCCACACCCTTCCTCTTGGCAGTGGCCTACCCAGGGGCTATTATGTTCCCAACAGGGCGATGATTGCCCCTCCTTCCCACCCCTGCTGCCATTCTCCGGGGAGGGTGTACCGGCGCTCGCCTCGCTGTCTGCCTTCGGGTTCTCATTGTTTCTTTCGGAAGGTGCAGATAGTGGGCTAGACGCTCCTTGGCTGGTGCTCTGATAAGGGTCTGGATATTGTTCTCTTGTGTTACACAGAAGCCCACTTGAAAGAAGGAACTCTACCCAAAATAACAAAACTGACCTCAGGGGTCATTATTTTCTTTTAAGGAAGGAGCTTTCACCCTTCCAGATTGAACAAAAAAAAAGCTCAGTGTGGCCAGACTGTTTTCTGCTGCACTGGAGTAAGGTGGCATTAAAGTTAATGATGTTGCTGTCCTTTCTTGCAAGTGCTCTGGAGACCAAATTCCAGCTCTGCATGCAAGGAAATCTCAATTTCCTCACTGTCCTGCAATTCCACCTGTTGTCCAAGTCGTTTACATCAAGTTTTTCATAATCAAAGTAACCCTAACTTTAAACAACAGTAGTGTTGTCTTTCTCTCAGTGTAGAAGGAAGTGCACTCATTGTAAAATGGGCAGACTTTGACAGCGGGTGTCCAACGGGAAGACCTGGGTGAGAAGGCGGCACGTTCCTTTTCAGCCTGGCTGCCTAATAACCCTTGATGAGTCCATTCATTTAGGATCGATTCTACCTATAAAACACAGTGGACTTGACTCCGACTTTCACTTGTGAAAATCAGGAATAATTGCCACAGGCATCAACGGGGCTAATCAGTGGAATTTAGATTTTAAAATGCCTTCTGATTTGTATCTGTAGCAAAGACAGAAGTCCTTCAGGCAACTTTGGTCTGGCATTGTCAAGCGGTAACATAAGCGTTCCTACTGGTAAAGCATTTCCCACCCTGCTTCCAGTGTGAAGCCTAATTAGTTTGGAAGAGTCATCATCTTAAAAAGGCCGTTTTAAATACACTGCTGGCAGGTACACTTTGTGGGTTTTTTCCTGTGGTGCTTGCAAGTTCAACAACAAAACCAACACACATGGATATAATCTAGGGCCACTTCTCTCACTCAGGACAAATATGACACCATATCACAATTCTAGATTGCCCACTAGCTTAGCTTCTTGACAAGGCTTTGCTTGCTGTCTTACTGTCTCATATAGGGGAAAAAAAAAAAAAAAAGAAGCAGATTGATGGCAAAAATTCAGTTGCTTAACCTCACATCAGATTGAATCACAGGATGCTCCAAGTGACCCAGCCAGTGTGAGTGAATAGGCAAAATAATGATAAAAATACGACGGGCCGATAAATATAAAGTATGCTTTGTATTTTAGGATCTCCTTAAGAGAAGAGACAATATGAACTACTCTTTCAAAACTGATTTTCAAAATCGCATTCAGAGTTACAGCAGAAAGTGGCAGACACTTGTGCACCGTGGGGACTATGTCGGACCCTGGGGCACCTCTTCTGTAATATTCTTGTCCAACTTTCCCTGAAAGCCTTGATCCTTGCCCACTCTTCAAGACAAGATATTGGATCACATAGAGAGCTTTTGCCATTTCTAATGTCCCCAACATCTTTGTGTTATACTTTTCATAATTCAAGTTCTATCCTTACAACTCACAATCAAACCCTCTAGGTGATGGCATTTAATGGGAGCGCCCAATGCGCCAGCATCCATGGCTGTATCTATAGTAATAAAACACGCTGAGATCTGGGAACATGCACTCAGTCATGAACATTTTTAACTTTCTGAAAGGTCCCTGGTGCAGTTTAGGCATGCCACTTCACAATTATCCCAAGGAGTTCCTGGTCATGGCTCACACCTGGCCTGTTCCCAATAGGCAGCCTACCCGTGGCCACTCTGCTTTGGAGGTTAAGAGAGTTTAATAGTTACAGATGATCTTAAAGGTCTTTTCCAACCAAAGCGATTCTATGATTCTATGATTCTATGGCATTTAATGGGAGCGCCCAATGCGCCAGCATCCATGGCTGTATCTATAGTAATAAAACACGCTGAGATCTGGGAACATGCACTCAGTCATGAACATTTTTAACTTTCTGAAAGGTCCCTGGTGCAGTTTAGGCATGCCAATTCACAATTATCCCAAGGAGTTCCTGGTCATGGCTCACACCTGGCCTGTTCCCAATAGGCAGCCTACCCGTGGCCACTCTGCTTTGGAGGTTAAGAGAGTTTAATAGTTACAGACGTGGCCAGACTGTGTGTCCAGCTTCGGGGCCAGAGAATGGGCTTTAGCACTGTTTAGTTTACTGATACAGATGTAGCAAACAGCTTAAAAAAATCCCCTTTGTGTTTTCTTGTTTAACCTTTCCTTGAAATAACACTGCAGAGGGAAACTCCCTGCCTACAAATCCTAGCTCAGGCTCTCTCTTTCCTGGGTGTTTTCTCTCTATTCATTTGTTATTTTCCCTGACAGCTTAGTTGTTTTCCCAGTTGTACTTGCCTATCTGCCGCAAGTCGAGCTGTCCTTTCCCATTTCCTCTGTCTCTGGTGTTTCCTCTCCCATCATCATTTTACACTGCGGAATTTGAGGAAGCGGCTTTCCTCTCTCACCATCGCAGCTGGAATGTGCCAACCGCAGCCACGCAAGCGGGACCAGGGAGGAAGGCAGCTCTGCCTGGTGTTCGGCGTTGGTCCCTCTCCTGTCCAGGGACTGTCCCATGCTGCAGCCACGGGCTGGAGGTAAATTGCTGCAAATTGGGTTTTCTCCCAGGGGAAGAAGTAAAGGCCAAGAGATTTGGTGTTTCACAGTGATCAAAATAAGGGATAACTATTTACAGTGGTAAATTGGCAAGGTGTGTTGAACAAGAAAAGCAATTCTTAGTAAATTTTGTGGGCTGACAGGACCATCTGGGTTACGCTGGCTTTCTGCACAGCACTGGCCGCAGGATCTCAGCCGTATCTTAGAGCTGAGTTCCTACTTTATAAAGGTGAATTGTTTCTGACATTTTGAAAATATGTCAGATTTGAAAAGGTATGGCTTCTGATCTCTCCTGTCAGGATTATTTTGGGGTTTATTTTTTTCACCTCAAATCTCTGTAAGGCAAGAAGCTGGTCTCTGTCCTGCCTTGCACAGTTTGCTCCCCTGCACAGCGGCACAGCATCAGCAGGATAGTGCAAAATATCCCCCAGGCACACACAACAGGCTGCCAGGATGGAGTGCCCAGCTTCAAATGCCTTGAATCCCTTCCCACTGCGGGACGAGTCACCAGGTTTCTTTCCTCTGAGCAGTCAGAGTAAGAGGAGCATCAGAGCAAGAGGACCATCAGATGCAATGTGGCAGCAGCCGCAATGTGCCCATCTCATTTTGCTCAGAGGAGCAGTCCCACACCAGGACAGACTGTCTGTCTTCTCCAGAAGAAGACAACAGCTTTGCAGCCCTAACCCTGGCTCTGACAGTTGGAATTTGACCAGACTTCCAACACAGTTCCACAGTGGGGGACAATCTTTTTATCAGGGCCGGCTGTGACAGGACAAGGGGTAATGGTTTTAAACTAAACCAGGGTAGGTTTAGACTGGATATAAGGAAGAAATTCTTTACAATGAGGGTGGTGAAACACTGGAATGGCTTTGCCCAGAGAGGTGGTGGAGGCCCCATCCCTGGAAACATTGAAGGCCAGGGTGGACAGGGCTCTGAGCAACCTGATCTAGTTAGCGGTGTCCCTGCTCACTGCAGGGGGGTTGGACTAGATGACCTCTAAAGGTCCGTTCCAACCCAAAACATTCTATGATTCTATGATTTTTTGTTTTCTATTAGCTGACCGTAGATGGCTTTGTGATAGGGACACTCAGCACGCTTTATTGAAGCGGTGGAGGGGTGTAACTCTGACCTTCAGATTACATTCTGGGGGCCAAGCACCCCTACAAACTCACAAGTCTACTGTGAAATACAATTCAGGGAGCTAAAAGCCACAGAAGGAAAGCAGCAACACAGATATTAATGAAGTCACTGTCTTAGGATTGCCATCCCCACACCTATCCCACGTCAAGAAACCAACAGGAAAGAATCTTGATATTTGCAATACAGCACAATCAAGCAATAACACCAAGATATTTTGGAAGACGAGCGACCATTGTGTGCATGGCTGTATGTGTATGCCCTTGCGGCAAGTACAGGCACACAGACAGACACAGAGATGCACAGCAGAAGGCATGAGGGGCCAGAATGCTGCTGCAAAGTCTGGTTGCAGAGCAGTTACA
Source organism: Egretta garzetta (assembly GCF_000687185.1). Lineage (NCBI taxonomy): Eukaryota > Metazoa > Chordata > Aves > Pelecaniformes > Ardeidae > Egretta > Egretta garzetta. Next base: position 6,865,197 of record NW_009260616.1, read on the forward strand.
TTTTGGTGTGTTTTCTAGTTAAAAAATTTTTAAAAAATTTTCTCAAACACCATTCAGGATCCCAGTATAAGCCAAGAGCCATTATGTATATGTAGCTGTGTGTTTCATCTTCTGAAAGGCGGTTCCTGGCAGAACGGCAGAGCATAGCATGGTGTACAAGAGCTCCACATCTATTTTTTTTTTAAACAGTAAACGATAGTGTTACTGAATAGTTAATAACATCAAAAACTGAAGAAGTTTCATTTTGTTTTGATGGCTATGCTGGAACCAATCTCTCTTAGATTTCCTAAGAAGCCCTGCAAGTTAATCCATAGATTTCACTTAGGTTCTGGATCCAAAGAATAAAGAGTTTGATGCAGAAAGTGCCTGTTTGTGCCAAGAATCACAGTATTGCTGTCACAGAAACTGGTGTTGAGAAACTCCAAGACTGAGCTGATATTTGAAAAAACCTCTGTGTTGCTACAGGATGAAAAAGCAAGGAAAATAAGCTACAAGGCTCTCCCCAGGAGGAGAGAGCAGGATGCTCCCGGAACTTGCCTTCTGCTTATCTGGAGCCTTGACCCCAGCCTGCGCCATTTGATCCGCATGCCTGCGACTGCTGGAGACTTATCTCTTGCAGCAGGAATTTGCCTGTGCCTCATGCACCCATCTTACAGCCCACTTACAAACTGGATTATGGGACTAACACTTCAACACTCGCAAGTGGGAAACCTGAGAGCAGGTCATGGTCTCCATCACAGGCAAGGTGTAACAGAGTCAAGTGGGAGGTCAAGCAGAACTAACCGGGTGAGGTACAGCATATTTTGCGACTCTTCCCAGCCGTAGAGAAGCTAAGTGTTGTCAATGTAAAGGATCGCCAAAATCATGTTTAGTGGCTTAATAATTAATTCTGTGATTGAATACAATTAATTTTACCTTCCTTTTATCTTTCCCAGATTTGATCCTTACAATATAATTTTAGACAACTGATGGAATACAATTTGATGTTAATTTCTCTTTTTTATCACCTTGATTGCAGGATAGCATAGGTATTTTCTGGCACCGATAGGCAGCTGTTTTCTATATAAGTTCCAAGAGGCAATGTTTCTTTATGATCCAATGGCAGAATGACAACACACACATAGACTGCACATTCATGTTGCACCACAAATTACAGAAATGTCCCTTTGTAATGGATGAGAATGGAGTCCCACCCTCTGGTGAAGAAAACCTAGTTTAGTTTCCAGCTTGTTACCGTTCTCTCAAGAAAAGTTATAGTGTTTACAATAATCTGTGGCTCCTTTGAGAATAATTCCTCTTGTATACAGGTTCAGGTTTAGCATTATCATTTGTAGGCTTCATTATCTAGATGCTCCATACTGTCTGAAACACCAACTCACTTTTTATGAAATATACCTACCCTTCCTTTTACATATTCTCTAGTGAAGCACAGTGTACCTTCACATTAAGAAAAGCGTTCCTTGATCCTGTGGGCTGCTTTTCTGAACTTATTTTTTCAGATCATACCTTAGAATCAAAAACAGAACAAAGGAAAAGAAATTAGGATGAGGCTTAGTCTCCTAAAATGCCAGATGGGCAGCTCGAGATTTGGTATGTGCCTTCAAATTGTAATCTGGAGGATGTCTCTTAGCCAAGTGCACCATTGTCAATCAGACATCTAATGTTACCACAACTACAGCACCTGTAGAAACTCTGTAGTAGAATACAGCCGATTATTGATTGAACCTGATCAGCATTAAGGAAGTGTTATACTACAAAAGATAGCCACCTCAGAGGTGGTTGGGGTTAGGTTCGCAAGGAGGATTTCAGCATTGAAGTGCTGACTGCTGTGGGTACATTGAGCTGTGCTGGGGTCCTTAGCATCCAGGCTGGGCACTGGGACTCTGTACAGCAGCCTGGGAGAATCAGATAGATACCAAACACAGGAAGGGCGGATATCATCCAGCCAAAGCAGGGGACTGCCTCTGCTAAGCAAAAGGGTATGCTTAAAACTTAGTAGGAACCTCAGCTGAAGAGATGTCGGCTCAGCCCTCAAAGTGTTTAGGTCCATAAGCCCAATGGAAATTAAGAGTTAGTCATAATAAGCGCTTGCAGATATGGTCTGCAAGAACTGAGATACTCACTGCTGTGTGGATATCAAAGAAGCCACCAACTAGAGATGAGGCCAGCAGCTGGCCTTGTGATGCCCTGGGAGACTTATCTCCTTGAAGATGAAAGGCACAGCAGTCGATGCTGCCTGAGCCAGTGGGGAGTGCTGGGGAAGGGGAAGGTGTCTCCATCCCCACAGGGGTCAGCAGGTACCTTTGGTACCCAGGTGCGGTAACTAGTCTTCCAGTGAGGGTGCAGGAAGACACCTGGGTCTGATCAGGATTTACAGCCCAGAGGTTAGAAGGCTCTTCAGAGTCATCTCCCAAGTCTATAAGGATTCAGACCCACGTTGTTCACCTTCCAAGAGCATCCTGCAGCCAGCAAGACTGCTTGGGCTGGGGAGACTGGGAAGCACAGCCTTCTCTAAAAGCGATGACAAGTTGCAGAAAATAAAGGAATGGACATACTATAAAGTTATAAAAGTTGTTTGAGAGGACACTTTTCTTCTGTCTAAGAGAAAATATGAGCAATATGATATTTTTTTTGCTCGGTACGTTATATTCAGGTCCACAATTATTTCCCCTCCTTTCTCTCCCATATCGGGATATTAGTAATTCTCTGCACCTACTATATGTGGCAGTCCCAAGTCAGTGCTTAGGATGGATTTTTTTTAAAACTCTTTGGTTGTATTTGAACATATTGATTCTTCCCATTGCACCACTACCAACGATGCCATTATTCTAAGCCAAACCTAATGATTTACTCTTGGTTATGATTTATAGGCTTTTTATAAGCTTTTCCGGGCTTTTTATAGAGCTCAGTGTTTCTTAAGGCTTGTGCCAGGGCAGTTGTCTCTTCTAGTTTACCCTCTTGGCTAACTGGCAGTCAGCAAAAAACATTTCTTCAAAATGGCAGGGGGGACTTCCCTGTGCAGCTTCTTGAGTCGTTAACTACTGCAGGGGAGAGACGAGCAGGCAGAGGCAGGAGGCTGTGATCACTGCAAGCAAACATTCGGTTTTGCCTGGTGACACATGGCTTTCTAAATTAGAGGGCTCTGAATAAAATAAAAAATATCAAAGCCATGTGTCTGCTTGTGGGTGCCACATTCTTTAAGATCACAGTGGCCGTCCTTCTGCACGAATGTCACAGAAACGGCTCGGTTTCATCCCGCTTGAATGATGTGGCAATATTGTGAAACGTGGGGTGGAAAGGCGTCCCAAAAACAGTCAAGCGAAGAAACCGCCAGAGAGCTGGAAAGCGGCTGTAAAGACCCAAGTGCTGTCACTTTAAAAAGGCGACGGGACTCGGCGCCTTTGAAATCATTTATCACAGAAGCCGTAACATCTGCCACCATCTTGGATTCATTCGAGAAGTGCGTCTCAGTAGCCATTTTAAAAATGTTTGTTTTCAATTCAAAACACATAATTAAGTACAGGCCAGGGTAGAATATATGCCTTGAGCTGCTTTCCTTCACCCCAGTTCAGAGCATGGCTTTTTCACAAGTATGTGCTTTGAATTGAAAGCTTTCTTTTCTTTCTTTTCTTTTTTTTTTTTTTCTGCAGGGCCTGCTGTTTCTCAAGAATAAATTGAAAGTAAGGCTGCAGATTTAAAGGAGCCCATCCGATAGGAGCCTGAGCATTCTGGGGCAGGAGGGGCAGCCCAGCCTCCCGGGGCTCCGAGCGACTCCTTCCTCCAGCGGGGACAGAGCTCTGCCCCAGCAAACCACAGCCAAAGCCTCACTGTTGGATAACTAGGCTATGCCTTGTGTTTAATTAAGCCATGTCCCATTTTGTAGACAAGAGACTCTCAGATGGTTTGTGGTCATGGAAGGAATGAGTGACCTTGTCACCAGTCTCCAGAGAGGCTACCAAAAAGGTAGGTATGTCCTTAATATACTGTCATAGAATCATAGAATTGTTTAGCTTGTAGAAGACTTTTAAGATCATCAGGTCCAACCGTTAACCTGACACTGCCATTCCACCACTAAACCATGTCCCTAAGTGCTACATCAACCCGTCTTTTAAATACCCGTGGGAATGGGGACTCCACCACTTCCCTGGGCAGCCCATTCCAGTGCCTCACAACCCTTTTGGTGAAGAAATTTTTCCTAATATCCAGTCGAAACCTCCCAGGCACAGCTTGAGGCCATTTCCTCTTGTCCTATCGCTTCTAATCTGGGAGAAGAGGCTGACACCCACCTCACTACAGCCTCCTGTCAGGTAGTTGTAGAGGGCAATAAGGTCTCCCCTCAGCCTCCTCTTCTTCAGGCTAAACAGCCCCAGTTCCCTCAGCTGCTCCTCATCAGACTTGTGCTCCAGACCCCGCACCAGCTTCACTGCCCTTCTTTGGACGTGCTCCAGCACCTCAGTGTCTTTCTTGTACTGAGTGTCCTTAATAAACTATTCACATCTTTTTTACAGACTTTCTAGAAGGCACTTCAGAGGGACAGCTGAAGACAGTACTTGTCTGTTTACACTGCCTTCAGTTCAGCCGACTTTTATCGCCATCACTGACACGTTGCAAACAAGCCTGGGGAAAAGACGAGCAAATGCTCAGGAATGAGCAGCTCCAGACCGGCTGGGGATGGGCTGGACCTGCGCTTCTAACCTTATCTCCTAAACAGACAGGAAGAAAAGCAAGTCACTGATACAGGGATGGTATCAGGTTAGAAGGTAGTGTAGGTCTCAGTCCACGGCCCCGGAGAAGAAGGGTTTTTTGTGTGAGGTTGGGAAAAATCCAGAAAAGTCTTTGGCAGTTCTGAATTTGGTTCCCCTTTGTGAGCCTAAGCCTCCAATTTCCAGGTGCCAAAAATTCTCCATCTGAAAACACAAGTCAAGTAAGTTACCTGAATGACCAAGGAGCTCTGACACTGGGACTACATGTGTGCTGGTACAGCATCCCCTTTCCTCAGGTCAGGCAGGCACAAGGGAGTAGGTAGGTACTGGGGATGCTCAGCCCTGGAGACCTGCTCCCCACCCCTCTGGGCACTGTGGTTCCCGGGCTGAGGAAAATCAGGTATATGCATGGGCCAGGAGCTACGGCGTGCTTCAACCACTGATTTTAAGGCTGAGGTGGTTTCTGAGTGATGAGGGGACTGGGACTTTGTAATGTGTCATGGTGAGCGACTATGTGTGGCTTATGTTAATGAAAACCAGAAATAGATGATCTCAGATTTCAGTGACTCTGTGCTTTTAAACATGACATCTTTATTTTAAAACACAATGTGTACAAGGCAGTTATTTCTTTCCTGAAGGTGCCTGGCAAAAGCTGAATTCAAAACTACTCAAAGAGAGGAGACCCCCTCAAACATCTGCAGTGAAATGAAGAAATGAGGTTTTGAATAACTTACACTACAAATTTCTGCAAGAGATACCTATTTTTGCACCAACAAATATGTTGGTGCACTAACGATGAAATTTATTCACTGTTCTGGCAGTGGTTTGATTAAAAGAGGAAAAACTGAAGGGAAAAAAGAGGAAATTAATGGGAATATTCTATTACTAATGACAGGGTGCCTGCAAGAGCCACCTTCTGTCTGTGACCATGGCATGGTACAAAGGAGATGGGATGCATCTGTGATGAAAATAAAAGCATCTACTTGGTGTGTGTGCTCCTGGCATGTGTTTGGGAACCGACTGCAATTCTGATGTGGGGAAACCAAAAGCAGAAAAAGCGAGATACCTGCTGCTACTTGAGCTAGCGCTTCCTAAAAACGAAGCCAAAGCGTGCTTTTAATTTTTGACTACACCCATCTTTTTGAAGCGTCCCATAACTGTGTGAGGAGAGGATGTTGCTCTAGATTTCAAGGAGGAGAGGATTTGCTTTCTTTTTTCTTACAAATCTGTTTTTTTCACAGGCTTTCTTCTTTGGGCACGCATTCCAGCATTACACATGAGCGCTGAAATTACAGGGGTGAGAACGCAGCCAGGAATGAGTAGCATGCAACCATACGCGCAAAACAGAAAACATCCTCTCTGACTAGGTGATAATTAGAAAGGCTGCTGCATTGCCGTATATAAAAACAAAGCATGTCTCCTTTGGGAATGTATTTTCTCTTCTCTGATGTGAAAACATTATTTTTTTTTTATTGTGGAGGACAGATTTTTAACTGCTCACTGACCTATTTTTAAACAAAACTTCTGCCTGCGCCAGCAGCTGCTTCCAGCTACAGGCATATGAGCACTGCCCAAATGGGTCTAGCTGGGACGTCGGAGTACTGAACTAGTCTCTGATTAGAAAGGCTGGATAACTTATCAGTGCTCCGTGTTACTTGACTAAAGCCAATTAAAGGTCTCTTGGAAATAAGCCACTATCTCCTCATCTTCAGCAGAAACATAGAGACTGATAACCCCGAAGCCACAGCTGGTGACTGACAGGCCGAGTTGACTGTAGGCCACGGAGTTTTTCTTCCATTACAAGGCTCATCTTCCCCTAACACGCTTCTGTTGTGCTGAATGCATGGGTTTTCCTCCGCACCTGACCAAACCTCTGCATTTCCTTACCACGGTCTGACCATAGCACCACCAGCCTAGGGTGAACCACCCAGAAAAACCATCTCTCACAACACGGACTGTAAAGGAATACTTTATCAGTAGTTGTGGATATACACTTAACAGACATGAATATGAACCTTTCGGATTAAATGTATGGCAGGCTGAGACAGTTTGCCTTTAGATGTCTTGCAGCATCAAATATGACACATCCCTGCATTTTTTTTTAGGGGAAAGGAAAGAATATACTTTGTCTGAAAAGAAAGAAAGGAAGAAGGAAGAAAGGAAGTACAGGAGGATGGAAGGAAGGAAAAGAAGAGGAATGGAAGATGGGAGGAAAGAATTAAAAGAAAGAAAGGAAAGAAAGAAACGAGGAAAAAGAGGAGAAAACAAATTTTTTATATCCTTCCTGTGTGCTTCTTAAAGAGCTGTAATCACTTTCAGAGCCAACCCCTCCTGCCAGGGCTCAGACCAGGGAGGCTGATGAAGCTGACCCTCTCCAGCCGACCCCAGATACTCTTCTGGTCTAAATGGTGACAGAAAAATCCTAGCAACATTTAATGTGCCAAGGAAATCATATGTAAATTAGTCTAAGAAACCTGTTAAATAGTTGCTGGTTTTACTGGTGGATAATTATTTCAAGTTCTGCATGATCTCCAGGGAAAGGGAACCATGTGAATTCAAAGCATTACTCATTAAGTAATATACAAAGGTTAATATAGCAAGGAGTGTATTAAGGCCAAAGCCAAACCTTGATTGAGGTTTTATCTTTTTATTTAGACTTACTAAACGTTCTACCTCACATTCTACAGAGAAAAGAACAGAACTCTCATAAAAGCTGACATGTCTTTTTCGGGTTGCTCTTACTGGCAAGGGAGGAAGAAGCAAGATAACACTTGCTTTCAAAACACATCACTTGCAATATTTGGATGTTACTTTGTATTCAGCCAAAGCAAAAAAAAAAGATCATTTGATGAAAAGGTTCAACAGAATTTAAATGCAAATTGTGTAAGAGCACAAAATGTTTTCTACCTTTCGTATACAGCGGTAGCAGCAGGCTAACATTGATGCATTTAAATGTACTCAAAACATGTAATTTGCATTCTTCCCCAAAGTTTTAGAATATATACACAGCTCTCAAAAGGGCCTTTTAAACTGAGATTTATGCAGGATTCAAAAAACACACTCCTAAACAAGCACAGCTTAGGAATGAAAAAATTCTGTGCACAAATTTCCAAATAACAAAAACCATGTTCTGTGAGGGACTTAAATGCCATTACATTCTCATGCCATTGCAGCTAAAAACACTCAGGTAGGAAACAGTTGGTGTCTTGCAAGGTTTAAGGAGATGCAGTAGTGGTCAGGTTTGTAACAGGGTTTGTATTTCTTAATGCAGGTATACGCAACAGCATTTAATGTTTCTGCAGGGGGCCGCATCCCAGCATGATCAGGTCCTGATTCAATAAAATTTGTAACGTACACGACTGTTATTGTCTCTAGCAGAACACATCAGTGCAAGCCAACCTTCAGTCCTACCAAACTCGGTAGGTCTCCACCACCTTAGTCAAGTGTGGGCTAAGGTGATGTATTCAGGATCAGGGCTGCCCTTCCTCACCCGATATGGCTGGGGTTAGGACCAGCTCCCTGCCTGACCCAGCTCCCATGGCGGGTGATGCTCCTGCAGCAAAGAGCCGGGACCCCCTTTGGCCAACCCTCAAGGGCAGCCAGGAGCACAGGGCAGCCCATGCCCTCAGCAGAGCCGCCGTGGCAGCCTGGGGAGCGGCTGAGCCCCCCCAGGGACTGGGGCAGGGCTGGCCGGGGGCTGTGGGGCACCAAGGCAGTGGGGAGGCTGCCCCACACCTGGTGCAGCCCCACCAGCTCAGAGCCAGATGTGGTCAGCTTTCCTGGGGCTGCAGGAGCATGACGTTTTCCACAAATTGACAAGAGCAAAGGAAACAAGGCACAGAGTTTCATCTCAATTACAACGCACGGTACAGGGAAAAGCTTTTTCATTTGAAAGGTGTGTAACTAATTCTTGGCTAAAACATTTTACTGACGTAGAGCTCCTCCCGAAGTCATGCACCACAGTAATAGTTTTAAGTCATAAGGAATCCAAGGGCTTGCTAAAGTTTAAAAAAAAAAAAAAAAGTAGGGGCAAAGTGGTGTCACTGGGCTGAAATTCCTTTGACAGATGTAAAGGTCTCGATGACAGTTATTTTCCAGGTCTGCAGCTCAGCAATCATGCCTCTGAACGGTTTCCCACGTGAAGTGTTTGAAGAAGCGGTCGACGTGTGACTGATCTCTAAGGCTCACCGCCTGGTCTTCTTTAAGGATGAGGCAGAGGCAGAAGGAAGGGTGATGCTGATAAGGGAATCTGAACCAAATGTTGTCACGTTCTAGAGATGATTAGATGCCCTTGCTGTGACTTATTGCACAACCTGAGAGTGGAAAGGGAAAACACGGGATGAAATGTAGCCGCAAGAGGGGGAGATGCTTTTCAGCAAAGAGCAAAAGCCAGGAGAGAAACTGTTGTTGATGCCTAAGATTGGGTCGGGTGTCAGACCATTCCCTGTGCTGTGGGACAGATGTGATGCTGCAGTAAATCTCCCCCGCAAATCAGACCTGCTGTGATCTGCATTTATATCTTCACAAGCTGCTGATTCTATCAAAAAGCTTGTCTTTATTAAAGAACAGGACTATGCATTTAAAAGGCATTTTTGATCGATCTGGTTTATTTCAGATTTTACCTTTTTCCTTGCACACATTAATGAATGAAAGCTTTGAAGCCTAATGTATGTAATAGAATTAATAGTCTTAAATTTGAAGCCCTCTCTAAACTTCAAGAAAATGTTTGTATATTTGCTTTTAAGAAAAATTATTGATTCATATATTTCACATATGCAACACACAGCTTAAAGGAAGTGCAGCCTAGCTCCTATATCTGTGTCTTCTTTTGAAAAGACAGTTACCTGTAGCCATGTTCTTAAACTTGGGCTTAGATGCATTTTCTGTGTATTGCCCTATGGTTTGACTACGATGGTGGGGTATTTAGCTCAACAAAAAAAGAGAAAGGGAGCTTGGGATTCTGGAGGAGTTCTTTGGCCAAAACACTCCAGACCGCTCAAGAGTGCTTTCACATCTATAGTACAGTCTTGTTAAAACTAGCAGCAAAAAAATTCTGCTGCTGTGGAAAGTACTGATCTGTCACGTGAAACACAGACACCAAAGAACAGCTTATACATGATCTGTCATGCACGACCAATGCTGCATGGCTTAATCTGCAGTATAAATACAGAAGTTACATTAACTATAACTTCTCAAGATGCCTGCCGTTTGGTCTCTAATTAAAAAAGACCTTCTGGACTGTTCTGTTGCCACAGAAACCAGTACAAATTTTTCCACTGATTTCAGGACAGGTAGTGTCACCCCTTACATCCACCTTCCTGCAGATGCAAGGAGAGGCAAGAGCAGCGCTCTTTACTGGTGTTACGAGCTTTGTAGCTTAGAAAAGGAATGAGTCAATGCTGTTTTGGGAAAGGAGGGTCATTCTTAATATTAGTCATGGCTTATGAAACAACTACAGTATCCTCAAGTTTTAAAAAAAAAAATTATCAGGTGTGAAGACCCTGAAGCAAGGATTTCAGGATTTAATGTGTTATCATGGTGTATTTTACATATGTATTACTTGTAAATATGCATTATTGTATGTGTTGTTACAACAAATCGCTGTGCAATTGCAAGGGAAAGTGCAAATTTTCCTAGTGCAAGGGAAAAACTGACAATCTCCTTCTTAACCAGGTGCCACACTTCTCTCTGGCCTCAATACCTATCGCATACGGCCTGGCAATAGCTTTCACATATGGCCTGGATTTGTTCCACCTCTGGATGCCAAGGTGGCTAGTAATTATTCCCCAGCTTACCAGTTAATTGTTGAAATCCTGACTGAGGATGGCAGCTAAGATGCTGTGCAGAAACACTGGTCACTAACACATACCCCAGCTGTCCAAGGGATCCTAAGAAGCCTTTCAGAGTATGAAGGAGGATTTGGTCTAAAACTGGGTTTTAAGCCCTGTTCAATAGCTATCTGCTCTAGTTCCCCATGTTCAAAATGGGTCTGGCACAAGACAAGTCTGCAACGAGTGATGAGGCACCAGGCTGCCGCTGAAGTTAGCTAGAAATCTGAAGAGCAGCCTGGGGCCAGGCAGACCTTGCTGGGGACACCAGCCTAGGGGAGGCAGCAGCTCCACCGTGGCAGCCTCAGCATCCTGTTGCTCTTTTCTGAGCTGGCTGAGTAGCCATTTTAAAGCCTGGTCTTTATCAGGCCTGCAATTGCCTAAGTAAATCCCTGGGTGATTATAATGAACTGAAGAAGCTCCATAGTCTGGGAAAGATCAACGTGTGGGCTCTACCTGTTGCCTCACTTCTATAGCTCCAGAGGAACCTTGATGAGACTGAGGTTTTACCACGATGTAAATTGTTGGTTTGGGTGTCCCAACCCAGCAAGTCTGGGGGCAGCCAGGTGGCTAGCGTGGCTCTGCGAGCAGCTGAAAAAGCAGGAATTTGGGTCAGGAACGTGGCTGTGACAAAGAGGATCTATGGCTCAAAGTTTCCCATCCCTCCACCACAGGACTGTGACTCACCGTGTCAAGGAAGAGGTTGTAGGAAGGAAGAGGGCAACAAATGGACAGAAAAAAAAAATCCTTCCCCTTTGGTTCCTACCTCCCCCAGTGTTTTACTTCAGCAGTTTGAGAAATGTCTTTTTTATCTCCTTCCTCAAGCCTGGGGAATTTTAAAGGCTATCCATGTGCTACCTCCGTACCTTCTTTCACTCTCCCACTTCCCTTCATCACAAGCGCTTGCCCTCCCCAAACTCCAGGCGCGTTTGCATCGCAGGCGCTGGCAGACGAGGACAGCTGCCTTCAGCACCCCCTCGCTTCACCCCACGCTGCCCTTCACCAGGTCCTCACCCCCTGCATGACCCCATCCCTTTGCTGGCAGCCTCACCAGGGTCTGAGACTCTCACCCCTCATTTTGGAGCCAAAATACATCAGGAGTGCAGTGAAGGGTGCTGCCTTTTGGTTTATTTCAGTTGCACAAATAAGCAGGGAGCTTTGCAACATAGTGCCATAGCACCCGTACTTGGTTTGTAAACTCGCTGCCCCATGTTGGTACAGTGCCTGCCCATCAAGAGGTCCAGCCCATAACATAACCGTACCGAAACCCATATGGTCATTGTAAAATATGTCTGTGTGCAGAATGAGGATACTGGAGCTGTAGAAAACGTTATATCGCTTTGAGAGGTGAGCTGGGCAGCTTGTGTAGCACCTTGTGCAATGAGCAGAGTGAGGTCTCTACCCAGATGTCAGGAGGGTCTGACTGAAGTGTGAGTTCACCAAGAGAAGCCAGGAAGGACACAGCAACATGTGACAGCAGGGCCCTGCAAAAGCACTGCTCATAAATGCACACCAAGTGGGGTTTGTCCTTGTTCTCACAGCTGCCAGCCCATTTAGGGATACGGCTTCACTCTGCTCTCTTAAATCAAGGCTCCGCTTTTCCTTTTGCCAGGAAGACAAGCTCAGCATTGGTTTTTTCCCTCAGACATGCTATCCAGCTGTCTTTCTGGTTGCTTGGCACAGTCTCATTTCCACAGTCACTGCATTTAGCAAGGAAGTATCGCCCCCATTTTACAGGTGTGAATATGAGGCACGGAGTATGCTGAGAGACACTGCCGTGCAAGGAGCTTGCTTCTGTTTCTCCAGCTCTCTTCAATCTGTTAGATTGCTCATCCTAAGGGCAGGAGGGGACACTAAACTTCAGAGGCAGTGGGCACTGGAGGGAGTGAGAAAAGAGGAGAAGAAAGATAGCTGTGGCACCGGCTGAACGCTGATTGCTTGCTATGCTTTGCTGTGTGTTAGCTTTTACTTAGAGGAAGCTACTGAGGCTGTCAGTCCAGATTGTCAGAAAGTGATGGAAAAAATTGCATGATAATCTGCAGGGGAAAAAAAACCTCAGTCAGAAGGTCACTGATGGAATCACTCCAAGTGAACACACACGGTTCACTCCGCATCCCCCACAATTTATACCATAAATGGGTGCAAGATTCATTTCCCATGCACACCCCTTCAGCAGACTGTGGGCAGGGGAAGGGGGGCCTTGCTCTCCGCTCTCTGCCTCTGCAGCATTTCCCTTTGTCTTCCTTCTTCTCCCAGTTTACGCAGCTAGGTCCTGCTGTGTCCTCACCTTGCTAAAGGGTCAGAGCCTGCTCTGCCCTTTCAGCTGCTGGTTCAGCCTTCACTTTTGGGAGGCACGTGATGCTGTAGCCTGGCCTACAGTCATAGCTAGCTATAGATTTGCCTCCAGTGCAGGAGGGTATTCTAGCTGCTGGGCTTGCAAAAGACATGCACCATGAGAGTGTCAGCAGCTCCTCTGATTGCTGCTGAAAGATGAATCTGAGCTAGCTGGCCCCAATACATCAGAGAGATAAAAGAAGGAGACGAAAAAGTGGGTGGGAAGATTTGCAGTTTCTGTGGAGACCAAGACTTTACTCAAACTCAGGTTTTTGCATCCCTGACCCCAAGGCGACCTGCTGACCTCTCCTCCCAGCCTGACTCCAGCCCAGCTGCATCTCCTGAAGGAAAGGGGCCAGACTCACCTCCTGCTCTCCGCTTGACAGCGTGTCCAGGCAGACTCCTTCCTGTCAGAGTAAAAACAATTAAAAGAGCATCACGCACAGGGTTCAGGCCACCTAACACCAAAGAGGTCAACAGGATAGGTGCCCCAGAAAGCCCCAGTGTGACGACGCCATCATAACAAGTAAATAGCTGCACATGTGCTACTCTTGTGAGTTTGCTGACTGCATAGGTAAGAACTGTTGGATGTTGCTTGTTCTCCACACATATGTAAAAAACTGTAAAATAAAGATCTGAAGCAACCCATGAGGGTTCCAGCTTCCAAAAGATGTTCGCTAACCACTTTCCTAGTCAAAAGGCCCTAATAGTAAAAGCTGCAGCGCCACGCAGCATGAAGGCTAAACCAGCACAGGCTAGCAAAGAAGTGAGAGATATGCAGCTAGCTCCTGACAGGAAGAACTTATTCGAGAGGAAGAAGCAATATTTAAAAATCTGTAGAGAAATAATCTAGTCCACGGGCAGGACAAAGCAACTACAATTATGTGTGCTCGTATTAGGAAGGAACGGTGGTTCCATTGCTAAACTCCTTCCTCAGGCAAGAGATCAAAGCAAATTACACCCATGCGAAGAATTTCTACAATGCCTCACTAATTAAATAGCAGTTGGTTCGTGTAATATTGAAATCAAACAACATGTAAACAAACCTTGAGACAGGGTTGCATATTTTCCATGCAGACATGAGCCTGAACAAACTCTATCTTGCACTGTGCCTGCCTTGCTGAGAAGTTTGAATCCAGAGATGGATTTGTGTTCCAGATGCATCTCCTCTTAATAACAACAAAAGTCAAATCCTTAGCAAGGAAAATACAGTAGCCTGAAGGAAAATGCAGAACACAACCAGTGACTGATGACAAAATGTAAAATGAATTCAACTTCAGTGGTATTTCAAAACTAAAAATGAGACTGACCGGTGTCACATACTTCGATGCAAGTGAGTGTATACATTCAGTAATTTTTAAGCTCCTGTAGGTAAGAAAAGGAATGAGCATTACAGTAACAAAACTAATAGCAGTACCTTCCAGTACAACAAAGAAGCTTCCCAGGCAAGGCAGCAGCAGAGACCAGCAGCATCCTTCTTTCACCCTCCCCTCCGAGCGAATGTACGTCCAAGAAAGTGGGCAAGTGCTGCAACATATGCGGTCCTGGGCTGGTCAGAAAGGGGCAAAATAATAACTGGAGCTTAACACAGCTTTTTATAGAGGCACTGCTGAAGGCCTATGAGCCCTGACTCTGTGACACCTCCAAATCTCTTCCATCTGACAGAGGCAGAGCCTGTGTTTTGAAGGGGCGATCCCTGCAGCTGCATGTGTTCCCCTGAATAAAAAAAAATTATACCTAAAAACAGGCAGCTGGGAATTTCTTGGCTCTTTTCCATTGTAAATCTGTAGTGGGAACTTGCAGCATCTCTGCTTTCCGTTACCAGTTTCTTCTTGTTGATTTAAGGATTACCTGCAATGCCTCCGTCCATCAGAGACCCCTCTGGGAACACCGGGAGTGTTTCCCCTCCTGCATGACAGAGATCTCTCTTCTCCCAAATCAGCTTCTGCTTTGTGTATGCTGGTGTTGCTCTGGCTGTGTTTCCTCCATTAAATGCAGCAAGGCCAGGGAAAAGGCTTAAGCGCCGGCCCACAGTTGCTTCCACCTTTAGGCTCCCGGCAGGCTCCCAGGAGCAGCCCCAACGTTTGCATTGCTTAGGCACAGTTTGCAAGAGCCAAGAACCATTTTCTCACAGCAGAGGTAGACCTGTAACCTCCCATCCCTCCCAGTCACTGTCCCTTCCCCGTATGCAAGGACCATCCCACCTCATCCCCAAGTCCCTTCCTGCTAACCTGGGTCTGCACATACACACACAGCCCATTACCACATCCATTGCTGTTCTTGTTTTTCCCTTTGAATCATAACCCTGGAGCCCTGCGTCTCTAGAGAGCCAAGTTCCTTTCAGAAAGAAGATTTACAAAATGAGAATTTCCTTCTCAAGAGCTCATCCGCTTAGTCCCCACCTGCAATCCTAATCCTACTGGTGACATCAGGGGGAATGGGCAGACATCTGAATTTTAGTAAAAGGCAAAAGCAATTGGTCTCATATTCATTTTCTACACCCACACCCATCTGCTCCCAAAAGAGAAGTTTTTTAAAAAAGAGAATGAGCAGGAATAATATCCAAAACTGCTGCACACCCAGAAATATGACAGAATCACACTATTCCTGAAGTGAACACTTCTCAGTTTCCCCTAAGGACAAACTGGACGTACAGCTCAAGTACCCTTTGGATGTGGCAACTGGGAACTGGAACAAACAGCCAAATGTTTGGGCTGGACATGGCCTCTCGCCAAGGGCAGGGTAGGGGACTCACAAGGGCGATGCTTTCTCCCTCCCCAGGCAGAGCGCCAGGAAAGCACATCTCCCCGCCAGGGAGCCAGGGTGGCCACAGGGCTGGCCCGGCTTCACTGGCAGCCCAAAAAATCCTCCCGTCCTTTAGGTTTCCCCCCAAAAGCACATTCCTTTCCCAGCTCACCCATGCCAAGCGCTTCCCTCTTGGGGCAGCTCAGAGCTCTGCTACCTACCACAGCCACCTGCAGACTTCTGCAAACACCTACTTCTACCCAGCTGAACCTGCGCAGACTTTTGCTTCGCTGCACAAGGACATCGCTCTTAATTACACTTTTGAAAAGTCCTTGCACACACACACACACACATTCCCATGTATGCACACACATTCCCATGCACACACACATTCCCATGTACACACGCACATTCCCATGTACGCACACACATTCCCATGTATGCACACATCATTCCCATGCACATACACAGATTCCCATGTATGCACACACATTCCCATGCACACACACAGATTCCCATGTATGCACACACATTCCCGCGCACACATACATTCCCATGCACACACACAGATTCCCATGTATGCACACACATTCCCATGCACACATACATTCCCATGCACACACACAGATTCCCATGTATGCACACACATTCCCATGTATGCACATACATTCCCAAGCACACAAGCAGATTCCCATGCACACACACATTCCCATGTATGCACACACATTCCTGCGCACACACACTCAGTCACACATTCGCACACACTACAGGGAACCAGCCATCGCCAGAGCACCAGCTTAAAGCATAACTTCACTGCATCCCTCATTTTATGAATAAAAACTTAGCAGAAAAATGTCTTGGGAGGAGAAGCCACGGGGCTGTTATAGCTTTAACAGACCCAGAGTGCTTATCTCAAGCTGAGAAGAGTGATTTCACGGCAATAATTTGTTTAAAGTGTTGCTGATTGCTTCCTATTTCTTCCTCGAAAATGACTTTTACACCTTTCTACTGTTGCTTTTATATGAGCTGCTATGGCAATTACTCTGTGGGAGGCTGTGTAAACATCACGCAGACACTTTTATCTGATTACTAAGGGCCACAGAAGACACTCCTGAGACCTGACAAAAACTATTTTCATACGTTTTTCCCCTTCCCTGAAAAAAATAGTTATTAAGTTGCTACCAGAGTTTTCTCTATTCTTCCAGAACACATTCAAGTGTACTTCCAACAGAGACTGTCTGATCCCTGTAAGTAGCCGCTTTGAAGGGAACTTCAATAAAGTAATAAATAAAATTACTGGGAGGTCCTGGAGGCAAGGAATTGCCCTTTCTCTGCTGAAAGAAGAATTTCTCCGATAAAACTATTTCAAATCAAGTTGACTCTTTCAGAAGAGCCAGGGGTACACAGTGACTGGGGCTAATCAGAGGAATCTCTTTCTGCTTCATCCTTTTATCCTCAAGTGCCAGCACTAGGTCTCAGCTATCCGTTTCTCCTGCCCCTGCTGGGAACAGGTTGGTGCGATGATGTTTGGAGTCTGACCAAGGCGCTTTGCGTGTTTGACTGAGGGTCCAGCCCAAGGGTTTGGTTTGGCCCATGCAAGTTTTCTGCTTTATCCTAACTTCAAAGTTTCTGCATTCTCCGCTCTGCGCCTCTCAGAGATCTGAGGCCTCTCAGATCACCCGTGAAGCCCAAGCACCATCACACAACCGCGTCGCTGTCAGATTAACCACAGCACGCACTGCGGAGTCTATGCCAATCTTAGGCTTTTTTTCTACCAGTTTTATTCTGACTTTAAGAGGACTTAAAATAGCTGAACCAGCACAAAGTTAGAGCAGCACAGGAAGATAATACAAGATCTGGCGTAAATCTTGCTGGTACCAAATCAGGTTGACGGTGGGTTTTAGCACATTTATGCTGATGATGAGAGTTCATTCTTGATTAGTGTTTGGTGTTGTGAGACCACAGTAGGTTTTTTTCCTTATCAAGAAAAACATGGTATTATTCAATGAAAAGTGAGAAAGACACTCTGATAGCAATTAGTAGCAAGAGAATGACAGACCATTAAACCTTACAGGATGATAAACTTAATTAACTGTTGTAGGTAGGGTTGTGATGCGTTTTAATGCTTGATTGTCAGTTGTTTGGGGGATTTGATAATTTAACTATAGTTTGTGCAAAAAGAACGATTAAACTCCTGCATGCTCACCAGCAGATTCTATCCCTTTCTATGATTTAATGCAACATAGTCTAGTGTAAGTAATATGATATTTCTTTCCTTGCTATTCCATATGAATGAGATGTTTCAAACGCCTTATGGATAAAGGCACCAAAACGCAGAAGGAAATTTCATAAGACTTTTACCTGTAGACAAAATGGGGAAAACATTCCTCAGTGATGTTAGCTTAGATTCTTAATCATCGTTTTCCATTTTGTATATATTTTGTACTATTATGCCACTTCACAATCTCTGAATTCATGTTTACTCTGGGACAAAGATAAGTTTGAAAGCCATCACATCAGTTTATTTCTGAAAGCTGTCATTTCCAGTCACCCCGCCCCAGGGATAAAAAGCGTACGCACGGTGCTCTGAGGGTAGCAGTCTTAATTCATCCAGTTGCAGTCTTTACCTTTGGTATAACCAAGGGAAGTTGTCTGAATTGCAGGTGGTATTTAGTCTTCCAGAGCATTTACTGCCATGCAGGTCCTTCTGCTGCTCATCATCCCTACTGATAGAGAATTCATAATACACAATGGCAGCTTCTTATATTAGGCCCCCCCCAATAAGTCACCACTGGGTTTTTTTCAGTGTTTAAAATGTGTTATCAATACCAGCAGAGAACAGGGCTCTGGTAGATTCTGGATCAAACTCATATTCGGTAAAGGGAAAAAAGGACATTATGCCTATCCTTACCTACCCATAGAGTTCTCTCCTCATTTCTACTTGCACTTCTGGACAGTGAAATAACTCCTTAGCTTTAAGAGAAGAGCAGGTACTCATCAATAGGCTCTACGACATCTGTGGGAAGGCGTGCTGTGTGCTGCATGATGTCGAACAGAGGGAGCATGAGCTCATTAGGAAGTTATGAAAAGAGATTCCTTGTTCCTTGGACTGAAAGCCCATTTCTGGCTCCAGGTGGCAAAAACATTAAAACAAGACCGATTGTGCATTATTCTTGCTGCTTATTTCACACAAGCACGAACTGGTCTGGTACAAGAAGTGTCTGTCAAGTAAGTGAAATGAGATAAGCAGGACTAACACAGCATTATGCACTTAGCATAACAGTAACTCCTGTAACATTATCTAGATGGCTACATAAATTGCTCTTAAGTACTCCAAGTGTTGTTACGTGCATTTTCTTTACAAAGAGGCTTGGTAACATTGTTCTTCCCAGCCTTTGCACACCCATGTACACGCTCCTTCAGCCCTCGGAAAGTGAGAACTGTAACTGTATGAAAAAAAAAAAAAAGCTGAAATGGTTGTTCACGGCAGTACTGTCTAACTGAAGCAAAAGTCTTCTGAGACCTATTTGCTATATGCATCCACGGGTATATGAAAACGCAATGCAATACCGCCCTCTGTTAAATGCGCATTCATTTGCCCAACATAAGACGGAGAGTGGAAAATCCTGATGTGAGTCCCAAGATCTGTTCAGGGATACAGCTCAGACCAGACAGAGAGGAAACTGTTGCACAGTATCCGACGTCCATTTGCAACCCAACACGGAGCTAAACTAATTCATCACTGTTTCTTAACGTTATCAAATTCAATCCTAAAGCCTCACTTGGTGTGAATGGTGGCACTATTCCACCACAAAAACTTGTTTCAGATAAAAGAAAGACACAGTGTCCCAGCATCTAGACAAAGCCGCTTCCCAAATACAAACCCCCTCAAACCACTTTATACAAATGAGACTATTTCTGATCTGTTTAAGTGGAAGAGGAGGGGTGTTTAGAAAAAATCCCATCTCCCCAGCTAGTTCCTGCAATTTAATGGCCACCTGGTGTGGTTTTACAGCTCCTAGAGAGAGAGGCGCAGAGCCCCTAACCTGCCTTACCCACACCAGGTGCCCTGCTCTCTCCCCTGCCCATCGAGAGACCTTAGCAAGAAGAAGACCCTCATGAGGTGTTCCCCCTGGTTGCCTGCCCGTGGAGGTGGAGGAATGCTGGAGCCCCCCAGGATGCTGAAGAGAGAGTGGGAGGCTGGTGGGTGGGACCTCTGCTCTCTAGGCCAGCAGCGGGAGCAGCCTGGGGGGCACTGAACATCAGTGCCCATGGAGGCAGTCATCTGCTAGTCCCAGGGACAACCCAGGGACAGCACAGGCAGGGACTGTCCCCACGAGGCAGTGAGGGACGGTTTGGCTGTACAGACACAAGCTATGCCATGCCATTTACTTCCAAAGGCACAGAGCAGCCCCTGGTCCATTTAATTTACTGGTGTAGGTGTAACCCTCCACTTCAACGGTAGCATTTATTGAAGAACTGCACAATCTACCCAAAGGGAGTGAAATAGATTTGTATCTTACTCTAATACATTAATATTATCACGGCTTATTATGAAATAAATATCCAGATGTAAATTCTCCAGCCTTCTCCAATCACATCTGAGTAATCACAAATCTCTCCTTTAAAAAATCAAACAAAACACCCACAGAGAATTAAAATTTGACTAATATTTCTGCCTAAGCCAGTTCTCTCACTTCTCGAAGATGTTTAGGATTTCCTGTTGCTTGCTAGCCCATCTCTAACCATCCCTTCAGATTCATGGGACAATAATCCTGGAAGGTTATTGCCCCCAGGGATGTCCCCACCTCTGCACCCAGCCTGCCTCAGCTGCCATCTGCCTCGCAGCCTAAGCCAATTTGGGTTAACAGGGCTGGCTGGGAGCAGCCGAAGAGCAGCCACAGCATCTGTCCTACCATCCCTAAAAGACAGCAAGTCACTACTAACCTAAGAGTGGCTGCAGGGAATGCTCATTGGACTCGGGTTCCTAAATCACAGTTGTGAAAACTTGACCCCAAATCTGGATCATGCTGAGTAGCCACTCGCAGCAATGTGAGGAGACCTGGGTTTCTCTGTTCCTAGCAGTTTGACTTTGGTTCCTTGCTAAAACAGGCATTTTAACAAGTTTGTCTCTGGAAGCCTTTGAATTTATTATGCTTGTGATGTTTGTTCCTAAAATGGCCTGTTGCAGGAAACACTTAATATTTCACATTCCTTTTGTATCTGGTAACATATAAACTTCATGCCTATAATTCTATTCTTTAGAGTAATTGTAAATCATTACGTTTTCTTTCACACTTCAATTTCTCTAGCACTGACCAGACAGCAATGGCTATAGTACACAACTTGCAAGGTATATGGTGAAGTGTAGATGACAACCAGTAGAGCAAGTCACGTTGCTCCTTATCTGTCCTTCTAGTCTATGCTCCCCTTCCATTTGAAAACAAGCGAGAAGCTGTTCTTTTTTTTGGACAGAGGGAGAGATTATTTTGTTAGGTCTGCTCAGATGACGCAGTGATTGCATACAGTCTGTGAACCCTTTCCATTGAGACTCCAGGAACTATATGGTCTCTAAATTAGCCATTCTAGGAGGTATTTGTCTTATTTTATACTTCTACAGAAAAACTACAATTCTGAGACTATAAGAGGCAATAACAAATTCTTTTCTTGTTTCCTGTTATAGTCAGTGTAACAAATTCTCCAATCTAAAAGCAGCTGCTGTACCATTTTATACCACTTTCTACTAGGGTACTTTTCAATTTACCAACTTCAATGTAAGCCTTTGTTTTCAGTTTAATAATAGAAATTTGCCATGTGTTACATGTAATTCTATTTCCCATTGTGTAAGAATTTTTATAAGTAAAGGTCTTAGTGTATAAGTAAAATTTATAAGTAAAATTTATATAAGTTTATAAAAGGATATAAAGTTTATATAAAGTTATAAAGTAAAAATTTATAAGTAAAATCTTAAGTGTAGCCATCTTCCTCCTGGAGGGATACATGAGACTACATATTTCTGGTCCCTGTAGGCAAAATTATTAGTTCTCTGTCATCTTTAGTCACCTGATTTCTCACTACATAAATGTTCAGTACACCAGTCAAAATAGGAGCATTTTCCATATTTCTATTTTTACTTACATTACCTTGTCCCAGTTTTCTCAGGAATATAAAATCATCCTACAAATCTTTATCTACTGAGTATTTCAAAGTCATCACATGCTTTTAAACTGGACCACGGACAAATGAGAGGTACCTGTTGCACAGAATGACCAATTTAGTGGCATTCTTTGAAGGAACAACACTTCATTTTGATTTAGGAAAGGAAAATACAGCAAAGTATTCAATCTGTGTATCAATCAAAATGACAACATGATCCTTACCCTTATGTAAATGAAGAAACTCCCTAATTTTATATTCAGTGCTGTTCCCCTTTGCATATCGGAAGTGCTTATCACTGGAGAAAAATGTTTTCTTTCAAAGGCACAAACTGTAGGGGGCTCAGACAATTTGGCAGTACGTCTGGCAGCAGACAACATAATACCTATTGTTCTTAAATGCCTTTGAAATATGAATGAAATCCAGCAGAAAATTAGAAACCCAGCTGACTTCACTCATCATCAGTGGTTTCATATAACGAAGCAACAGTCAAAGTCTGAACCCCACTCCTGGAAGGAAATACCAGTTAGCAGTACATTACCTCGAGGCAATTCCACTCCTAGCAAAGTACAATGCTCCCCCAGTTGCAGTGATGCAAGGTCACAGTGAGTGAAGATACAGAGAACGGACAAAGAAACTAACTCTTAACTAAAAGAGATGAGGTGGGAATAAAGGAACTAAGAGCAAGCAACGATTTCTCTGTTACGGGTACAAAGTACAGAGGCGCCTTACTTGTCTTTCTTCACTGTAAACAAGAGGTGGAGGGTAAGCTGGGAGGGTGGGAAACTGCATGTTAGCAGTAATGAGTTTCTGCCTAGAGTATAGACAGTTTTGGCCAGTGCTCAACCAACACAATGACCTTTATGTCATCGTTCCAGTCGGCTCAGATTGACTCTTGGGCTGCTCTAAACTGTATCAGAAGCTGGAGCCTGCAGGCTTAGGGAAGCATTAAGTTTCTGCAAAGCATCCTGCCCCCATGTTTGCTCTTTACCTCTTCAGCAATCCAGTTCAGCCTATGCAACCTTTTCTGTCTGCCCCTACAGTGCCTCTGACATGTTCAAGCAGGAGATGACAACCATCACAGCAGCGTGTGCCATTTTGTGATGGAATCCGTGTTCACAGGCCTTGGCATATATATTATAGGCCCCCAGCTCTTCAGTGTATAATTTGTGAAACACTGCTCAAATGCAGAGACATATTACATGACTCATACCACATGATCAAGAGACTTTAGCATCCTACAGTAAGAGCTCCTCTGAGATGGTCCACAACGTATTGCCCAGAACATTTACTAAACTGACAATAATCTGTATTACACCACTGCCCTGATTTCTTTTGAAGCTTTTTCCCTCTGTGTCTTATATTTTTGGTAACCTAGGGCAGTAACATATTACTGAACCTTATACTCAGAGGAGCCTTCAGTGTCCTGTCCTTCAATCTGGACAGGAGCAGAACTGATTGGCAATACAGTCCCAGTTACCCTGCCCTGCTATTGTGCAGCTGGCAAAGAAGAGGAAAATTAACCTCTAGCAGGATAACTCTGAGCCTTCTTTGCTTGAGTTTATCAGACAGCAGTTTTTGAAGTGTAAGGGTCAGCCTCTCACAGAAATGAGTGCTTTCCAAATTATTTATATTCTAGTATAACATTTTCAAACAGGTTAATGGCAAGTTACTTCTTGCAGGCCTTCACCATAAGCTTTCTCTATGTTTCTGGTTGCACAGCTCTGTTAACCAATTTTATGCAACTAATGTTCCTGATCTACTACCTAAATGTGCCCTAGAGAGTTCGCATGATCTGCTGTAAGCCTGATAGTATATTTCTTAAATTAGTTTGCCTTAGAGGGGAAAAGATTAGGGCCCTGTAGACCCTTGGGTACCTACTTTTAGGTCTTTGCCAGAAGACATATCTCTTTTATCTCTCTTGCAGAGAAAATTTCTCTCATTTTGTAACACTGGAGGTAATACTTCAAAGCTATCCACTATAAATTGAACGACAGAAATTTGAATAGTATTTAGTTCGTGGCAACCCAGTTATTGGCTCCAGGGAGGAGAACAAATTCTGATACGATCACGGTGCAGCTTTTCTTTCCACTAAATCTGTGTCTGCCTCAGAGGATGTACTGATTCAGTTACTTCCACTGTTATTACTTTTGGCATAATGTGCAACAGGTTTTTTATCCCAGAATGCTTAGTGCTTTATCTCTGTGTTGAATTCTAAGTTTTCATGGAGATGCAAAATACGAACGGTCACAGATATTTTCTATGGTCTATAAGGTAGAGAGAGCTAACCGTATAATGTGGTGCTTTCTGGAACTGATTCTCTCCTGCAGCATACCCCCAGTATTTTAAAGAAACATTCCACTAAAGTTACATTAGCATAAAAAGATGCAAAAGAGAAGTGAGCATTTGACTGTATTTTTGCATGGCTCCTCATTATCTGGTTCATTTGCAGCTTAATATATGGCCTCTGCAGAATTGCAAATATTTATATATTGCTCCACTTTTTTTTTCTCCAGAGTTTCTCTAAAACTCTCTGCTGCAATCCTATTCATGTAAAGCTCTATATAGGCACTTTGGAAAAAACAATGCCTCCAAAACAAAGCAGAAAACTCAGACCAAAAACTGTTTTCTCTGCCCCCACGACTTGAAAAGCAGAATCTATCCCAAATATAAAGCAGTCAAAACCACATCTATAGTCTTAATTGAATAGCTGTGCTGTGTTGTTTACAAATTTACCAACTGTAGAAGCTGCAAACATCCACTGTAGAAATAAATAAAATGCATTTTAAACCATACTTATAACTACCACAGAGTAAGCCAATTACTTTGTGAAGGCTGATACCTAGTTCTGTACTATTCATTTTAGCTTCCTGTAGATTTCTGGTTTAAATTATTTTTAAGATGGGGATTTACTGTTTGTGATAAACACTGAAATTTCATCTCTTTCACCGGGATGTCCCTCACTTCTGGGAACCCTGTTGGAGAGCCAACTCATCCTGATTTAAACAATTCCAGTGACAAACTAAGAGTCTATCATGGTAATGGTCAGCCTACAAGGCACATTTCTTACACGCCCACAGATTGTCAAGTATTAAGAGAGCAGCCTTCCTTGTTAGTGGGAATACCAAATATGTTGC
This sequence comes from Egretta garzetta, assembly GCF_000687185.1. Taxonomy (NCBI): domain Eukaryota; kingdom Metazoa; phylum Chordata; class Aves; order Pelecaniformes; family Ardeidae; genus Egretta; species Egretta garzetta. The sequence continues at coordinate 6,890,100 of NW_009260616.1, forward strand.
CCTGCTACCAACTTGGAACCCTGAGAAACCAAGTCCAAAATTCTAACTGAAAGCCTGGCATCCCCTTCTTTCTGCATCTGTCTGTCTTCATATCCTATCAATCATGAAACATTGTTTGACTTGCAAGAATTAATAGTATTAACTATTAACCCCAAGCATCTAATAAAGTTTTCCAATAAACAGATGTTCTATTCAAGACTCCATCTTATCTTCCCTTGAGATATCTATTATTATGAAGGAATCACAGATTTGCTTAATATATTTATTACTCAAAAATATATTTTTTATTTCCCAGGAAAACACAAGTTTTATTGCATAATTTCTACTGCACAAAACACTGGTAAGGTATTAGGAAGCCTTTGGGAAATTTTTTGCTCTAAACTGTTTTGGGCCACCTGGATGAACATGGTGATCCTGGCTCAGCCTGAGCACAAAAAGGAAGCGCATAGAGATGGGAGCTGGGACAGGCCAGTTGAGAGGATACAGAGACATTGCCTGTGCATGTAGGGGTCGAATAAGGAAAGCCAAAGCTCATCTGGAGTTGAAGCTTGCAAGGGGGATGGAGGACAGCAGGAAAAGTTTTCTCCATGAGTACATTGGCAGCAAAAGGGAGGCTAAGGAGAGTGTGGGCCCATTCCTCAGTAGGGTCAGGAATCTCGTGGGAAGGGAAATGTGCACCTCTGTGCCTTTTTTACCTCAGTTTTCAGTTGTCCTCAGGTCTCACAGGTCCCAGAGTCTGCTTGCTGGCAGAGTCTGTGGGAGTGAGGCCATACCTTCTGGAGGCAAGGACAGAGCTAGGGACCACTTAACCACTTGGACATGCACAAGTCCATGGGACCAGCTAGGATTCATCCAAGGGTGCCAGAGGGGCTGGCTGGTGTCATTGTGAGGCTGGTCTACATAATTTTCAAAAGGTCATGGCAGTTGCGGGAAGCTGCTCAGGACTGGAAAAAGGAAACATCACACCCATCCTTAAGAAGGGCAAGAAGGAGGACACAGGGAATAGCAGGCTGGTCAGACTCACCCCAGCCCCTGGGAAGGTGATGGAGGAGATTGTTTTAGAAACTCTTCCAAACACAAGAAGGACAAGAAGGTGTTGGGGAGCAGCAAGCATGGGTTTGCCAAGCGCAAATCATGCCTGGCAAGTCTCACTGCTTTCTGTGATGACACACTGTGGACAAGGGTAGGGCAGTGGATGTCATATGCCTTGACTTTAGCTAGGTCTTTGACACAGTCTTCCATAGTTTCTTTATCACTGTACAAGTGGACAATAAAGTGGGTGAAAAATTGTCTGGACTGCCAGACTCTAAGCTGTGATCAGGGGTGCAAAGTCCGTCTGGGGTCTACAATTTAATAATATCTTCATTAAAAATCTGGATGGTGGGACTACCTGCACTTGCAGTAAGGTTGGATGAAAGGGTCAATATGCTGGAGAGCGGGGATGGTCTCTGGAGTGACATGAAGAAGCTGGAAAACTGGCTGACAAAAAAAACTCATGAAGGTCAGCAAAAGCAAGTGCAAAGTCTTACATCTGGGATGGAATAACCCCACACACCAGTACAGGCTTAGGGCTGACTGGGACACAGCTCCACAGAAAAGTCTTTTCAGAGAAAGTTTAGCTATCAGGTTTTAGGTTCAGCAAAAGACTCCAAAAGCCTTCTGAATGGTAGGCTGTGGGTCAGTGTAGGAAAGCTGGCCTGAACTTTAGAGATTCACCAGGAGAGTTTTTGAGCAGTGTTCATTATCAGGTATTTATGATTCAAGATTAAGGTTTTCACGAACCTAACAAGTACTTAGATGAATAGGAGCAGTCTACCTCGTGCTTCTGCTTCGCAGTGAATAGAAACCACAGCCTGCGTCTTCACATTAATATCTCTATACTGTGTGTTTAGAAAGATAAAGGAAAGTTTGCAGGCAAATGCCCTGCCCATTTCCAAGCTCTTTCAGTGATCTCTCCCAAACAGTGCTAGAACCTGACCAGACTTTCCCCTATAGAGAAACACAAAAGCTGTATACGCTGGTCTCAAAGCTATTCAAGCTTACTCAAACCTATCTCAAATGTCAACGATATTTACAGAGCTATCAAGAAAAGAGTTGGGGCTGGGGCCAGCACCGTGCCATGCTCTGCAGGACGAAGGTGCACCCTTTGCCAGCCAGCACATGGTGGAGAGCACTTCGATTCTCCTTTACCAAGTCTCTATCTCCAATTAACATACTGAGTTCCCCTTCTCCCCGTGAAGTAGAGAGGAAGGAGAAAAGATGCTTACCCTTTTTCTCTCTTCATTATGGTCATGCTTAAGGATTGTTTCTGTGTCACCTGGAGTGCTCCCATAGCCTACCAGGTTTTGAGGTGTTGATGTTGCGGCAGGACAGCAGCATGTTAAAGACTCCTGCTGAGCGGAGGGAAGCTCCTTCCTTCCCATTGTGGTCCTCCCTGCCTAGGAAGGCAGGGGACAGAGCAGTCTACCTCCTTCCTTCCCAGAAGCTGTGCCCTGGTGGGAAAAACAGGGGAGGGCAGGAAGGTGCAATGGAAAGGGGGGAGAAGAGAGATAAATGGCAAGAGGAAAAACACGGTAAGGAGAGAAGAGCCTTGCATAACCTTTGGACTTGTTGCAGCCAAGTCACATTTTTTACAGTTGCAAGCTTCCACATCTTGCTGGGCCGTTCAGTAAAAGCTCCCACAAGAAAGGAATTTTAATTTCTAAAAAACCCTTCATTATTACTATGTATTGTTACATACTGATAATTTCCAGGATCCCTGACAACATTACAGTTTCCAGGGAGCCATAGCAATACATATGAGAAATGAATAAAACAAGAAGTACATATAAGAAATTAATAAAACACTTGTTGTTTTGCCTTTTGTTTCATTTGATAAAAGAGGCCATTAGCATCTTTCAGCTAAACAGCTTCCACCCAGTTCATCAAAACCCCCAAAACAGGCACAGCGTGCCAGGGGCTGATACTGCAGACCTCCAGGCCTGCTGAGTGAAAGTTATTTTTTACATCTTGACCAGTAAATATGCATTACAACACTGCTTGTTACATCAGTTAAAGGGAAAAGGCCTGATCCTATTTAAAAACAAAATTTAAAAAAGCCTACCCTTATTTCAATTTGTAAAACATTACATAAAGAAAGACAAGGGTCCCAGATTAAAAATGCCACCTTTAAAATAGATCTTCAATGCTTATGATCTGAAGACCTGTATCCACTAGAAAGCCACTAACATGCAGAAAAACTGCTTACACCTCAAGACTTTTGTAACTCAAAAAAGCAAAGCTGGAGCGCAAGAACAGTATGGTGTTCTTTCCCTGTTTGCTCTATAATATCCCAGATTTACTAACAACACAAAGACAAAGCGGTACCGTGTTATTTATAATGTCATTTCTCAAGAATGCAATGTCCCACCCTCTCCCACTCTCAGCTTTAAACTCGTTTGATGAACACCAGTTTTCCAGTAAAGACAACATGGTATTTGGCCAGAGTGGTGGAATAAGAAACATGATTCTTTTCATGTTGGACACTTGCATAATATTTCTCAACATTCAAAGTTAGGTTTATGCAGGATTACGGCAATCCTTATATTATTTATGAAAGATGACAGCATGTCATGTGATAATGTTTTCATTAGTCATCATGCAACCTATAATAGCCTATGTGGAGGGAAATATGAAATTTTACTTAGCAAAGTGAAACCTTTAATTAATTTCATCTGTCCAACAGTTGCTTTTGGGTTTTTTTTTCTTACCCAAGCAGTAAATATCTTCCAACAGATTCACAGGGCAGAGACTTGTGTTACAGTGACAGCTAAGAAAAATGCTTATTAATGCTCTGAGCCTGCCATGTATGTCTGACACAGCCAGGTTTGTCACACTGTTGATCTCAGATCTGCGTGAGAAAAACAGATTGCACACAACCCTTTGCAGTTTCTGCTGGCCTGCGAAGGCTTGCGTGGCATACGCTGGAGAATAGCATCCTTCCCTGGAAGAGGGAAGGAGAAAACTCTCAGCCCATCACCGTCATCTCCTCACATATTGCTGCTACCTTCACCAGGGTGGGTGAAACACCCTTCCAGGGAGGGACGAGGAAACAGCAGGTAAAACCACACACAAGACCTCTTGAGATGAACACTTCCAAAAAAGTCTCCAGCTGACCCTCTGGGTGCTATCAATAATGTTAACTGTAGATGATCTTCTAAAGGCAGCGATATGAGGCGTAGATGTTTTTTTTTATTGCAGTACAACCATAAATAATTAAATACAAAGTAACAAATGAGCCTGTCAAAACCGGCTGGCATAAAGTTAGACCTACTAATCTGATCTGACTGCCAAAACCAGCACGCAAGCAAATCTCCATCTGCGAGCTGACTGCCCAAGGTGCTCGGGGGGCGTGCTGTGCATGCCCGTGCCCGCACCCGCTGCCCGGAGCAAAGATGTTGCTGGGAGGTGCCCCGCGATGGCAGATGGATGTCCCATAGGACAGCGGAGTGTGAAGGTCAGGACTTAATTGCTACCGCACACGGGTATGGGTCATAAGTACAGCCTATCGCTGGAATTTTTTTTTCTTCTAGATAGGATAAAATACTTCAGGGAAAGGTGACTCTCCAGTAAAAGGTTTTTCTTGTATGTACATACACCACTTTTTGCCTACGTGAACTGTATTAATAAAATGTCTCCTGTTGTGTGAAAATTTACTCAGAGCCAGGAAGTTAAAACTACACCCTTCACTCAGAGGCCTGAGCGTTTATAAAATGTGACTATTCCCCTCCTTTCATTGTGCTAAAAAAAAAAGGAAATTAATCTCCAGCTGACTAAAACACACAAAAATGTTTCATAAAAACCTGGCATTTTTAGGAGATGACTATTGGCCACACATTGGTGATGTTATTGGAGTTTTTCCTTTAAGCCCAGACATTTAATCTAAGTATTATTAACACTTAAATAATTTGCCAATTTTTTTCCTTACTAAGCCTTCTTTTTAAGATGGTTATTGGTTCATTTCCTTTTAAATTGTGTTTCAAGAGTGATTTTTCATGAACGTTCAATAAAAACATGTCTTTTAATAGGCAAATACTTTTTTGGGAAATGAAAAATGGCTCTGAGCAGAGACCTTCCAAACTCAAATCAGCCTCAACACTTCCTATGCTGCGCTCTCCTATTTTTGTCTGACTTGCCATTTCACTGAATCTAAAAACCCAAACAGTAAAATATGTATTTTCTGTGTACACACAGATAAACACGTGTAAGAACACACACACAAATACACACACACACACAATTTGGCCAAGGCCAAGTTGAAAAAACACAAAAAACTTGCTAATGCCTGAAAACAGGGATCTCTGGTGGGAATAACTGTGTAGCTACAGTAGGTATCGGTGCTATCAGGAGTTTGCTCTCCCCATCTATTTGTGCTTAACATTCAGGGGAGTTTAGAGATGGTGTAATTGTAATCTGCCAGATCGAGACGATGATTTCTTGATAGCCTCTTCCCACTGTAAGGGGAATCATTCACTTTTTTACTGTACAGTTGGATGGGGTTTTGAGAGGATCCTCCACCCAGCAGCAAGACCAGAGCTAAAACAGCTGACAAGCATTTCAGTGTTTAAATTTTTGTTAATGTTTACACACCCTTGTCTCCGTCTCTCTCTTTTACATGAAAGCAACAAAGAGAAGGGGACGTTATCCTTGCACGTACTGATGCAACATAAATATTCTGAACTTTATCACTTAGATAAGGAAAAACAATCCTGCTTCCGCCTCCCTTTTTACATCAAATTTTGCCAAGAGCAGCTTCGTTTAGCTATTGTCAAGCAAACTACATAAAAAAGTGCATGAAATCTGAGGGTGGGCTATGCCTGAGTGACGTTAAAGTCAGAGCAAAAGAGCAACAGAATGGATGTGGGTACAACTAAGGAAGCTGTGAAGCTATCCATCATCCAACACCCTTCAAGGATCTTCACACTAGTGATCTAATCTTGGTTGAAGGACCTGTGGCTCCAGAAAGGCCTCCAGCCTTGACTTTAAAGACATCAGGAGACGTGTGCAAGCACCGCATCTCTTGCTTTTCTCCCTCCCCGCTGGCAGTGGGTGCCCGCGGGCGCTCTCGCTGCGGTGCGTGCTGTGGGGCAGCGTGCCTCCGCACGCTTGCCAAGTCTCCCCACGGCCCAGTGCCGATAAATATGCCAATAAATCTGCTGCCCGCTCACGCAGAGCTGCAGGCTGGCACCCACCTCCTCCCGGCCCACATTACGTGCTCCTAATCAGTCTTCCTGCAGGAGCAACAATACCGGATCAGCCGGCGGCACATTTTTGTGCTGGATACCTGCCTTAGTGGAGGCCTTTTCTTTTGAATTGCAGCCCGCAGCCAGCTGGACAGAGCGGTAAAGGGGCTGTCGGCCCTCAGTAGGAAAGTCTGGGAGGAAGGCAGCCCCGTGCGGAGAATGGCAGGAAAGCCGCTCCGCTTCCCGGCGGCTCTATCTGCTGGGAGGCAGCGCGGCGCCGGGAGCCTGCCCGCCCTTCAGGCGCTTCCCGGGATTTCCGAGTCGCAGCCACGGCTCCCGCTAACAGCCAAATATTTCACTCTTGAGACATACTACACTTCCTGATATAGGATGCACTTGCGTGTCTCCCGGTGACCTTAAACACTAATAAAGGAGTCATAATATGACCTAGACGGGCCTTGGGAGCCAGACGCAATGCGAGTCATTGAAGGGGAGGTTGAATGGCGTGGGTGTGCTTGCCTGCTCCTTGTTCGGCAGCTTTCGCGTCGTGTTCCTTTCCTTTTGATTATGCGGAGGAAGAGATATTAAAATACGTTTGTGTCGCCCTTTCGCCAGCGGCAGAAGTTAATCCACTGTGCTGGGAGGGGAAAATCTACGTGTGCTGACAGTCGGGGCTGACCAGCAGCTCCCGTAGCCTTGCTCTTGCTTCCCCCCAACGGCGTCCTACCAAGGAAAACAGCGGCGCAGTGCAAAGGCCAATCCTCCTACGCAGTCACTAATTCCCACCGCCCACGCGGCAAGAAATGATTGTGCCTGTGTATTGTGGGCCTTTTAAGGCCACTTTGTAGTTGTAAACCAGAGATATCCAGCTCCTGTCCAAATCGCAGACTGAAGAAATGACAGGGTTCTCGACGTTGTTGGACCAGATTTTCATCTGCTGACAACAGACTTATCTGCATTCAAAACAGCGGAGGACTTAGCCCCTTTGGTGTAAGGAAACACAGCAGCTATCGTTTGCTGCTTCCTGCCACACGGTTGAGTTTTGTACTGCTTCGGCCCTACAGGCTAAGCAAGAATAAGAAGAAAGAGGCTAATTTTGGATCATGCTGGCAATCCAGCTATCAACCATAAAATGTGCTCAGACTTGCTAAGTAATGAGTGAATGATGACTTTGTTACCAGCAAAACGGCCAGCGTTACAGAGATCAAATGCAAGTGGGGCAGAAACAAGAGACCACAGGGAAGAGGCAGACGTTCTTGTTAGCGGACAGCTGTTTTAACTGCTTTAATAGCTCTAAAAATTCTTAATTTGACCATGAACCTATGTTATTTAGATCTGTTAATTTTTAAAAGGAAGGATAACAGTCTGTCTTCACCTCTATATTACATAGGATCAGCTGACATTTGCTATGATATCATAGACCAACAAAATGAAATAACTTGCAGAGAAAATATTGACTTTCTTCATCTGAAATGAAGCCAGCAGACAGAAGAGAGATGAATATGAAATAAGAGAAAATATTAGAGCAGTCATACCCAGACTAAATTTGGATACAAGTGATGCATGACCTAATTCAGGAAAGCTCAAGGAAAAAATCTTAGGCATCGTTATCGTTAATATAAAAGCTTTAAGCTGCAGAAACCATTCCTTAGCAAATGAACAACGCAGTGAGACAATTCTCACAACTGATGAAAACTTAAGCGCACCATGATCTCATCGTCCTCCGATGCTTTCACATAATTCCCACTGATTTTGACAGGAGCTATGCACACGTTTCAGAGGGAGGCCTTTAGCTGCGCGGAGAAACAGGAGGCAGAACCTGTACACATGGCAATTCTTAATGCTCCCTGTCACCGCACAACCCAGCAACTCAAAACATGATAGATCCGGTCTCAGCTTAAGACCCTAATCAAGGAACCTCACATCCGACACGCCCTTGGAGTATCAGTCTGCCTT
>NW_009260616.1:6898557-6913702 GCF_000687185.1 Egretta garzetta
ATTAATCAGGGCTGGGTCCACTGCAGCCAACAACATGACACCAGTGCAAAGCTGGTAAGAAGTCCATGCCAGACCTTTTTATCCGCATCAGCTTTATTCTTGACACAGTGCTGTTGCTCAATTACCATCTCATTTTTCAAAACAAATGTACGTCTTTGAAACTGTTGGTAGGATATGTTTTTCAGTTTGATTCAAACCAGTGGACTTTAACTTCAATTTCTACAAAATTCTGTTCACTCATCCCGCTTCCATAGAAAGAGTACAAAGCAATGATGACTGTCTTTGAATTTAATATTTGCCTGCCCCAGAGACCTCCCCAAAATTTCCTCTGTACATTCAGAACTGTCCCCTGTATAACTCTTCCAGAGTCTGATGTGTCCACTATTTTAATTCACCGTCATGGCTACAGAAAATGCTTCTCCTGACATTTTCTCAAATTCTTCATTTTTAATCTCATACTTCTAAATAACAACTCATCTCCCCCCAATCCTAGACTTGGAGGGGATGGAATGCTGTCTGCCATGTGCTCTAGGGTTTTAGGATGGCAGAAGTTTTGAACACTAATCTTTCTTTAATATTTATAAGAATTGATCCATTACACTACATCCTGACTCCTGAGGTTACACTTGTGTTCAGAAATCATGCCAGATCAAGAACCTTGTAGAGGATCTGATTCAGTCAGTGTTCTGACCTGCATGTAGTAAAATCAGATTTAAAAGACTTTGGAGACCTTGCCACTTCTTAAACAAACCTGGATTTTTGTGTTATTTATGGGTTTTATGGCATCTTATAAAGCAATAGTTCTGTCTCCTGTTCCGCCTTACCAGATCTATGTAAGCAGGACTCCAACGTTTCAGGCCTCTCCACTCTTTACTTCTCCCTGTTGGCCTTTTGTCTGCTGGTTCTGTCATGTATTTCTGCACAGCATTTCAGTTTCTTTAAGTGCACCACTATTGGAGCCTCAGCTGATCTCAATTTGTATGTCACACAAGAAAAAAAAAAACCAACCGTCTGAAATACCATTTGCTTTTTACTGTCTAAAATGCACCATAAGTTCACCTCATGTCATGTGCGTGTTTCCATTCTCCTCCGCCTCAATCTTTCCATGGAAACTTGCACCAGCGTCATATAGGATCGTAACGCCCTGCGCCTGGGCTGCCCACGCGTGAGAGGAGGAGGGGGCTGCTGGGAAGGTAAGTGTGACAGACAGACAAACGGCCTGCGGCTCTTCGGCACATGTGTTTCTCAAGCTCCAGTTGTGAGCTGACATGTTTACATTTCAAACCACTCACAGATTGCAGTGTGTGCAAACAGGCATCTTTAATTATTCGTGTGGCCTCTTCCCCATAAATAAAATACTAAGAAAGAAAGAAAACTGCCTTCTAGCCTGTTTACTGCCGGGATTTATCCCATCTTGTTGTACTCAAGCAGAGTAACTACAAGGAACGCCTTGGCTGTCGTGGAAATAAGAAGTTATTACCAACGAGCCCAGGCAAGGGTCAGGTAGCTGCCCTCCCTCTGGGGCCAGGAGAAAAATCCCTGATGAAGGGATGGCTCTGCAGCAAGGGGGAGGTCAGGGCCCTGGCATGCAGACATACTTCAGTATGTCACCGTGGGTTTGCTGTCACCTCAAAACAGGGAGCCGGTGGCTGCCTCAGCCTCCCTTGCCCTGGGGGTGGGATGGGGTCTGGTGCAACAGCCCCACAGCCTCCCCGGCTGCTGTCAGCACTCCCACTGGTTTTGAGAGACAGTTTAGCCCAGGAAACATCTATGTCCAGTTCTTATGTCCTCCAAATCAGTGCCAAGGGAGCTTCTTTTGGGCCACAGTGCACCTTTCTTTGTTCAGTCAGACATTTGTCCACGATGGTAACTCGTCACAAAAAAACCCAAGTGCAGCAGTTTTGTCCTGTGTGAATCTCATGTGGATTTAGAAGTAGCTTTGGTTTGGGTAGATTTTAGGTGGCATTTTTTAAAGTAACTGTTTTTCAAGGTGACTTTAGGGCCTACCCCCCTCCAGCTTTCGGTGAGGCTAATGGCTTGTCCAAGTTGGCAAATACAGCATTTCACATGAGGCTGGGCTTCACACTTCTTGATTCAAAGATATGACCCCCCAAAGGACATTCCCGTTTGGCATACGGCAACATAGACACGAACATGTGGTCATGGGCCCCGTGCAGGGCACAACACGGCTTCTACGTCTTTGCCTAGCGCACAGATGACAACAAGTGTTGCGGTTCCTGCTGGGCATATTAGCAGAGTGCAGGGATAGGTTCTGCCAGTTCCCTTTACATTTTGAACTTTTATAAACTGATGAAAAAGAAATTGGTAGGCAAATAAACTAATGAGAGCAGAGAAAATCCACACATTTAGGAAGACCAGTCTCCTGCAATAATATGTGGATAGAGTGGTTCAACAATATTTAGATAGTTCTCTTTTTCATTATTCCCTAGGAGTTGTATTCATCCTGCCTCCAAGAAGTGGTGCCACTGCTTAATTAGATTTAAAATAAGCCTAATATTTAAGCTCTCGAGAACAATTTGAGATTTCCTTCCAGTGAACATTAGAAAATGATACCGTGATTAGCCATGATATCTCTCTGACTGAGACTGCTAAACAAAACAAGCGGCTGGCACAACTATTTGATTTGGGAAGAAAGAGAAGCAAGAGTAATGACAGCCAGTTTCCAGGTTTTTATTAGAGGAAATGTTTTTGATATAGAAGTCCCATCCCAGATGTATTCGAGTTCACATACTAAATAATACAAGTTGTTTCTAAAACACAGAGAAGTTCATAAAGGCTGATTAAAATGATTTCTTACAGCAATCTATTCACTTTTTTCTTTATGTAGCCCCCAAGAGCTAAAAGAATTATGACATAAAAGATAACCAAAGGGTCAATCCTGCCCAAAGATATAGTAGTTGGTTAAGACAAGAGCAGAAATTTGCCCAGCTTTACCTTTGAACCATAAGGACTTTGTTAACATGAAAAGAGACAACCTTATTTTTCTGAGGAATACGATGCCACTAGAGCTCTTGAAGAATAAATGAAATCTTTCCCTGCATTGTGCCCTACAGTCTTAGAAAAACAGTGAATTGATGTCCTGGTTTCTGCTTTCTTTTCATGTTTTTTATCACAAGTGATACACAAGGCAGAAAAAAATAGCTGACTAGATTCTGAAATTTCAGGCTGAACTGACAAAAATTAGGAAGAACTTGCAAAAATTAGGGAAAACCGCTGTGACACTGCAACAAGTGACAGAACAGTCCTATGGAACTTTATATCTTTGTTTTCCATGGTTCAGTTTAATCCCTTTTAAGAAGAGCACACCTAGCACTGACTAGAGAGGGCTGTTGCTCTTTCTTCATGTTGCAGAAACTGAAATTTCAAAGTGCTTTTTACTCTGGTCTGAAAGTGGTTTAAAAGTAAACATCTGTCTTTCATCAGCTGGGTGGCAATTAAAGAAAATCTATCATTAATCCCCTCCCAAGTAGGTCTGCAGATTCTGGGTCAGTGGGAGCAAGCGATGCTTGGGGCTCTCGGGGGTCCTTGGGCGTGGAGGAATCCAGTCCATCTATACCTCTCCTCGTGAAGAAGGGAATACGGCATCAGGAGTGTCTTTCTGCAATACAGCCAGGAGATAGGAAAAAGTCAAAAATGGATCCCAAACCAAAATGTCACCTACAGTGTATGTCTGTTCCTACATGTGCTCCCAATAGCGTCCTGAAGACAGACATGCATTATTTGTTTTTAAAAAACGAGAGAGTAGCATCTATTACAACTGAACAAAAAAATGTACTTTCTGGTATTTTTATGTGTAAAAACAGTCCTTCCTGTCATTTGCATTCTCTCATGTTTAGCACCCAGGGCTGTCTACTGTTCTCTTCTGAAGCAGCCTTCCGAGTTCACCTTCTAGCAAATACTCGAGCACATTCAAGGTGCAGGTACTTGGCACTCCAGGACATTATCCAATCTGTAAAGTGGGAAGAAAATGCTTTTCCTCCTTCCTTTGACATGCCACCTAATATATTTCAGGGAATGTGAAACGCAGAGGAGAGGAGTCAGTCTGAAGTCCCTTACTAGGTGCCTCCAAAGAGGCATTTCCTTGTGCTTGGGATGAGTGCTGGATACCATTTCTTCAGAGAGAGAGATGACACTGAGCTTTATCTCATCCCGACCTGGCTGCCCTAGGATGTGGAACATTCAGACTTGACGGCCTCAGGAAATTTAAACTATTACCTGCCAGACTGCGTAGCCACTAGGGCAGGGGATGGTTTGGGTCTTGGCATCCTCCATCCGCTCCGGTGCTTTTCAGCCAGGACAGCAAGATGCCTTTGACCAGGGAGTAAGCCAAAAAGTGATGGTGGTTAGGCTTGGGGAGACCCAGGTGCTGCAACCTGCTGCTAGGACATCCTTGTGTGTTGCATCCAGCATTTAACACAACACATAAGCATTCAAGGGGCAAAAGCCTACATATCTTTCAGCCTATTTTCTTTTGTTTTACTGGGGTTATTGTGCCACACATATTACCGTGGCATCTGAGAGGTGCAATTCCAGTGGTACTGAAAGCAGCCTACATCTAGACTTTTTTTTTTTTTTTAAATTATTTCAGTTCACAAGTCAGCTGGACAGCTTTGAAAATGTTACTCCCAGTCGGACTAAGCTCCTTGGGCTTCCCTCAGAGAAGCAGCTGGGATGCCTGGGACCTACCAGCACAGAAGCAGTTAATTTCTATGAAGACTCCGAGAAAGAAAAACAGTCTAAGAACAGCCTTGTGTTGGGAGGAGGGCTAGAAAACGAGGCTGTTGCTGTTGTTTTCATTGTGTGCACTCTAATCAGAGAGAGTAAGAACAATAATGCATGTAATGCTGATTTTGGACCGTTTCCATGCAGCTTTTCCCAGGCTAGGCAGCCTTGGGAACCACTGATAGTGTGGCACACCAGGGGCACAGCCTCAATCACCAAGCACAGGGCAGGGCAGCCTTTTCTGCGGATAAAATATGTGAGGGATGACAAGAATCTTCCCAGCATGGGAAGTGGCAATAACAAAAAAAAATATACAAGGGGCTGAAGCCGAGCGCAACATCCACTGCAGAGCGTGCCTGCAGGCAACGCTCAGATTTGAAAGGTAGACGGCTATTTTTCATTTCCTCCCCCATTTTGTGTTTGTTTGTTTGTTTGTTTGTTTTCCCTTCTTTCATTAGATGCCCCCCTCCCCCTCTCAGCACCACTTTGAAGCCAAGATGAAAGCAATGCTGTGGCTGCTGGCAGGGAGCAGACACAGGGAGACGGGCTGAAGTGTGCTTTAGTTTAAGATGCCATGGGGTTTTTTTCTCCTAAGTAGGGGAGGGATGGGGGGAGGGGAAAAGAGGAGAAGAAAGTTATTCAGCTAAAAACAATATATTACGCTTCATTGAAAAGCATATTGTACAGCTTGGATTGAAACATGGCCCTAATTTTTCAAAGCTTTGCTCTTCAAGGACAGAGGGTCTGGGGTAGCTAAGATGTGGCATCCTCCCAGACAGCAACTGCCCATATTTTATTCATAAAACCTGTCACATCAGTATATGATGAGAATTGACACAACAAGCTGTAGCTTTGTGACCTGTTTTGAATCAGTCGGTCAAACCAATGATGTTTGTCCCTTAGTAGCAGAAATTTATATAGCCACTGCGGGGTGGAAAAAAGTCACTTGCCACCATTTTTGTTCCTAAAACAAAGAGATGCTTTTGAACAGTAACAATAAAAGGATCAACTTGTTTTCTTTTCTTTTCTCTAGGCAATTGATTTCTTTTGACATCCACTTTTAAAAAAAAGAAGTTGTCTGGCAGGGGGAAGGGTAGAATTCACACACCTCTGCCTGGATGCTGTAAGTACTGGAAGAGGCAATTAACTTCGAGTGGCTGAAGAATTCAGATCTTTGGGGAAATCCTGGTGCCAGTGACATCAGCAAGGGATGTGTCAGTGACTTCAGCATATCAAGGAGTTCAAATCCCACCGAGTTCGTTATGTGTCATCCAAGCCTGCAAGAGCAAGGCACTTCCACCAACCCAGACTTGCCCCGATGCTGGGAAAGTTGTGCAAAGACTCTGTAAAATCCAGGGGAAAAGGAAGGTCACCACGGATGGTTGCAATATTTTCTCCTGCCTTCAGCTTCCAGCCCTTGCCCCTATAAAAGTGTCATTCACCACTAGAATTTCATGCTTATTTAATATCTGTTAGTCACTGTTAAACTGCCAACAGCTAGCTAAATTCACACTAATGTTCTTTTAAATATGCAGCAGTCCTACCATTTACAATCATTAGAGAATTAAACTGTAGAATTAAACTCTCAGGTCAAATACCTTAACATATATCTAAACCAGCATTAATTAGCATGTCCAAGGATTTTTTGGAAGCCCTTGAAGACAGCAATTACAGCAATTGGTGAATATCCTTTGAAGGGTGGATTGCATGCAGCTTAGCAAGTTAGAACTTCTGACTATTAATTTATTTTGAACTAATTCTGACCCTGCTTCTGTCTGCTAACTGCAAGCCAATTTTCAAAGGCCAAGTATACTGGTGTGCTAAGTAAGCCAAGTTTGCTGGAGAATAGAGAGCAGTAAGCCAGCTCTCAAAGGGATGGGGCTGGTTCAGTGTCAGAGATTAATGGAGAAACAGAAGAATCGCAAAATAGGTGTTATCATGACCTATTTACACAGAAAAAGAATTTTACAGCAATATGTTTTGTATACAGAACAATCCAGGGTCCGTGTTAGGAAACAGCACAGCCATGGTAAGAGTTTCTTGTCACACCAGTGACAGAGAGGATTTGTTTCAGACTAAGCAGTGTCCAAGCAAGCAGCAAGCAGGGGAACAGACCCGTTTGCAGCTGTGGCATCCCGAGAGAATCATGAGAAGACCTTTAAATGACAGACAGATTACGGGGCTTGAAGAGGTTTTCTGAGTCAGCCCCAAGGAAGGACCAGTTATATCTAAACTATTCCAGCCATGTTTATGGAATCTCCTCTTTAAGATCGCAAATGAAGGAGATTCCTCAGTTTCGCCAGGTAAAATGATTCAGTGCGTAGCTGGCTGCACATTAAAAATAATTCCTAAGATCTTCCCCGATCTCCTTTATTACTGTTTTATATTCATGCATCCCATTCTTCTGGACAGCAAAACACATTGCACGTTAGCGTTTTCATTTGGGCTGCTTTTATCCTTATCACCAATAGGTCTGGTCAGGCCCGTCTTTCCTCCTAATGGCTCCGGGATGGTGCGATTAAAGCCATAATATGCTCCGACTCTTTTATTTGCTGCATTTTGTCTGGCCAAACTCTGACTGTAGGACTCCCTTTTGTGAGGACCACGATGCACTTCCTATCACCATTGTTTTGAAAACACAGGCCCTTTCAGAAGCGTAAGTAGGAGGGGATCAGGGAGGAAATGTCCAACATTTAAATCAACTGCAGTAACTGGGTGCCAAGACACTGGGCAATGAACTTCACCTATCAGACGACTACATGGATCGCCCTCGGTCTGAATCAACAGGTGAATAATATTCCAGAACTGCAGTAACTTTAGCTGAAAGATAGAAGAATCCAGCAGAACAATTCTGCATATGGTTATTCTCCTGGTACTACACAGAATCCAACTACAAATCAAAAACAGCAGAGAGGAAAAAGCTAGGATCCATAAAGAGTTATTTTTCAACGTGGCAAGATTAAGAGAGTTCTCCAAAATTCTCTCATCTTTAATCAGCGGGTTTGATGTTTCCTTAGGAAAACCATAAAGTAGTGACACAGGAAAGGCACAGCAATTTGTAACTCTTACCTAGAACCCAAGAAATATTCCAGTTATTGTAACCACCAGAAAGAAGACTCAAGTACCTTCTGGAAGGCCTCAGTAAAAATATCTGTTCGATGTGCTTCTGAGACAGAAAACTCAAATTGTTAGTGCTTCTGGGAGAGTTAACATTTGAAAAAGAGATTGGATGACTATGTGAAGAATAAAAATATAGGGAATTATAAAAGATAATGCTGAAAAAAATCCAAAGGAGTCATTAAACCTGTTGCTTCAGGATTTAGATGGCTCTAAATTTTGGTGGTAAGGAAGAAACCTGCTGGGGAGGAACACAAATCTGCTCGCCTGTGTAAGGCAAGGTTTTCTCACTAAGTGCTTACTGCTGACTGGTTTTTAATGTAGCATATTGAACAGGATGAGCCACATACCGGTCCGATATGAGAACTACCATGTTTCTAAAAAAAAAAAAGAGATATTTTAATAAGTCTAGAATCAACCTCAAGGTAGCATCTTTTCCATTTTCACCATCATACCTGGCACAGAAATGTTTATGAGTGCTGGTCACTGCTTAACCTCATTCCCTAACTTACTCTTTTTACCAGCTGACCTCTAAGGGTCAGCTGCAATGCTTCAGCACTAGAGTCCTGGCTTTAGCTTTTGAATTACAGCATCCTACTCCCACTACACCTGTGTGCTCCCCACCCACAGGAGGCTTTTCCTGGCTGTGTGCCTGATCCCATGAGGTTCCGCATGCAGAGCCCCATCGAAAAAAGCAGTACCCCCTGCCTCCAGCACCTTTAGTGTAAGGCCCTGCGCTGTTCTACAGACACAGCAACCATGATTTCCGTGAATCCTTGAGCTTTGCCTAGCTTATATGGCCTAAAATGCCAGGTGACTCAAGCCTGTTGATTAAACCTATTAGTTCTGTCAGTGAACTTTGAGTTTCATTTAGTATCCAGCAAATGATTTCGGGAAGTCAGCCTTCACCTCTGCTCCGTAACAAAGTCAGGGGCCAGATGCAGCCTGCATGCTTGTTCAGCAGCCTCATCGACCTCTGTGAGGATCGCTCTTACTGACGAATTCATGCTTGAGTGTCTAACAGGGAAGTATCAGTTGAAGCAATTTTTTGCATTAAATAATTAAATAATCTTCATTAAGTAACACTGAGATACTAAAATACTGTGTTGATTTTTTATGCCTTATGATGCCTTCAACAGGCAGCAAGTCTGCATGAGTTACTGACTGCCTGCAGTACAGGGCAGAGGCTTTTTTAGAGGTTACAGGAGGATCCTGGTATTGGTTAGCAAGTTTGTCCTCTCTTATGTGTGACTGGTATAGTCAAGGGAAAATATGTCATGGGTTACTTGTAAGAAAGAGAATAGGTGTGGTTTAAATCACAAATAAATCTCCACCTTTGCAGTCTCTCAGGGGATCACAGCAGGCAGCTAAAAGGTTTGTGTCACTACTCGTGGGCTGTTTGAAAACTTTCCCTCGTAACATTAGTCCAAAGCTAAGGCTTACTAGCCAGAGCAAAAACAGCTGTGTTGCCATGACCCACAACTTTAAAGGGAACAAAACAATTAGTATAGTTATAAATAACTACTTTTGAAGAGTGTAAGTCATACATTTCAGTTTTTCCTTTGTGTTCCTTATAAACAGAATATCCCTTAAAATAATTGTGTTAAGAGTAAAGACACATGAGATATATGACTGTGACAAATAATGGCCTCTTGTAAAAATATGGGAGTTTGGGTTTCTTACATTCCCAGTATAATAAAGAAGATCATGGGGGTTTTTTAAGGAGTGTAACGACATCTGAGTGGAGGACATGAATTGCCATTGACATCTGAATCTCTCAGTCAATTATGTGTAGGCATAATTCATAGAAACTGCCGCACTGTCTTCTTCCGACCCTGCCAGGAGTACAGAGAAGCTCAGGGAGCAGGGAAGCTCAGACCCCAGCCCCCCAAAGCCTCCGGCACAGCAGAACAGCAGCAAGCAGGGACAGGGAGTGATGTGGAATCCATAGGGTGGGAAAAAGGTGGCTATGCCGATTTGGTCGAGAGGTCAGATCCTTGCAGTCTTTCCCAACTGCTCGCACCCACAGAAAATTTTCTGTTCTTGTACTTCTCTGGTGCGGTTCGGTTAGACCTGCAACACCGTCTGGAGTGCTCACCTAGATGAAGGATATTATGCTTTCTGTCATGCTGTTCTCCTTCATCTGAAGCTCCCACCAAAATCGCCGTGTTATTCGGGAAAAAGTAAGAGGTCTAATAAAGAGAATAAATATCTGAAGGCAATAATATCATATCTGAATGGATGCTTTCAGCAAAGGAATGCAGATTCAGAGCTTAAATAAACTAGCAAGCAGAACTGTGACCCCTTCTCTTGCTGCCTGAGGCACAACAGGGGTGTCACAGAGGCGGAAAGGTGGTGCAAGAGACTGGAGAAAGCCCTTTTCCACCAGCAATAAAAGCAAGGATACTGCAAAGATTACTGAAACTGGAACCAGGGAGCTCCTGACATGTGCCATGGTGTTGCTGAGAAGGGAAGAGAGTGACGCCAGGCCTCTGGCTGATCGAAAACTATTTCGGCGCTTTGGGCTTGTTGACTGAGGGAAGGAAAGGCTCCTGAGCAGGTACTGAAAGACTTCCAGAGCACTTTCCAAGATGCCCCTGTAAGAAAACTATGGGTCTCACCTTGGCTGTAGATGAAACTGCTGCTATGGAAGAGCCCCAGCCATAATCCAAACAAGATAATTTGATCACTTTTTTCTTTCTTCCCCGAGCAACAGCTACAGATGCCAGCATGGTGTGAGCCAGGGATGTTTTTGTGGGTCCCAAAAGATGATGAATCTAAAGTGCAAGGCAAAATGTGTAACATTTCTGCTGCTTGGAAGCCACCAGGACAGAGATGTTCACTTTAAAAATCTGTTACAGATGTTACAGATTGCTAAACTACGGACTTGGCTATGAAGTCCATTTTTCAGCTCATGGAAATAATTTAACTGTCTAAGTCTACTACTATCCAACCTACCTCTCCTCTCTTCTGGTTAGTGGTGGAAGGAGGATGTAGCCTTGAACACAGGAAGACCGGAGTTTAATTTTCAGCTCTGTCATAGTCTTCCGGTCTGACTTTGAACGTAGCATTTGAACGTGTATCAGAATGACAGGATGGTAAATGTCTCTGCCCTCTCACCCAGGGCTGGTCATAAGATCAGTGACAAAAACATTTGGGGCCAATGCACTTTGCTCAGATGGGAGTCTCCTGCCATCAGCACATTCCCATTGCAAGGCAGCTGCTAAACCCCTTGCAAACACAGCTGGCAGCCCTGAGAGGACTCAGCCAGACTGTAGCCCTCTCTGAGAGGCCGGAGATAAATACTGCTAGAGGGGCTATCGGGATGTCCCCATGACCATCCATGGTGGGGCGACAGGTTCAATGGCAGCCCAGGGATGTCCTAGCAGCAGCATGATGTGCTGTTCTGCTCGGACCATGCCTACTGTCCTCTCACGCTCTCCCCCGGCCTCTCACGTGGAAGCAGCAGTGACACTGGGGACAGCAGCAGATCCCACTTGGCTTGCTAGCAGTCTGAGAGCAGACAGTGCTCGCCTATTTTTACTGCACCCTTTACCATAGTGGGTCTTGGACCACAGATATGGAGTAATTCCTGGAAATGTTGTTCATCCTGAAACTCTACTGGCTAGCGCCTTGCATAAGGGGGTTGGACTAGATGACCTCTAGGGGTGCCTTCCAACCCAAACCATTCTATGATTCTATGATAAGACAGCTCTGTTACTGCCTTTGCCCTCAGTATAGACAGTCTCAACAACAGGCGAGCATCCTCCCATGCTGGAGCGCTGCTGTGTGTTTAACTCTGTCTCTCCGGCATTCTTTCGGCTGTGCTGCGAGCAAGAGGGACGGCGTAGAAGAGGGACTGTGGCTGAAAGGAGAGGAGGATTTCTGACTCAGTGCCTCTGTCTCTGCTTTTGTCTGTTGCTATCACACAGTGATTGAGTTACAGCAGTGCAAAGGAGGCTGTGGGAACATCTCCGTCCACTGTCTGCAGAAACAGAGGGGGCCCCCAGCCAGAGCTACAGCAGCAATATAGGGCAGCAAAGGAGCCCTCCACCTTTACCAGCCCCGGTAAGCTGTGCAGCAGCTTTTTGACTTGACACACCATTACTCCCAGCCTTCCTGCCTTTGTGACACTACTGCACAACACCAAAGTTTTGCCTTTTCCTCCTAAATCTGATTTCCTGAATATTTCTTAAGTGACATGGCTTAAAATGGCCCTCAGTTTGCTAGTGCCTATGTTAAAATATATTAAAGCAGCCTGATTTTCAAGGAGGAGGTTCTTGAAACTCTCTTGCAATCAGCTCTTCTCCATTCATCTCCTTATCCCGGGGCACTGAAGATCCTTAGCTAAAACAAGGATCCCACCTCACCCACGGTCCTCCTACGAGTCCTGTAGAGATTGTGTAAAAGCCAGTGATGTTTTGAACTTTAAAAGCGTGAGGTATCCTCAGGATAGAAAGACAAGCAATTCTATGAGCTGTTCTTTAATTTTTCAGGTATAACTGGCAACCTACTGGCAAGCTGCACTCGACACTAAAAGCTGCTGCAGGTAGGGGCTGCCATGTGATTTATATAGGGCTTACTAATAGCAGGGTAATGATCTAGAGAAAACCTGATTACCTGTTTTTCATACACAGGAAAGGGAATTAGCTGCATTCTGCAATACTTACTTTGATAAGCTCTGTTTTGCTGTGTTTACTCTCATCTCTAGCCGTAATGAAGTCCTGATTTTCAATAGACCCTTTGAAAACAGCAGTATTCCTGACAAATAATAAGAACAGGAAGTTGGCTGCATATAGTTTTTTTCCTGGTCAACACTGCTTTAATATTTGAATACTTTACTCGCTCAATATATTTATCATTGCAATTACACCAGCAGATCCAACATTTATACAGTACCAACTAGAAGAGGAAATAGGTGTTACATCACGTTAGCTGAACATGGCTCCCTCAAGCCTTACCTGGTATCCTAATCACCAAAATTATCTTTTTCTGTAAACTAAAAGTACATGTGTTTGGAACAAGTGTCATGGAGATGATTGTTTCAACGATGGGAGGAGCGATCTGTTTCAGTGGCACTCCTTTGCGCATCTGCACGTGTGCACGCATAGAAATCCATGTGTGAAAACAGAGAAAACCAACCTTTTTCTAATCATAATCTATCTCTGAATGATTTTGCACTCATTTCTCCCATCTGCTTTCTCTCTGATTTGCTCTGTGGCTCTCCAAGCTGGTGGGAACTTCTGACAATTTCTGAGATCTTGAGCTACAGCTGAGCCAGCGGGATGGAGAAGTGCCATAAAGACTTTCAAAGAGCTGGCTGATGAGAACAGATTGGTGACAGAGCAGTTTTTAACACAAAGATGTGAAATCTGTGCAGCAGAAAGATCCCAAAGCTTTTCAAAAAGCTTTTACTGAGGGATTTGCAGACTAAATACATGAATTGTTTCGGCAATTTTGCTCACTATGTCAGGAGTGAGTAAAAGCAAGTGTGAAGGCTAACTGGGAAAAAGAGCATACAGCAGGATCAGGGGACCCCTTCAGTAGAGTGTAACCACCCCAAACTCCAATATGGTCACTACACCAGAGGCATGTCTTCTGGGTCTGTAATGGTCATGTAGCCAAAACAGAATGTCTGAGTCTAAGGGCTGTAGGTTCAGTGGCACGATGTCCACCGAAAGAAGAGAAAGTCCTTCTATCTGATCCAGTCTTGGTGCTTCCTTGTGCTGGGTAAGCAGTGCCAGAACATGGTCAATTTATATGGAGAGACTGCAAGAATCTAAAAGTTTGGGTATCTGATATTTCTAGGATTAACATACCATGCATTCACTTGGTTTATATGGGAGTTCTATAAAAAAGAAAGACCTAACCAAACAAAAAGAAACCGTACTATAGCAACACAAACAACTCAAAGACACACTGTGATTTTATTTCTTTTTTTTTTTTAGTTTTCCTGTGATGCCAGGTCTGTCAATCTGCACTCTGGCTGCCATAATTTGCTTCTTGGCAGCATTTATCCCTCTCCCTTAACGGCCCCGAATTCCTCCTACTTCTGCAATGTATGTGCTCTTCATCAGCTTCCTCATGGCTTCTTCACCATGTATCATGTCAGCCTACTCTGAGACTTTCAATTGTAGCACTATGGCCTGACAAACTAGAGAAAGGACCTTTCTCTTGGCCTAAAACTTCCCTCACCATGCTAGGATTGCTCTCTTAGGAAGACTCTCTTAGAAATAAAATAAAGGAAGAGGAGGGGAGGGGAGGGGAGGGCACCACACTAAACATATTTTCTGGCATCTGCTTAGCACTATCTGTACGCATTACCAAAGGAAGTTTCTCACAATTAACTTTGATGTATTGAAAAGAGGGAAAAAGAAAAGAGGAAAACAGAAAATAAAGAAAAAAACCTGTGTTGTAATCCCCATGGGAAGACGATGTCCAAGAGTGACATTCTTGAGGCTAATCTTCCCATATGTCCTCTCTAACAAGCACGGTAAGAAATAATTGCAACCATTCCTGCTCTCCAGAGTGCGGCATTCAAGCATGGAGCGGGTTGCGCTTTCTGGTATAGCAAGTAAAGGTGACTCTCACTGTTACTGTAAATTAACCTGTCAACACTAGCCAGTGAGCTGCAGCCAATAAAAATAATGGGCCTGCTAATGAAGAGCTGTTGACATAGCATTTCAAAAAGACAAGTTCAGCACTCGGGGCTGCAAGGGCACCAAACATTTTTATTTTGCCTTTTTTCCAAGTTTGCTTGGAAAATGCAGAAAAGTAGGGAACGTTCAGCATCATTTCCAGCCTGCTAGTTAGGGAGGGCATGCACAGCCTGAGGATTTTCATCCCCAAAGGCCACCTGAGGTTGTGCACTTAGCTTGCGTATCTATATTACATGAGAAAATCAGTAACCAGGGGGCTATATGTGTTGCTAAAGCTCCTTAAAGTGGGCCTTTAGAACTGATGATTGAAAATTGAGCCCCCAGTGTTCTCAACCACTGCAAAATTATCACATAAATTCACGTTCTCACCTTTGGTTGCAGGAGGCACTCACGTATCTCCATATGGAAAGCACTGACATCTTTGTTTTCTCTTAAAAGCTCTCCTTTGCTGCAGGATCAGAAGTACAGGTAGATTTGAAAGTGGAAAACCATAAGCATTTCTTTGTTCAGAGTGACTTTTGAGCGGCCATTGGTCTTCCAAGCTGTTTGTATTCCAGCAAGTCGCATTACAACTACTATGAAGTGATTTTATAAGTATTGTTTTCAGTACTCAGGAACAATTCCTG
>NW_009260616.1:6914012-6929982 GCF_000687185.1 Egretta garzetta
AATCCCTGCTGTGCTCCTCTCCATCTTCAATTAAGCCAGTACATGCAGAGCTCGACCCACCAGCCGGATCAGGGCAGTCCCTTAACCAAAGGGAGCAAGTACAAAGGATGAAGGAGCCTGTAAGCAAGCTGTGTGGTGGAGCGTGGGAGGGAAAGGAGTAATCCTCTCTGCCCTGGTGGCTAGGACAGAAATTGCCTGTGGAGCGACTGGGACTCAATTCAGTCATTTTTGCTGTTTTGATGTTCCTCTGAGTCTTCCCAACACTGGTTAGAGCCACATGGTTGGAACACGGATGTTCAGGTGGTTTAGGCTCAGTCCCTGCCTCACCTAGAGATTAACTGAAATTCTGGATGAGCCAAGAAATCTCACGTGAATGGGATGACATCTCTTCTGTTTTCCCACCCAGGATCTGCCTTATCTCTGTGTCATAGTTATGAGGTCCAGGATTGCCTGTCTCTCTAGGTCTATGCAGCGCCTGCCACAGGGACGCCAATGTCACTGAGAGTCTGTGAGGTAGCCCAAAAAAATAAGCAGATAGATGGATGTGCACATACAAGTTCCCCTTTTTGTCTTTTAACAACAGCTGCTACCAAGCACGGCTTTATCGCTCTGTACTACCATCCTCTCCGGATAACTTCACCGAGCATGAGATAGTAGTCTCCTGTCCCCTTTTGATGCCTTCAGTTTCCTGCACCAGGGTTTGGCAGACTTTCCATTACAGGCAGGAGTACTGATTGGTCCATAGGCCAGAAACGTCTTTCACAACTCATTAAGGTTTTACAACTATCTGATGGCAAAAGAGTTGCCTAATACCCACATAGAGCTCTAGACCAGTGAGGTGTCATCTATCCCAGACAGAAATGCAGTAATTTCCATCTCAAAGAACCTGCTGTCTAACTAGCTAACTCTTCATACACTTGCCTCTGGTAATTTGCAGTACAGCTTCCTAAAAAAATTATTTTTAAATTCAATGTTTGACTCAGAACTACTCTAATTGATTTTTTCTCTGAACCATGATTTGAATTTGGAGATCTTTATGTTAAAGAAATTTAGAAAGTAAAGGCTAGATTAACCAAGTGACTTTAAAAGCCTTGAGAACATGCTGTGTCCTTGTCCTAGATCTTTAATCAGGAAAGTTCATTTGTTGCAGTATTTACTGAGGAGACACAAATTCAACGCTCCTTCTTGTGTCTCTACTGCAGAGAACACCACACTCACATTTGGGCCCTTTGCTTCTCAGGAGCTCGTCTCAACACTCAGAAAAGGTGCTCTGTAGTGGAGCTCTCCCAATGATCCTAACCGAAGCTTCATCCCAATTTATAGAAAGTAATTAAAGTAATTAATTATCCCCTCAGACAAGTGCCGTAGACACCAAAATATAAGAATGGGTTGTGAGGGAGGGATGTGCAACCATCTCTTTCTTGTCTGCCTTGTGAAAGCCACTAAGTCACCTCATGAATCAAGCCTTCCAAAATTCAATGTTTCCTTCTGAAAATGTTGAAATGAACCAGTTGGGCATTCCCAGAACTTTGTTTGTTAGTTTTTGCGTCAACCAAAATTAGTCGTCCAGCCTGACCCAGTGTCACAAGCCTGAACTTTTTTGGGCAAACGCTTGATTTATTTGGGGAAAAGAGAACAATTGCAAGGTCCTGGTCTGTGCCCCATCCTTCCAAGCCAAGTCCAACAGCTGGGGAGCAGAGCCCATGCTCCGTCCCGCCTGGGCATAATGGGCAGCCTCTGACCGGCAGCAGGAGGTTAGCTACTTGTGTGGCAGCATGTGGCATTTCTTCTTAATAAAAAAAGAAATCACCAAAGCAAAAACAGATGATAGAGAGTAGCCGTTGCTGAGATACTACAAATAAGTAAACAATCGTTGGGCTTTGTGCTGTTGCTATTTTTCTTTAATGAGGATTGTGGGTGGGAGGCCCTGGCGCCTCTTCAGTGCACCCAGCCTAGAAAAAGAGCCCTTGCCTACCCTGATCAGCTTGACGAAGCGACAGGAGCGGTACCTCCTGAGCAACTCAGCTCGCAGTTGGGGAGTATTTCCGCGCTTTGAAGGTTTCTGCTGTTGACATCAGAATAAAACATGAAAACCCTGTCTCTTCTCCTGGACCTAATCGTGCAGTTCTGCTCCCACGAGAAGAGGCTGCTGTCAGGGACTTGGCAGGCTTCCCAAAGCTCAGTGGTTGAGTGACAAGGAGTAGGGAAGGGCACTGTAGCAGGGCTAGTAATAATTTTTTAGCCTACTATTAGGTATTAAAAATTATAGAGATGATGCCCTCACAGACGCAAATTATCTCAATTGTAAGCTGATGGTAGAGTGCATAAAATCTCACTTTGAGGACAAGCAAAGCTGTACCACATCAGTCATGAGCTTTTTGGGTACACTTGCAAAATATTTTCCTGCACTCTTTTAACCTCATATTTGTCCACTATGAGACATGTTCAACAAAACATAATGATGCCAGTGGGAAAGAGGTACAGAGTTGTCCCTGGAAACACCTTCAGGCTACAATTTCCATATCCAAGTATCCTCCTACTTCAAGAAGCCTCGTTCTAATTTTTTGCCAACTACGATTGCAGTTACACATGGTTTAACAGTTTTGCTGTCTCTGGACCTCCATGTCTACATCTTCACACAAAACTGGCCCCATTACTGGAAAAGAAAAATGAGATGGTTATTTGAGATTCCAGCTGGACACTGAATGGATTGTTCTTCGTGATACAAACCAGCCTCGTGGGAGCCCACAGAAAAGAGGGCAGCATTGCTTTTTCACTCCTCCTGCTATTGCTTGTGTCTCTTTCTGCATATACAGCCCTGATCCCTCAGGGTTCTGCATTGGGTAACGGCTGCTGTCCTTGCCAAACATCAGTTTGAACATGAAGATCTCTAGCTGCTCCTTTGGAGTCCTGCGTTGCCTGTGTAAATTGCTTCCTCTTCCTGATACCTCAGTAAAACCTGTTGCTATTGCTGCCACTATGCCTTTCCTTACAAGCGAATGTACAAAAAGTACTAACTGCAAACATTAATGAATGTACCTTTATGTTCAAGGGAAAAGCAAGAACAATGTGGGCTGACCAGACCAGCCGGCTGCTCACAGTCAGCTGCTGCCAAACGAGGTGCAAGGGGGGAAAACTGAAGTGCCTGCCAAATGCGTCACTCTGGGTGCCAGCTCAAAGGGCACGTGGTTTCCCATAGACTTGTGTTTCAAAGCTGGTGTCCAGAAAGGAGTAAAGTTTCTTCTTTGGAAAGCTCTGTCTCCAGTGGGTTCTCAGGTGTCTACTAGGGTTGTGCTCCCTCAACAGCATTTCTCTCAGCTGGGGTGATACAATAGGCTTGCGTGATTTCATGAAGCTTGCAGGAATGTCATTAATATCTTGGTGATCCCTACCAACTCTAGCTGAAACTGGTCAGATAGTCTGAAAGATATTGAGAGATGTGAATATGAGCAAACACATGCACACCACACTGAGTGGTGTGTTGGGAGCCTTATTTCCTAGAAAACCCAGCTACTAAATAAAACAAAACCACAAGTCATGTCATTGGCATTAGTGTCAGCAGTCCCCTTACCTGTTGTGGTGCTGAGGGCACCCACAGGCCTGACCGTCCCCAGTCAATCTCCCCTGGAGCTCCCCCCACCCTGCCCACAGCCCAGGACCCTATTTCAGTTGATAATCTGGGGCTCACAGATGGGGACTAACGTCATAAGCTTTTGGGGGAGAAGGAAGAGGGCAAAAAAGATAAATGATATCTCTGCTTGTCAAGGATTTATCACTTCATGTGTTCAAAAAGTACAAATACTTGAGATGACCTTAGTCAACAAGCAGATCCTTGAGGCATCTTCCCTGGCAGGAAACTACTGAAAAAAAATTTGGCTGGGGGGAAGAGCTGAGGGGGAGCCTTTAACGCTAGGAATTATTTCTTAGGAAAAAGGCTAAATAGCTCACACGCAAAGTTACAACTCTGTTTTTATACAAGTCTTATCAAACTAATTAATGAACAATGGCTTTTTAGCAGCAAAGCTTTAAATAATAAGTACAGTACTGTGGCATGTGTTAGCAAGGAAAATATAATATTAAATAACTCCTACAAGGCTTAAGGCAATGTAATAATCACTGGAAGCTGAACAATCTTCTCTGAAACTGAGGCATAACAAATATGTTCCTCCTGCTGCAAACAAGATCACAAATACTAGAATATTCCCAAGAGTTTGTTTATGGTTAGCTATCTACATGATGCTTTAGCTTGGCTATCTGGAGCAACGGAGAAAAGGAAGTCTACACACAGCTGGTAGCAAATAAAATGAGAGGTAAAAATCACAGAACCAGTCTCCAGGGAGCTGAGGATGGAAGATGGAAGGTGCTAAAGGGTGGCACGAGGAAGTGTCACACGCCATTGAGGGAGCGTTTGTTATCTGAGCCCTGTTATGAGAAAACGTGCAGCAGGACAAATTGGAGCTCTGCCAGGGGTGTGTCTGGAACTAGGGTCAGTACGTAAGATAAGGCTGCTACCGCTCCAAGAAACCACCACAAGGGCTTTCGTGAGGATAGCGTGGTACTTTTTGGATGACCAGAAGCCAAGATGTGTTGGGATCCTGCAGTGCAGTCATACTCCGGTACTAAAGGTGACAAGCATCGTACTCCATTTTGTTGAGTTAGTGTGTGATTTTTCTCAGTCATTGTGGAAACATTTGGCTTAATATCCTCTGTAGTGTTGCTATCATATTTTACAGTCTCTGCTCTTTGATGTTTTCTAGGCACATCCTTCAACGAGCCCTAGGTTTTGTCCTCTGTGTCAAAATCCTCCATGAGATCTATCAAAGTTACCTGTAGGCCAAGCCTAGAGGATCTCAGCTTCCCATGACAGCTTCATTCCTGGGGACAATGGAGCTGTCAAGATCCACGAGTCCAAGCCTTGTGCCCGGCTGGCGGGGGCTCCGCAGCAGCCAGCCTTCAGCTGCAGCACGCGCTCGTCGAAGACAGCAGAAAGACTCAGATATCAGCATTCACAGCCTTTGAAAAGAAAATATAGAAACACAGCGGACCATTAATCCTCCACCCACTTAGAGCTCAGCATTAAAAACACACGGGAAAATTTCCTTCAAAAAAGGGAGATGGAGAAAGATGCAGAAATCTCCTTCTGTACTTGGGTTTTTTTACAAGTTGATGAGCTATTCAAAAAATGACTTGATGAGCACAGTAAAAAAAGCCAGCAAATGACTGTCAGGTTATTTTCACAAAATCACAACCAGATCCTGCTTTTCTTTTTGAAAAAGAATTACTGCTGTCATTACCTATAGATGATGAAATAAATCTGTTCATTTGTGTTTTTAACTGCAAACCTAGGAAGAAAGATTAAAGAAGTCTTATGTTCCTTACTTGACACAATGCAGAAAATAATAAAAGGCAATTAATTTTTATCATAAAAGAGGCAGGCATGCAGCTTGCATTACAAACATTTGTATCCAACCATCCAGATACTTTGTAGTATATGGCTTTATGGATGTAGTCCTCCATTCAATTTTTTTTCCCATGATCTCAGGCTGTAAAACTCCAAATATCTCCTTCATGCAACAGGACGGTAACAGAGTCCCAGTACTCCAGTGAGCAGACAGCTGAAACCAGTGCCTAAAGTGTGAGCACAGTGCTCTGCTCCTTCCTAGTGTAGCGCTGCATGGTTAGCTTAAAGCACCGGTCTTTCATGCTGCAAAAACATGATTACCATCGCTCAGCCCAAATCAGAGCTTTACTGTGATTTTTTTTTTCTCTTTTTCCAGCCAGAGCAAACTGGCAATGGCTTCAGCCAGGCTCTCAGTCTTTGTCCTGAAGAGGGCTAGAGCGTGGTGTGTCCTTTTAAACCACCATGTCAGGACAATTAAATTAATTTGTGAAACCTTCAATGTCAGTGCTTCTTTAGCTATGTTTTTTATACATGTGTTTGACTCTTTTCTATGTAACGCAGAAGCACCATACCTTCCAGTACTGCTTTAAGCAACCCATAGCCTTGAGGCTGGGACTCTATAGGTACAATTGCAGCTCCTGGTTCAGGCCTGAGACATCGGCCTGAGGAAGGGAGCAGTATGATGATTGCTTTCAAACATATGCACTCAAACAAACACCCAGAGTAGCTGAAAATGAACGCTTCGGCTTCTGTGCTTTCGCAGACTTGAAGACCTCTGATCAGGAAACCATTTATGGATACGTTTAATTAGAAACACATGCTAAAAATATGGACTTCAATTACACTAACTTCAATGCAACTTAATTGAAAATATGCTTAAATATTTCCTGTTTGAGGTCTAAAAGAACAAGAACACAATTCTTCAAAATACGGGGTGTTTTGTTGCGTGGAATCTTAAAGGACTTTATGTGCTGCATATGCTGGCATTATTTAGCCCTGAAAAGCGGTTGCTTCTAAGGTGGAACATTTTGTGTGCTCTGAGAACAAACAGCGACACTGCAACAGCTACAGACAATGAGTATATCATGCCCAAATAAAACCACTGTAGGAAAACAGACAACCAGAACATAATTTCTCAGCTTGAAATTCAGAGGAGATGCTAACTGTTACAAAAAGCTTTACTGGAGCTCTGACAATGAGCATGGAGGTCTGGAGCTCTTAGCCTCATGCCAGGACACTGATTCATTCCTTACTCCTGGGGAAGAATGACCTCTTCCTTAACGAACTACTGGGAGAGCGTTATTCCTTGTACAGCATTTAGTCTTCCTGCAAGGTGTCCTATCCCAAAGCCACACTTAGGTTACAAAGGTGTCACAGCCTGGCTGTCATGGCCATAGGGAAAAGGCTGCCTAGCAGTTGAGAAAATGTCAGACAAAGTTTTGTCACTGGTTGTTTGCTGCCGTTGTTGCCTTCCACTTAGGACACTTAATCCTTTGCACTTATTTCTAAAAAAACACTCTGGGCCATCACTTCTCCAACAGTGTTTAAAAGTTGATAGCACGATAGGTTTCACAGCTACGTGCTTTGCCTTGCACATAGCATCTGTCTCGTCCGCTTTCCGCGGCACACTCAGCAGCCGCACAGAAACCCTGCCCGGCGCGCGGGAGGGGTTCATGGGAGCGCAGGGGGCACGGACGGGGCTGAGAGCCTGCGCTGCCCTCCCCGCACATGCAGGCTGCAAAGCTTTAGCTGTTGCACCATGGTGAAACCTCCAGATACAGCTCTATTAGCCAGAGAAGTATTTTTGGCCATATAGCTCTTCCCTTACATGGCTAGGATATAATGATATCAACCGCCTTTGTACAGCTTCTCTATATTACACAGTAGATCCTGTATCGGAACATTCGTCCTTCTTCTTTAAATTCACTTTGTTAACTGCCACCATACTGCAGTCAAAAAACTTATGTGTCCTGGGTCTTCAGCTCAAAACAACCTGCTTGCATTATCACAACAGAAATTCATTCTGGAACATATACTTCAAACAGCGTCAGCCTAGAAATATGGGAGGGGGAAAAAAATCAGTCAGCACCACTTAAAGTTAAGTAGAATCTCATTTCTTCTCAGTTTTGTCTCAGTTGTTGTTTTTCCTCTTCTGTTGCTTGGTGCCCTCTTTGAGGAGCGATATAAAAGACTTTTTGAGAGGACATTTGCAGCAGATTAGTCTATGATGTGAATTAATCCCAGTCCGTGTTCTTAAAACATTTGACATGTCAGAATTTACAAGGCAGCTATGCAGTAATCATCCAAAATAGATTATTGCATGGCTGAAAGTACAGTTCTACAATATATATATACCAATAGACATAAAGGGCAACAAGAAACATACTGCAATTTCATTAGTAGTAAGAGGAGGAAGGGAAAAGAGCAGGACCACCATGTAGTGTAGAAGGAATGACACCACTCGATCACACAGGCAAAGGCAAAATATTAAATCTTTGCATCAGCCTTCAATACAAAGGTCGCATGCAATCACAGAATTAACACAACCTATGTCAGAACTCAGCTCTCGGGCTAAGGAGAGGAGAATATTTAGAAAAGTTTGTTGTTGAGTTGTGTTGCTTCCCAAATCAGCTTCCTGATTAATTTTATCTTGGGGTGTTTAAAGAACTAGCTGAAACCACCTTGGAGGTTCACAGGACTCAGACAGGCAAATGCAGAATGGACGTTCATGCCACTCAGTGCAGATCATCTGAAAGTCAAGCATCATTAATAACCCACGTTGCACAGTCATTGGAGACAAGTGTCTTCTCCAGAAGGTGATTTTTCTCATCCTGAAATGGTTCCTAAAATTACTCTCTTGAGGCACCCTTCTTTCTCCGATAATTACAGAGGGAACCTTGATAACTGTTTTAAATTGGACATCTAATGCTCCAACTTCTCACATCACATCAGCTGAATTGCACTTGTATCTTTGGAAAAAGGAGAAGCTATGGGACTGTAGGGCAGTCATGTTATCTTTATTGTAGGAAAAATATTAGAAAGAAGAAATAAACTCTTTGTGAGTGACTGCAAGATAACGAAGAAAGGAGTACAGTCAACATGGATTTGTCGAAGTCTGTATTTTAAACCTTCCTGGAGAGCACCCTGGCTACTGGGTACAGACTACCGTGGGGTGGGTTTCCTCAATCCATCCCGGTGTTTCATATTGCATATATATATGTATATATATATAATGAGAGGCTAAAACCTACATTCCCCACGTGCTCTAACCACAAAGCCATTTGTGAATGGATAGCAACGATGGCTGGATGTGCAGTGAGCCCTTTTGGTGCCCGGGGACTCGCTGGTGCCCGCTTGGGTGGCCTCCCCTGTCACTGCAGTGCCACACGTCAGCAGTGACCAGCTGGGGGGAGGGCAGTGGCTGTCCCCTCCCCCGCTGCCTTCTCTCTAAGAGCCACACAGATTAGGCAGCCAGCTCGATCTCACCCCCATGGTGGGCTTTGGCTACAGAAACTTAACTCGCTGCTTGGCTGCCGTGAGAAACAGCTCAGGCAGAGCAGTGGATGGGGTGACGCCACGGAGAGCTGATATAAGGGGAGAGAAGAGAGTGATGCTCCTGCCAGGGAAGGGTATGAGAGCGGTGTCATAGGAAAAACTTTTTTATACAGCAAGTGTACTGTCTCCTATTCAGACCTTTCCTGAGCAACAGTTCCCTTGCAGGGAACGCCCATAACTGTTTTCTTCTTCTTAGTCCTTTGATGTGGTACCTATTGAAGCCACCTTCAAGCAACTGCTCCTCTGGTCCTGACCCATCACCACATCTTCCAGCAGGTCTTCAGACGACTGTGTACCTCTGCTGCGGGCAGCACCCACTGGGCAGGCCCCGCAGGGTGTACCAGGCAGCAAGGTCGCACACAGCTCTCCACACGCATGGGCCACACAGAATTGCAGGCACTCAGGGAATTTTCCTGGTGGGAATGCAGATTCCTTGAGAATTTATGTTCTTTCATCCTCCAGCAACCTCTGCATGGGAGTCCTATGCACCTATCTTGCAAGCAGATGCCTTTACTTAGCTATCCCACACACAACAGAAAACAGATAACAGTGCAAATATTTCAAAGCCAAGTATAAAATTACCTATAAAAAGATGTGCTTGAAATAAAATACATACGGACAAATACCTATGTTTTAACATACCATCACATTGCTACTGATCCTATTTAGAATAATGTATTACCAAAATAAATTTAAATACAGAGTCAGATCCTTGGCTGTTTGAGATCAGCTGGTTGCCTGATTCCTGATGTATTTTCAGCACAGTTACTGTAATTGAATTTTATGAGGCTGCCTGACTTTGATTTCTGTTCCTTTGTGATGCTGTGCCACAGCCCTCACAGTGAGCATCTCTCTGCTGTGCAGCAGAGCACAACGCACAAAACCCAGTGCAAGGGTGCACCCAGTATGGTGTGCTCCCAAAAGAGTAGGGCAATCCCATGCAGCCTCCTCTGAATAGATGTGGAAGCAGTAATTTGTAGAATTACATTATTACTGGAATTGTGAAAATAATTATTTTCAAATATGTCTTATTGGTACCGAATGACTATATGGGCACTGTTTCTGGACTTGTCAACTTGCACGGATCAAGGTCTCTGCACTCAGGGTCTCTGTAACCAAAATAGTTCAGACCTGGCCTTGGCTCAGCCGACCCTGCTTGGGTGTTTCCCACAAGGTGGATGTTCCCTGAGACCCTGGATTTAGAAGTAGTGACAAGTAAAGAACTGAGAGCAGAATATGCTGGCTAACATACACGCAGCATTAGCACTAATAATACTAGTTAAATAAGGCAACATCCCCTGGACTCAGCTGTTCTGCAGGCTCCCTGCATGGCAGCCATCAAGCACTGGAAAGCAATTCAGCTCCTGAGAGAAATCACCACGTTCTGAAAAACCTCTTTGTGCTGTGCCTGTGTGGCACCTAGCGCGGCGGGGTGCTGGTCCACGTTAGGCTCAAAGGCACAAGTGCGATGAAAACAGTGCATCAGTTATCTCAGACGGGGGGGCAATGCTGCCATTTACTGAAGCAAATGATGTCATCCTCACTGACTCTGCCTGTCTTCCAGTGAGGCAAAATACAGCTGATCAGATGCTTCTTAGGTTATGCAGGGGTTTCCAGCTCCAGCCTCCCATGCATCTCTTTCTCCTCTTCTAGCTGCCTCAGTAATAATCACGAAAGCAAAACCAAACTAATAACTGGAATGAAAATGATGGCAATGTGCAGAACCGTGATTTGTTCTTTAACCAGCAGCTCAGCTGTATTGGGCTGGATGTAGGACTGGCTCATAGACAAGGTATGATGGACCGGGTTACCAGGTTTGCAGCTTACCATCTGCAGACAACAGCACAAATTTTTCTTGCATTCATAGCTCTCAAATGGGGCAGAATGCATAAACATCTCTCTAGCGTGATGTTAGGGGGTTCCTTAATGATAGCAAGGATGAAATAGAAATTACTAGTTTTACAGAAATACTTAAATCCAAATATATGCTGAAGTATTTTGCTATGTAGGGCCTTTGGTGCTCTCACAGAGGAGACCTATAATGATGACTTATACTGTCAGGGCTGTGTTAAAATTGCACTGATGATAGATTAAATCCATGTCTGGCTTTGTCTGATGCTCTTATTTCCAGCACTAACTTTGGAACTTAGAATCATAGAATCATTTAGGTTGGAAAACACCTTTAAGATCATTGAGTCCAACCATAGACATAACACTGCCAAGTCCACCAACTTAAACTACCTTCCTGTTCCTTTTGCTTGTGCTTGTCTAGTTTCTTGTATTTTCAGTCATGGGGTTATATTTTGGCCAGTCACACTGCTGTCCAGCTTGCAAGGTGGAAGAAGAAAAAATCCCAGAAGCAGAAGTGGCCTGCTTCCAGGATGATGTGTGTTTTAATTTCATTTTTTAGATTTTCTGTAAACCAAATAATTTTCCCACAAGGTGAAACAGATGTAATAAATTTTCAGCACTTGCCTTTGTGAAGGGATTTCACTGTCATAAATTCAGTGTGGTGTCAGGTCAAATATTCCCTGGAGAAACCAGGGCATAGATTACAGTTAAAGCCATGAATGGCACACTCTGACCTATGGCTATATCTCCAGCATTCATTTTAAATGAGTGACACCTTGAACTTCAAAGAATAGATCATTACAATAGATACAAGAATGAACAAGGGGAGACGACAGTGAAAAACAACATTCACTTCTGCAATTCTTAGGTACAGAGCCAGCAGAGTTTTCCCAGCGGATTATAGAAACAAGGAAGTTTGTGTAAACTTAAAGGTGGTGAGGAAGCATAGTTACATCTCATAACACCAAAGAAAGGGAAGGATAACTTTTTTGTATTTTTTTCTAACAGAAACTGAACTGTTCCTTTTCTTTTCTTTCCCAGAAAGTGGTCGAGTTAAAAAATAAATATATGACCAAATATACATGTGTGTGCAGAATTTCATATATATATCTTATATGGGATTTCAGATAAGTTCTACTTTAGCACCTTGACATCGTTGGGGAAGTACTCTGTACTTTTACATTCCAGACAAGCCCTCCCAACATCCTCTCTTGTACCTTGATGGAGAAACCCAGTGCTTATAGAGAGAACGCATGGTTGTATCTCATGAGCTGTGCTTCCTACCCGCTCGAGCCTCTGGTGAAAGCTGCAGGTTCTTCTCAAAAATGATAGGATCTTCTCAGTTCACTAGTTTCTCCCATTCTCAAAAGTACTGCAGAAACTCATGGGTTTACACAGAGATTAATAATAGTTTTTAAATATATTTTCCCAGTTCTGATAGGGACACAGCAGTGCAGCTGATTGTTGGCGGAGGACTTCAGCAATAAAATGCTGTAAAGATAGCCGAAAAGTGGCAAGTAAAACCAACATAATGTGATCGGCACCAGGGATACAGGACATTGCACCAGTCAGACAAAAGGGCCTTTAGAAATGTATTTTAAGCCTCTAGGGTTGATTTAACAGAGACAAAGTTTACTGTGGCACAGAGAGCTCTCTCACTCCATGGAGGCAGCAGAAAGCAGTCGGCGGGTCCCGTCCAAGCTGCCGGGGGGAAGGAAGGGAGAGAAAAAAACAGAACCACTGTATTTTCTGAAATGCTGTCTCTTTTCACTCCTGGTCTTTAGCTAGTTTGTGAAATTTCACCCCAACAGAAGACAATGATTTAGAAGGGCAAAAGGCTGCCCTACGGCCGGTGTCACTGATCCTGGAGGTCGGCCCTGGGAAGCAGCCCTGGGAAGGCGCCCCGCTGAACAGCCTGCGAAGGGAAGGGGCTGCCTGAGCACCCCACAGCCACATGGCCACCAGTCTGCGTTCTGTGTGTCTTTTAGGCATGAGCATCAGTGGGGTTGTCTTGTGATAGATACCAGGAATGTTTCAAGACTAATACAAAAATATGGGGAAATTCAGTGTTCCTTCCCGAGGACTGTTCCCCACATTACTTCTTACATTCAAGTACACCAAGACAGTAGAAACAAAATAGAATGGGGAATGCAATCTTGAACTTCAGCCAAAACCCCTCCCCCACAACCCACTGAAATACAGTGGATAAGATAAATAGAGTACCCCTCTCACATCTTTCCAATGCCCTTGGCAGAGGTCAGTCTCTAACTCTCTTTTCCCTTGCAATGAAGACTGTCCCACAGCTCCACCACCTCTCACAGACCACGTCAATGCAGGGCAGTAGCCCAAGTTCCTCTTGGCAGGTCTGTCTCTAGTCCTTGGGGGTCCAGCTTGCTTAGACTACTGTGGGAGCATCACTCTCTTACTCAGACAGTGTCCCAGCCTCCCTGGGGGGCAGAAGAGGCGAGGAAGGTACTGCTGTCTTGTGTGCCACCTCTTGCTGCAAGGTCCTCCCTATCATCACCCACACTAGATTTCAGTCCATTGCAACAGACTCTCCAGAAATGGGGACCTGGCAGCAACCTTCAGCAGAAAGTCTTTAAAATGAAGCCTGGAAGTATGGAAATTAAGTCTTTGCTACAAGGTAACACTTCTGTTAAACTCCCAAAGCACAAGTGCAACTATGATAAGCTGCCTCTTGAATTTCTCTTTTGGAAACAAAGCTCTGCATGACAGCGCTTTCTCTTTTTTATCAATAGAGGGAGTAGATAGCTTCCCTCCGCCCCGCGCCCCCCGCCCCCGCAAAGCTTCTGGCCATGGGGTTGCAGGTACTTTACTGACAGTAACATTATAGCAATTCCGAACACCATAATCTACGGACAGATGCTGAAGTCTCCATCAAACCTGAAATTATTGTCATATGTTGTGCATCTTGCCAATCCTTTCATTCCTGGCTTTGTTGTGACCCGTACCATTACAGTGATCACAAAGATCACAAAGCCAGAATCAAAACCTGTGGAAGGAACCCAGCATCCACAAAAGCAATCAGGTTTGCTCAGCCCCTCACAGCACAGCTCACAGAGTGTGACCCAATTTCTCCACTATGGGAGCAGTGATATTTAAAAGTACATGGTAGCTATCCTGTCAGCCTGTAGAAAGAAGTATCACTTTAATGTCCAGCAACTCTTTATGCTTCCAGAGAAAAAGAGAACTTAATCTTTGCCTTTATCCATTGGAAATGTGTAGCATCCTGCATTCAACCCTACTAAGACGGAGCACTGGGAAAGAATGAGAGAAAGGATGAGCCATATGTTGCAGCTCTATAGCCACACTTGAGGCATCGCTAGAAGACACTTGGGTGTCTCTCACCAAGAGTGATATGTAAAAATCTATGTTGAACCAATGAGTGGATCCTGAATCCAGGCAGCCATGGATCCTTGACAGCCTGCAGACAACCAGGAACCCTCATCAGGTTCCATCAGGTTCCTAATTCAAAACTTTATATGAGTGAGATAGTTCCATAGGCCAGTCTGGGATGATGAGGAGTCCACACTTGGTTTGTAAATCAGTGGAATAAGAAAAATGCTAGCTTCCTCAGTATTCATAGCTTTCACATTCTTCATTTCTTAATCCCAGAATTTTGAAGACAGCAACTCTGTGGGGCTATCCTCATTAAACAAAACCACCAGCAAGTCTCCCCATGCAGCCAAAAGAGTGGAGCTCAGAAGAGATTCCATCCTTAATTACAGCTGAGTGTTCTGCACACACTTATCTGTGAGACAGAGAAACAGATCTGCATTCCTCCAAAAAAATGGGTATTTCAATGCCTTGCTGCTCACGTACAAATGCAATTATAATCTTACACTTTTATACTTCTTCTTATCTATCGTATCTCTTTTAGATTCCTAAGCATTGAAAATAAAATCCTTTCATCGCAATTCATTGTCTTTATTGCAGCCAAATACTGTTTGAAATATGAGAGATCTGAAGCCCGTCCAAACTTCTCCTGACATTGTTTTTCCCGAGCACGGCCCAAACTTTGCCATGACTCACGTGAAGTTTAAGGCGTAGTGGTGCTGAACAAAAATAAAGCATCATCCAACAGTTTGCATAATGTAACTATACATGAAATAGAGATGAAATTAGATACTGCAGGGGTCGGTAAGGAAGATACATCCATAGCCAAACTTTCAAGCAACTGACAAAGACCATCAGGATCTTGCAATAGAGAATAGCCATGTGTTTCTCAGTGATGTCAAAGATGAAAGAGATCATTATAATTTTCAGCTGTTACTAGTGCAAGCCATTTCACAAACTCATTTCAGCCAAGAAAAGGACCCAAATATGTGCCAAACAATCCCATACAAAGCTTTCTATGTAGCCTGCACATTTATACACGTCTATCAGAAGCACAACATCAGGTTATCAGACAGACGATAATTGCATTTGCTGCAGGATATCAGACTCTGTAAATAGGTTGTGTGTTTGCCCCAGCCAACCAAAGATAAGGCTTTATTCTGAAGATTTTTCCATCATAGACAGCAAGCAAATCTGATGACCTGCAGCTTGGAGATGGGAATGGGAGGGGTAAGCTCAGACCAAAAAAGAAGTTGTACTAAACTTCAAACATTAAAAAAAAAAAAAGAGTTGTTTCACTATAGGAGGGGAAAATAGTAAGGTTACAACATGTCAGGTCAACTCTTTGCTTACTAATATTGCTGATTCTTTTTAATACGTCTTGTTAATTCTTCATCTTCATTGAATCTGTCCTTGTTTTCTCCCATAAAGTCTCAGTAGCACTGTTACATATTGGTGACTGTTATGAAGTTGTCTTTGTCTTGGTATTCCCAAAATGACTCCATCTCTGTAGCAAGCCTGTCTCCCTCTGCATTATCCACTGTTAATAGCAATCCAAACAACTCCTGGGCTTCAAATGTTTCTGAAAAAATTGCAGGAGCATCCATGGCTCCATTCTGCAGCGGGGAGAACTGCAGCACAGAGAGATAAAATCGTCTGTCCTTGGCAGCAAGCCACTTACAGAATACTTGCTTTTTGTTTGTTTTTTTCTCCCGCCTTTATATTCCAAATACTTCTTAGATATTTTTTTCTTTCTCTTTCTTGCTGGTATTCTGTTTGATTTTTTTTTTTTTTTTTTATTTTTTC
>NW_009260616.1:6930070-6932729 GCF_000687185.1 Egretta garzetta
TTTGTCTCCCCACAGAAATAACTTAAGTAAGCTATAAATGCAATTAGTGGACTTTCAGGCCCTTTTTTTGTGGTTTTTTTTTTGTATTTTTTTTTTTTTTTTTTTAATCTTTGCCTTGTTTATTGAGGTGCCTGTATTTTTAATTACTTCTCCCTACGGGCTATTTCATGTCAGGAATCCTCGCCCTGGTTGCCCAAAGTCCTTAGTGAAACATCCAGCAAGACCAGGACTAAGCATACCTTGCTTTATTTTCATCCCACTTTTCTCTGTCCCTTAGATCTGTTTATCCCTAGTTCTATCCATTTTGCGCTAAACTTCTAACCCTTCCCCCCCCATTCCCTGCTGCCGCCTTCCTATTTTCTTTCTTTCTCTCTCTCCTCTTTTCCCACCAGCTGGACATAAAGGGACCAGGATTTGAAATACCAAACAATAGCTTTTCAGATCTTGGTATGTTTCCTAAGGACTTCACAGGACTGGAGTCTATGGGAGGGGGAGTAGCCTTTAAAAAAATAAGTAGATGCTCCTAATCATTGCCAGGAGATGCACTAAGGGGAGCCTAAAAGGACTCAGTCACAAAAAGGGAGTGGTATTTTCCTTGCCATGAGCCCAGTTTTGCACTAGCCAGCACTCTGAGTCACTGGGGGGAGCTTTGCTGGGAGAAGTCATGCAGGATGTTCAGTCCAAGAAATCAGTCTCAGACAAGCCATTGCCCTATTTTGGAGAATATCAAGTATCAACGCAGAGTTTCGGGAAGGTTGTTCAAGGTAATCTTCTCATCATGGGGAAAAAGCGTCAGCTATGCCTCAGCAGAACAGTCCTCCTTAACAGCTTCCCCCTGGTATCCCTGATTACTCTGATGTCAGCGTGGTCACTGTGACCCAGGGTCATCTGCTGAGTACAGATTGGTGGCATATGTTCAAAATGTCCCTACATTCCTTTAAATAGTTCAAGAAATATTTCCCTGATCTCTATGCATTTTGGAGATACCAAATCTCCAGCTTAAGCCAGTCCCTGTCCACATACTCCTTCCCCACCTTCCCACTGTTGTTCTTATTTCTAACATCAGCATTGTTTATCAATTCCCAGAAAAGTTACCTAACAAAGATCAGTAAAACTGAAACACCCCTGAGATGTCCTGCATCCTGTGAAATAGTCAGAAGCTTGGGGAAAAAAATCTTGTTCTCGGAATGCTTCCTTCAACAGAGATATAAAATAAGAAGAAAGAGACGATTATAGAAAATGTTGGGAGGGCTTTTAGCAAACTGGCACAAAAAGTAAGAATTAAATGATGGGCGTGCTCTTGCCTCAGATGCCTATGATGGATTTCAAACCAAGCATTAACTGTGGTGTATTTGTATTGGAATAGGTGTCCCACAGACATTTGAGGCAGGTCCTTTGTTGCAAGAAAAGCAGAAAATCAGAGGTAGCTTCCCAGAGACCACTTTGATTTATAGTCCTGTATCTTGCATGGAAAATGGAATAATTTGGTACAGAGTCGCCATTTGTCACTTTGTCATTTGAAGTGCGATGTGCAAAGAAATTCACAGAAGAGTGACACAACAGTGACACAGACCAGCTTGTCATCTATTGCTTTACATACATACCTTTCATCACTTGCACTCCTGAAACATCACATTAGTTAACCCACGTGACGTAATGAGAAACAGCACTGTAATCCAGGCCACCTCTTCGTGTGCCTCTCTAATCATGGTGAACCTTTCTGTTTCTGAAATCCATGAGTGGGTGTTCATCTTGTCATGAGGGTTTTCATCTTTTCATATGCAATGCATATAAATGAAGAGTGGGGACACTATATCCTTGGTCACACAAAGGGAAAATTATGGGCAAAAATCCCGATACCAAACAAGCTGTCGATGAGTTTATTGCTTCTCTGACTTTATTTCTGGGTCTGGGGATAAAGCCTGTCCCCAGACCTGCCACAGCTTTGGGCAAAACAGATGTTTTCTCCATGCTTCTGATGCTCCTCCCTTAAAATGAACTTTACAAACCTAAACTACAACAAGATGAATGGGTACTACTCACAGGTGAGAGCCTAGATAGCACCAGGCTATGAGTATGCTGTGGGACCAGCTCCATGCCTGAGGCACGTCCAAACTCCTTGCTCCAACAGTGGGTCAAGTCAAAACAAGACCCAGCCATACAATCTCGCTCCCTCCCTTCCCCCTGCCCTCTGTCCCAAGGGAAGGA
Organism: Egretta garzetta; assembly: GCF_000687185.1. Classification (NCBI taxonomy): domain Eukaryota; kingdom Metazoa; phylum Chordata; class Aves; order Pelecaniformes; family Ardeidae; genus Egretta; species Egretta garzetta. The sequence goes on from NW_009260616.1 coordinate 6,932,279, forward strand.
AAGCCAGATGCATTTGCTGGAGGCAGCTCCAGCGTTTTCCAACAGATCCCAGGTCTGATGAACTAACAGACCAGGACAGTGAGGGGAGGGAAAGGACTCTCTACTCAGGCTTCCCACTCTCCAACAGCAACGTAAAAGAAACCACAAAACCAGCCCTACGATGACATGCAAAAAAAAAAGGCTCTGTGAACACTTGAAGCTTAGGCTCCCTGGGATTAATCCTTCCCAAGCAATTAATACAGATCTTCCCAGGTGTGTTTTACATTACAGGCGTACAAGATTAATGCAGCTTTCCCAGAATCTTTATAGGAGGACCAGAAAACAACCAAGCTGCCCTGACAAAAGGTAGACGTACCAGATAGTACAGCCTTGGGCAGAAAAGAGGAGGGTGTTTGAAAACCTTGTGTTTAGGGACTGTTGTGTCCTTTTGAAATATCTCAAAGGCAGCCTT
>NW_009260616.1:6932744-6935751 GCF_000687185.1 Egretta garzetta
GAGAACATGAAGAGCATTTTAAGAGGTTGGAGGCAAACCCCCCACCATGGAGAGTGGGCAAAAAGGGAGCTAAAAATAGGCAGCATGAGACAGGGCTCTCCAAAAGAGAGCGGGAAGGACACTGTGTTCTAGAAACTGGTGCAACCAACCACAGACAAACGTGCCAAGGCTCTTGTACATTTTGTTGGCAGTTGCTCAAGGCTGGCACGTAATCCGTACCAGGAAAGGTATCACCAAGTAGGCAGTGCCCTTCGCTGGGGCATGCATTGCCCGTAAAGATTCCTGAAGGGCCAGAGGCAAATGGCTCATCAGTCAGTGATAGAAAATGATAAAATTAAGATCTTCCTGGGCTCTCCCTCATCGTCAGAGGAACCGTTAGAAGCAAAATTTTGTGTACGTACCTAACTCCATCAAAAAAGGGGGCTTTTTTTTCTGCCTACTCAGTCAGTTTATAGTCATTTGTTCTCGTGCTTACATTGGCATCTAGTTTCTTTCTCTGTTAGCTTTACTTAGCTTATCTTCTCCCCCCATGTGTTTATAGAGAATAATCATATTCCCCCCCACTAAGGTAACACACCAGCCTCCGTTCCTTTCTTATTGTAAATCAGATCTTTTATTCCGTGATCACTCTCCTTTTCTACTTCTGCATCTACTCTGGTCCAAACTAGTTTCTCTTGAAGCGGGGTAAATAGAGTGAAAATGATATTTCAAATACAAGCTCACAAGCACTTTGCAAAATAGTACCTCTCTACCTCCACCTAAGATGCCAGACCTGACAAAACATCTGAGGGTAAATAAGTGGGTTTTGCTCCCAAATCACACTGATGTTTCCAAGTCCCTGTTACCTCCTAGAGACCCAGTTTGTGACAGATGTTCCAATCACCTCCTAAATGCAATGATTTGCTATTTTTACTGTTAAATTCTATCCCGTTTCCACTGCAGTCATCTTCAGATTAATCTTCAAAGTGATCTTTATGCAATGGTCTGATCTTCATCTGTATTGACATGCTTCTCTTTTTATTTATTGCTGGTGGGTTTTGTCAGCTTATTCCTGTTTTCTATGCCAAGCTCATGAAACAAACATATTAAGTGGCACCAGTGCCAAGACAGGGTCTCAAGGCACCTCCTTGCAGCCTGAGAGGTTTCTTTTCAGCATAACATGTTGTCCCTTCCCTTTTATATGCAACTCAGGTATCTCATATTAATCTCTGTCTTCTCCAATCTGGCAGTTTCTCAGGTGGTACAATATCAAATACCTCACTAGAGAGCAGGAATATTGGACACACTATATTTCCTTTAGCTAGAAAATCACTTATTTTTCTCAAAGAGAAATCTAATGTCAGTATGGAATGCTTTATGCAACTAAGGTAATGTTTTGTCCTGTTTTATATTTACCTCCATTTCCTTAATTATTCTGTATGTCAGCAGTAGGCTGTGCTAAAAATCCTTGCAGCTAGAACTACATGTCTCATCTAGTCTCACAGGTGAAGATTATCCAGTGCCCTGACTGCAGTACACAGAGAGGGCATGGAGACCATATGTTCCCCACTGTCTCTTCCCATCCAAGAAGCAGGACACACATTCAAAGCCAACACAAGGAGGTTGTTCTTCAATCAAGCTGCAGGTAACCTCTGGAATTTCTTGTCCTGAGATGTTGTGGATGATTAAAGTCAAAAACAGATGAGGGGGTGTATGAATGAGTCAATGAAAGAGAAAGCAAATGAAGGTTAATAACTACAACCCTCCCTGTGCTTACTCTGGATAAGTCTCTGGGCCACAAACTGCTGGAGGCTCAGAGACTAATCTTGAATTGGGAAGCACGGTGAGAAGGATTTTCAGTCTAACCCAGTGAACTGACTCTTACATATTTATGTAATCTGCTGTATCTTATTTGAATAGCTTATCTGAGTCTTATTTCCACCACACTCATTCTAACATACCTACTCCCATTCACTTTCCCACTTTTTACCTCATGGCCAACATTGTCATTATTGAAAGCTGAGACAAAGTGTTTGCTTAGCTTTTACACAATCCTTAGTTTATCTTCAAACCCTTATGTAAACCCCTGTAACACCCTTATGGCACAGCAGATGCACTTCCTTTTCTTTTTTCCTTTATGTTTCTTGCTTTACCTGATGTTATTTGCTGTAATTTCTTTTCTTAAGTTAAGAGCTTGACTTCTGGAAATTCTCACTTTGTCCCCACATTTTCTAAGATCTAAGAAATGGTTTACTTCTTGATAAGTCATTTTTCTATTCTTTGTAGCCTTCAAGTTTCATTCACAACTTCTTGTTTGACACAACAATTCATTAAGCCACCGGACCCCTCTCTGCAAGTTCACAGAATCACAGAATCGCAAGGGTTAGAAGGGTCCTCAGGAGATCATCCAGTCCAACCCCCCTGCTAAAGCAGATTCTCCTAGAGCATGTTACACAGGACTTCGTCCAGGCAGGCTTTGGATATCTCCAGAGAAGGAGACTCCACAACCCCCTTGGGCAGCCCGTTCCAGTGCTCCGTCACCCTCAGAGTAAAGAAGTTTTTCCTCATATTCAACTGAAACCTCTTATGTCTCAGTTTGTGCCCATTGCCCCTTGTCCTGTCGGTGGACACCACTGCAAAGAGTCTGGCTCCATCCTCGTGACTTCCATCCTTAAGATATTTGTATGTATTGATGAGGTCCCCTCTCAGTCTTCTCTTCTTCAGGCTGAACAAGCCCAACTCTCTCAGCCTTTCCTCGTAGGGGAGGTGCTCCAGTCCCTTTATCATCCTAGTTGCTCTCCTCTGGACTCTTTCTAGGAGTTCCTCATCTTTCTTGAACTGGGGAGCCCAGAACTGGACCCAGTACTCCAGGTGGGGTCTCACCAGGGCAGAGTAGAGGGGGAGGATAACCTCCCTCGACCTGCTGGCCACACTCCTCTTAATACACCCCAGGATACCATTGGCCTTCTTGGCAACAAGGGCACATTGCTGGCTCATGGTCAGCTTATTGCCCACCAGGACTCCCAGG
>NW_009260616.1:6935995-6961081 GCF_000687185.1 Egretta garzetta
CTTGAGCTTCTCTATGAGGATGTTATGGGAGACAGTGTCAAAAGCCTTGCTGAAGTCGAGGTAGACAACATCCACCGCTCTCCCCTCATCTACCCAGCTGGTCATGCCATCATAGAAGGCTATCAGATTGGTCAGGCATGATTTCCCCTTGGTGAATCCATGCTGGGTACTCCTGATGATCTTCTTTTCATCTACTTGCTTGGAGAGGACACCCAGAATGAGTTGTTCCATCACCTTTCCAGGGACGGAGGTGAGACTTACCTTTCTTACCTCAAAGGTAGGTTTTACACCTAGAGGTAGATTTTACACCTTTGAGCTGAGGAATTCCAGCCCTCTGCTGCCTCTCAGTTCTTCATGATCTCTAAGTCATGAAAGTAAGAACAGCTCAGGAGAGAATGAAAAGTAGATTTTGTCATCTGAAGCCCCTTCCAAGCATCTAAGGTACTTACCTTCAACAATTGCAGCCATCTAGTGGGCAAATACCATAACCAGTCACCAGTCAGTAAAACTGTGGTCCCCTGTTACTTGCAAATGTTCAGTTTCTGATTGGACTGATATTTCATGGCTAAACAGGGCAATATGAAAAAACATGTCTCAAAATATCTTTATCATAAGCTTGTATTACAGCGCAGTTGCCCTGGCCACCCCACTAAGAACTCAGGAATGAGCACGCTTTGCTACCGTTGCCACAAGGAGTCACTTGGGCATATAAATCCATTCTCTTGCGTTTCCAATGCCACAAAAAAAGTTATGACTTTACTAATGCTGCCATGCACTGAGAGTGATGATAAATACATAACCAGAATGTTTTCTACAGTGGGCCACACAAGTGGCTCACCCAGATGCTTGACAAGCAAGTGTGGAGTCAGATTTATGTACATCAAGGCTTTACCCTGCAGCTGTGATTCCCAATCTGTGCTACACCTACCTTATTGATACACCAATCACTCTATCAAAGGCAACATCAGCAGCTGCTGATTATCTCTGGTGTAAATGCTTGCCATCACAGTAGGTGACTCTACATAGATAATTACTACTTTTGCATGCTTGGTTAAATCAGACAGCTAGGTAATGGCAATCCAACAGCAACTGCGTTTTGGGGTACGGGAGGTATGGAAGGAAAATATATCAGCTGGTATGCATTTGGTGGAGGAGAGTGTGCAAAGCTGTAGGAAAAGAAAGGAAGGAATGTAGATATCTCTTGACTTGTCAAGAGCCACCTACGGAGCCAGAAGTTGTTGCTATTGCTGCTGTCAGCGGTAATCACCTCTTTTATCATCAGTTACGGTGGTATCCATGCACTTTATGATCACAAACTGCTTTGCTAAAGGTTTTTTTTGTGTAGATGTGTCAGTAGCAATTTGAACGTCATATAAAATAAGGTACTTCCTTAAGACTAACCTTCTTCTTTGTTTTTAAATGACCACATTATCCTAGAGTGCAGAATGGTCTTGTGTCAAAAAACACGCACTTGGCAACACCATTATGATGACGTCCTTCTTTCCCTGCCCAAAGTCATCTTTTAAAATGCTGCTACTTGAGTGCAAGGCATGACTGTTTTGCCAGCTAGGACCTCACCACAATTTTCATGCTGTATCTCTGATAAATGCTTCTAAATATGCTGAAGGAATGACTTATTGGAAGCATAGTCATTTCAGGTTTGTTTTCAGTAATACCACAAAACTTAGTTGAACTCTAGCGGTTATTACCAAGATAAAAGACATATGCCCATAAAAGAATTTGCCAAAAAGTGAACCCTGAGAACCTAACTGATACACTAAGCAAGTCCAATACAAAAGTCTAGTTTTTCCACACCCTGCACCCATGTTATGGGTGCTTTCAGGTGTCTTACCATTGTCAGTGTATGCCTGCATTATTTCTGGCTATTTGGAATAAAAAATTTAAATAGCAATTTTCTAGTGAGATTCAGTCCTCATGCTTCCTTGAGATCACCGTTATGAAGTTGGGTATGAGGAGAATAGACACAATAGGAGAGGATCGGATCAATGTGGATGAGAAAGAAAGTCAGAAATATTCAGTCACTGAAGTTCCCCTTTCTGTGCCTATAGTGTTTTCCTTCCCTTTTCGCTTCATTCAGCTCCCATTTTCCTTTGTCTGGGTGTCTGAACTGATGCACAGAAAATTTTGTCCATTTTCTGCTCCTCCATCTCCCAGCAAAAGAGCACTGCCAGATACTCACAGCTGCCTCTGCTTTTTCTGGAGCAGCAGGTATTTTTCTCCAGAGCATGAAGCACAGCTGCTCACAAGGATCTCTCCAGTGTTTCATATTTTATGGGCAGGGCAGTTTCTACAAAAAGCAGAAGCAGCTCTGCACCCTTAACTCCCAGGACAAAGCTGTGAGCGTGCAGCAGCCCCCAACAGTGCCCAGGGAGGGGGGGAGATAGGTGCCAGAGGAGACACCGTGCAGACCTCTGCTGCATTCAACACAGCTTCTGCAGCTCCTGGAGCCAGACACCATTTGGACACTGGTTACTGGTGTAACTACCTGGCTGATTCAGCACCGGAGCAAAGTAAACCATTTGCAGCCAAAACCATAACAAATCCATCCTTTTTTCCCATTCATAAATTATTTTTAAGCTCTGCATTTTATCAGTTCATTTTACTTGTAAAAAAATCACTGTAACTCTTTAATGAAGTGTGTGCTGCTTGCATTATACCTAACTCACATATCATTTCTATCACCAGATCAACGCTCTGAAACCTTTCATCAATAGTCAATGGAACTGAAACAGTCATTTCTAGTTGGCTCTTTGACCAAAGACAGACTTACACATACAAAAGGGCAGCTGATGTTTGCATGTGTGCATGGCCTGGGGCAGCAGTTTTCGGTGTTGAAACCCAATGGTACGCAAAAGGTAGGAAAGCAGATGTGCCATGAAGTTCCCAGCATCAGCAGAGCATCCTCAGCCACATGTTCTAGCAATCAGTCCACCTCAGGGGAGCTGACATCAAATTGAAACTTTGACAAATTTGAAACTGGATTTATTTCACATTCCAGAAGAGTAGCAATAATCCTAAATTACGTAGGTCTACACTGGACTTCAGCGCCCAACAGTCGTTTGTCAGCTGCAGTCTTGCTCCACATGTATTCAGTCCCTGCAATATTTTAGCATGTTGCCTTCTGGCAGGATTAGTGTACTGGACGTCCCTTGAGAAAGCCATAGGAAATACATACTGGTCTTGTGGTTAATTTAACAAAGCTCTTGATGTCATTATTATTTAGTGGAAAAGTAGTCAAACACCTACTGGGCAGCCAAAATTTAAATAAATTCCCATGTTCTTAAGTGGTCATTTTTAATGTTTGACACAAATGCACATCTCCATTTAAGACACATGGCATACGCAGATGAACCTACGCACCACTGTGGGTTTTAACATGCTGGAACGATTTGCAACTCCGCTTTAAAGTTGCTGGCTTCCAAAACCAATGGTGATAAGTAAAGTGAGATCTGGAACAAATTAATATATTTCCCAATAACCTGTGGGTTTCTTCAGGACTACTCATAGTACTTAATGGGCAGTCAGAGCTTCCCATAACAATAACAAAACGTAAAAGAAGAAAAAACCCTACGAATATTGATAAGGTGCAAAGTCAAACACTTAAAATTTAGGAAGTGTAAAAATAAGGTGCCCTGTGTGATGTTAACTCGAGACCCTCGTATACATTTATTCTGATACAAACCTGATATTCAACTTTATTCCACAGGATTCTTCTGTGGCTGGGGCAGACTGGGAAGCCGGGAAGCAGAAGCAAAGTGCTGCTTTCCAAGTAGAACACAGCTGGCTGTCAGCAAACGCCCTGCCGATGCCAGCTTCTCTGCCGCAGAACTAGAGAGGAGCGCAGAGGAGCTATCAGAGGCACGACTGATCAAGGTGCACTTGTTGATGCCGAGACACTGGGAATGCAGAAAACAAATTAACTCCCCCATTTTCCACCTTTCCCAGGAGGCCATTAAGAGCAGATGTAACCCAGCTGGGTTTCCCAGGAGGGGCAGCCTCATCCTGCTGCCTCCTTCCCTCCCCTGGCACCCCACAGCTGGGTTCCTCACCTGAGCTGGGGGGCAGATAAGTCAGTGCCCACAGCCAGTGGGACCTTGGAAAGAGAAGGTGGCCAGGAACAGCAGCTGGATTTGTTCCTGGGATGCATACATACATTTCCTTGGTCATCATCTTTCTACCCTGGGGGTCTGTGGGGAAGCACCAGGTCGGCTGGGCTGGTTGTGCCCCCAGCTGCAGACCTGTGGGGGGAGAGGATCTGCCCCTGGCTGGGCACCTCCCCGGGGCAGGCGTGCATTGATGGGAAACAGGCACCCTCGAGGCACAGAGCAGGTAACACCTTGCAGAGATCCTCAAACCTCTTCTAAATGAGCTACTGCAGGGAGGGGGGATTAATTCTGCATTAATGGAATATTGCACCCAGTCTAATGAACCCTGTTTCTTAAGCCCTAAGGCCACTGTACCGTTCTTTTCCCCCTCTGTGTCATTCTCTATGTGGCTGCTATATATTGGCCCTTTTTATTACAGCAATGTAAAAAGGAGACAAAAGACTTTACAATTTGCACCTATTTTATTTGCTTCTTTTTTTCTTTTTTTTCCAGAACAACAACAACAAAAAAAGAAAAAAATAAATCAACAAAAAACCCCAAAGACCAGCTCTGCCATTCAGCTTGTCCAGTTTTGTACTTGGGCACTACAATAGTTCACATTAACAGCTGTAATATTTTTTATAGGAGGTAACTGGAAGTTCAGAGACACTGAGTGACCTCTCCATGCAGGAAGAAACAAAAGCCTTTATTTCCAGCTTCCTCTTCTTAACAACAAAGCTGCTCTCCCACCCTCCCTACAGTTTACTGAAAATTGTTCCTTCTCTTTAAAATGTTTACTCCAAAATACCACAATCGTGTCTCAGATTCCCACAAAGCTCAGAGTAGCAATACAACAGCCCCCAAATCTGTCAACATTGCTTCAGCTCAGCATTGCTGCCATAGCCAAGGTTTGGATCAACACACCTCAGACTGCTGCGCCGCCTGTGCGCAGAGCCCAGCCGCTTGGAAAGGAGGCAACCGTGGTGATAAACTGGCATATGAATTTGGGGAGATACAGGGGCTAGGATTTAAAATTGCAACCTAGGGAGTAAAGAGTAAAAAAAAAACAACAACTCTTTAAAATTACCCCATACCTAAAATTTCGGAGTATTTCTTTCAAAGTCAAAGAGCCTCACTCAAATAGTACAGTTGCTTATGACTCAAATTTTCCTCCATCTCCACATTCCTAAGTATTCAGACAACTTCAGTATTTTTTTTCATGCAAAGCCAGCTCAAGGCCTCTCAGCAGTGTAGGCAAAATGCAGTTTTGGAAATGGTGGCAGAATGGGCCCAGGATGGGGAGGACAAAAACCAAGGGGCTTTGGAATATGGTGAAGAACCAGAACAGCATTTCTTACTCTACAAGAAGTGTGGTTCAAGCAATTTAAGTCTGCTCAGAGCCTGATTTTTTTTTTTAAAACCTTCCAGTTGTTAAAGCGGAGAAAGAAGAGATTTCTGCCTCTTGGGTGGGAGTGCTTAAAAAGGGTCACACAGAGCTGCTCCCCGTCTGGAAGAGGCTATTCGCCTAAAAGGGACTGCAGGGCACAGGTTTTCATTGCTCACTGGGTTGAATTTCCTGGCCTTTTGCTAAGAGTGGCAGCCAAATGGTTGTGGCACTCACTGTCCCGGCCAGTGCCCAGGCTCCTCAGGGGTGACACAGGGGACAGCAGATACTCCAGCTTCTCACAGGGTAAGTGATGGGAGGCTCTGCCTCTTGAAGGAATAACTCACCAAAGCCCAATCTGCAAGAGAGGCAGTGCCATAGAGTCTTCCTGAGCACTGCCTTTTGGTCAGATTTTTGGGTTGGTTTTTTTTTTTTTGTCTTTTACAACCAAAGGAACCTGTTTTGTCCTCCCTCTCGATGCACCTACATGCTGCTTTTGAACACCAGCTTGTGTATATGGGCATGGTGCTAGATGCTTCCTCCACAGACTGATTAGCGTGCTCCAACCCTTGCGTGATCCTCAGAGGGACAGGAATGGGGCACTCAGCACTCCGCTAGGGCAGCCCCCTGAACCCCAGTCAACCTCCTGACTTGCTATGAGAATGCTTTGTAACAGGGTAATTCGTGGCAGTCCATTTGCAGAGGGGGAGAGGCGTAACGACTGATCTCCTTTACACAGCTCTGTACCGGTTACCGCAATGTGTTCAGCGGTAGCCTCAAGCAAGCTCAGTGGCTCAGCTGAGGACTAATAATGTCCATGACACCTGTTAAGCGCTTACCTGGAGCCCAAGCCCTGCTTCCCAAAAGCCATTCCTGGATACCTGTGGATGCACAGCGTTACAGCTCAGGGACTCGCAGTCTGACGGCGCACGTGGCCTCACAGACAGGAACAGCAGCAACAGGAATATTTCACGATGCGTGGTCTGAATGTACGTTACACTCGTTTCCCTCTCCATCAGAGGCTTTTTAATCTGCCTCTCTGGGCACACGGTGATCTGGATGGTGCCATGTTCATGTGCATTTAGCAGGCCTGGGGAGGTGGAGGGAAGCTCAGATAGAAACCGGTGTATCTGCTTTCACCCGCTGAGTGCTTGTACATAGGGACAGCCTATTTCAAAGAGCGCTGGTTACCGGTAAGTAATCTGTCTGTTGCCTTTTCTCCTTGCTGTATTCTGTGTAATGTTCAGATCAAAAACACGTTAAGAGGTCCAGGCTGGGTTAGCCAGCTCTTTCAGCAAATCTGCAGACTGTGTTGTTTCAGCATGTCTCAACTTTCCATTACAATTTAGGATGAAATTAGTTGATTCGCTTTATGAAAACTACAAACTCAACCAACTTTTGTTTGTTGTGGATGTGGCTTGCCCTGTGACTCCCGTACTACAAACCATCATGTGGGAAAGCAGGAAGGAACTTACTTACATGCAGAGGCTGTCCCTTTCTTGACACCACATAGGAGAATGCGATGTCACCCAGCTGGCAGAAAAAGCAAAGTTAGCCCATTTCATTTGTCAAACTCAGGTTTCCAGGATCACCAGAAAGTGCTCGATGAATCACCACAGATCTGCAGATCCCTAGCTGCTTCTGAGTAAAGGTGCCCTTCATGCACTGCGTACGTGGGGAACTTCTCGAGAGGCTTATGCAAGACTCCAAGTCCTTTGCTCATGTCACAGAGTTTTCATAAGGTTAAAGATTAAGTTTTGCATAGCACTAATATGAGCAAATATTTATCATTCTGAGCTGAGGTAACATGTAACTGTGCCTACCCCAGTTCAACAAGGATTTTAATCTGCTGCCTGCTTAAAGCAAGACATAGGCTTAAGCAGCTTGTTGAATAAAAGCCAAAGGGAAGAAACATTGAAAGAAAAGGATAGTCAGTCATAAATTATCGCATAAAGTTTTCAAACCAACTTCAAAATGGTTTTTCCTTTAATTCTGATGCCTTACTTTTCCTTAATTGATATTGCTTTCCCAGTAGAATCTCAGTGCAGCTCTCATCTTTGCAATAGAAAAGAAAGAAAACTGAAATAAAATTATAGTTCTTGTTTAACTGAGTACCAGTTTTTAATGGGTGGAGTCAGGTCCAAACATAGAATTTCTCAGGCAGACGCTTGAGTTCTTTATTTGCATCTTCCAAAAGCCTTGAGCTGTTCTGCAAATGTTTTATCTTATATTAATTAAATGAGAATAAATCATTTCAACATAATTTCAAATGATACATGGAACACACGGGGGTCTTGTAAACATAGCAAAACATTACAACATCTGTTATTATTAATGCTCTTTACTTTCTGCCAAGTTTATCCACGGTCCTGTCGAGTGAGGAAATCCCTCCTCGCTGGTACAGGAATCAGATGATCAGAGCCGGGCTCACCAGGGAGGAGGCGGCACAAGGATTCTGATGCATTTCAGGACAGTGCAAAGGACTCGTGCATACTCTTCTGACTGAGGAGTGAAGGAGCTACCACCTGTGAATATGACTGGAAGGACTGAGTGCTGTATGAATCTCCTTCTTACCCATGTGTCGTGACCTCCTGGGCAACCTTAATTTTGGTGGATTTAATGGGATGCAATGAAGGTTTGTTATTCATTTTCAATGGCTTGTGAAGGGAGGTACCATCTCCTGCAGCACCCAGGTACTGTATGTCCAACATGCTGTGATTACATATATTAAGCCCAGAGATGGCAGTGTTCAAAGTACCCCCTCAGTGGGGATGTTTCAGGCAAGAAAAGTATTTTTTCTGGCTTGAAGACCAAAAAGTGGTAAAGACCAAGTAGGCAATAATAGTAATACTACGAAATACCATGGGTGAGGTGAGATTAGCAAGCTATTTGCATGTCAATATACAGAAAGCTGGGCTGCAGCATGCCCTGCTAACATCTGGAGGAATGAACTGCAAGGTTTGGGCCTCATTTTTCTGATGGCTCAAAAAATGTTTTCTGTGACATTGATAAAAATTAGGAAAAAAAAAAAATCTTCTCACTGAAATCTCCAGGAAAAAATATTTCCCACAATCTAAATCAGTTCAGATGTATCCCAGAGGGAGCTGCTCATCCTTCCTGCCTATTTCCACCCCATTTGTTTTATGCCATCTCTTTCTAATACAACCGGGGAAACTGATCAAACACATTCTATACATACCACCCAGCCCACAGTCTCAGCATCCCAGCTGTATTCCTAACCTCACAAATTCACAGTGAAACCATCTCCAGGGTTTCAAAAGCATAGCAGCTTTCATGAAGGGGGGCAGTGGGAGCTCTCTTAATTAGCCCAGCTTCTTTGTGCATTTCTAGACACGTCTCCCTCTTTATTCACCTTCAAGAGTTTAATGCCAGGGTAGAAAGAGAAGATTTCTCCTCCGTAAAGTAGCAAAGTTTTGGCACTCGGGAAAACAGCTGGGGCCAAGCATCTAAGTGGGAAGAGGGGAATTTTAACCAGCCTGCACATTTATTGAGCAATAACAGTGGAAAATTTGGAAGCCCCGCCAGTTAGGTGAGCATTTCATTAGCGGAAGTCCTTCACACGTTGTCCCTGCAACTCCGGCAAGGGAAGTTCAAACACGAAACCATCGTGAATGTAATTCAATCCTTTCTGGAAGTACAGCAAAATATAATTCAGTCTTGGTAGCTTAATTCTTCTAATTTTTCCTCTTGAGACATAACTTACTGACCTGACAGTCATCTTCTAGGAGAGGCCAAAAGCAAGGAAGGCAGCAGGACTGTGAATTTTCTCGCCAGTGCTTGGAAGTATAGGTCTATACAGAGAAACAAGCTGAGGATGAAGTCATGGGTGCCAACTTTACTGTGTTACTGATTTCGTTATCAGAGATTTGCAATGAGGAAAAAATCACAGCAGCACATTCAGCCTGGACTGAGAGGTCCTGAGACAACAAATCACTCAAAGATGTGCCTGATCTACGCACAGCCAGATTTTCTAATGTGGATCAAGTTAGAGAATAATTTAAAATGTCATTACAATTTCTCTCTGGCTACTAATAATAAGGCTTGAAAACTGAGATTCTCCATTAAAATTTGCATGGTTTCCAAAATCTGAAGTAGGACGTAGCTGGACAAGAGGCAGCAGTCAATTTAAGTTTGTAGCTTCTGAGAATTGTTTTGTCTTACAGGCTGCAATATTTCTGTTACTGGTGAACTAAAATTAACAGGTTAAATTCTGGGCATTGTCTAGTTTTTAATAGTATGCATTATCATAATGGCTTAAAAGAAAGATGAAAACATGAAAGAAATGGAGAATTTTAAAGTACACCAAATGTGGATCTCCTCCTGAAGGCAAGGCAGCTACGAACACCAACCTATCTCTAGATGTTTCCTCATTGCTATGAAAAGGCTAAGGAAGCTATATTTAAAGAATTTCATATTAAGCCACTGCAATATCAAGGAGCATAAACTAATTCTGCTCTCTACCTCAGCTCTACCTCCCTTTGAAACCCCCCTGGACTGGTACTGGCAGGGTATTCTGTTCCATCTCACCAATTTCCTCACTGCACCAGCTTCCCCTTTTAAACCCTCACAGATCTCTCCTGATGATGTAAAATGCACCTTTCCTGCAAGAAAGGAGGCAATGATCTAATTAAAGGCTACTCACCTTTTCAGTACATGCATACGTGTACATTGTACATCTCACTGCATGGGTGTCCTCTGCTTTTCAGTGTATCCGATCTCCTTTAAGGGGGTGGGTATTACCCAGAAATACATCAGCATTACTTTACAAACTTGTATTAATAAACTACATCAACATCTGAAACAACTGTACAGCTCTCACTGTGAGACATTATGTATTTTATTTTCCTCATGTAAAATAAGGTCTTATTTTTATAGAAAAAGTTTGAACAAGACTTCCACCTGTTAAATTTGGCATTCTGTACACAATCCTGCTGGCTTATAAGGTACCATTCCAAAAGCGAGGTTTTGGCCGTTTGGCATTTTAATGCCAGCAAACCAGTATAACGACCACAAATACATATAGTTAACGCACAAAGTGAGGCAGGTGTAATATATTCACAGTCATGGAGCCCAAGGAGTAAGGGGTCTCCTCATCCTCAAGCTATTAATTTTTGCAAATCAGCATCTTAACCCAAATTTAATTTAATTGTAGTTAATATTGAGCTGTTAGGTTATGTGCTGCAGGGAAGGGGCTGAGAAAAGATCCACAGGAATATATCCAGTGTCAAGTTCAGACAACTAATCCCATCTGTTTTCCCTGGATTCTGCCATTCATGGCAACTTAACATAGTCCCAAGTCTCATCTCTCAACCATTCTGTTGAACAAAGGTCATAGATTTTGCATTCACCATGGAAAAAAGAGACTCAATTGACTATTTTGGCCAGCTATTCATCCTTGTTTCTTTTCAGGGTAATATCTAACATGTTGATGCTATTTAACAAAAATTGAATTCATTAACACATTAGTCAATATACAAATACTGTTTGATAGTTAAATTCTTGTTCTTTTGCCTAGGCATAAAGGGATCAAACTAAATCTCAGATGTTTTTTCTTGTTGCTTGACTTTCTCAGCTTTTTTTTTTTTTTAACTATCATTTTCTGTGGATAATTGGATAAAAGGAGATGCTTCTGTAATTATTGCCTTTTTGGATGGTCTCTTTTATGTATTCTTCTTCGAGCATTTCTGCTTTTTGAAGGGACTGTGGCTATCCTCCCTATTGAAGAGTTATACTCGAAGAAAACGATGGCAAACACAGTTCTATAACTACCATGCATGCTCTCTATTTGCCTGAATAAGGTTTGGGCTGCAGGATCCTGAAGGATAATTTTATGACTTTTTGGACATAGCCTCACTGTCCTGCCTAAGCGTAGCAGACTGTGGAGCGCAGCTCAGTTACATCTGCGCTAGCAGACAACGGCTCTGCTCCTGCTTCTGATGTAGTCACTGAGAGTTTTGCCATGAACTCATATTACTGTAATTCAGATGTGCTACTGAAATAAATGTGATGTATATTTTCCATGATATGATTACTGGATTCAGTTCTGGTCAATTAAAGCAGCCTGCCCAGGGCTATCAACAGGGTAATGATTAATGTCAATAAGCAACTCTTCCTGGCATCTGCTGGCTGCCTGTAAAAAAAAAAAAAAAATTAAAAAAGGGGCAGTCACATCAATTTGCTGCCTTCAGCTACGTTTAGACTAAGAATACATAACTGCATGGAGCTGGAGCCGTGCGTTGTGCCCAACAAGAGACTGGCAGAGGGAACACATGTGGAGGAGGAGGACCGTGTCGGACGTGCCATGAACATGGCCCTGGCTCGAGGTGAAGAGTTTGGCTGTAGCACTGTGCACGTTACCTGTGAAAGACCATCCGGCAGCACCCCGCCGGTGCCTCCCAAAGCAGCCGAACTAGACCCCAGCCTCGCAGCACAGAAGAAAAAGGCTCAAAACATAACAGAGAGAAGAGAAGAGAAAAAGTTGTGCGTGTGAGCACTTGAATCGGCACAACTGTAAGAAAACAGCCCGAGTGCCAAGCAGGGCTCTGGGGTGCGGTGGGCAGCCTGAGTGCCAGCCCTGTGGCGGAAAACACGAGAGCAGCCCTGGGCTGGGACCCTGCCACAGAGGGAGAACTTCAGGAGAGAGAAGCTCCTGGTGAGCTTCAGATGCGTCCCTGGCTCCCCCACTCTCCCTCCAGCGAGCTCCCGGTGCGCCCAGACCGACCCTCAACATTTCGGCAAGCGTGAGACAGCTTCTCTTTTTCCATCCTAGCCGGGCCTGCCTAACCAACCAGTGGGTTTCATCTCCGAAACAAGGATGCTCCCTCGCACTTCAGATCTTTTCCTAGCTCCTTCTCCCCTGGTTTTGATGCGACCCTAGAGACTGTGCTAAACAGATCCCTGCAAAGACGGGCATCTCTGGGTCTCCATTGTTCTGAAGCAGGAAATGGCTGCAGAAAAGCCTCCTCTCAGCGCGCTCGGACTGATGACATGGGACTGGTGGGATCCCTTCTGGTCAGAACGTAACCCTCACTGGAGCAATCAGCAATTTGGACATCCGAAAATTATTTTGTTAATCAGTAGGAGGTCTTTTTCCACAGCCATTCTTTAAAGCCCAAACATTTCCATGTTTCCTGTAATACTTGTGCTTAGTCACACATTGACAAATACAAGGAAAAAAACCTCAGATCTGTATGACAGATTTTTGGAACTTCCAAAATAATCTCTTTGAATTTTGCAGTCACCCGACAGCAGGAGTCCAGGAGGAGAGCGTTGAAAACAAAAACTTGTATTTATTCACTGGAGTTTTTACTGCATTGCTCTCCCAGAAAAGGATACCTATCATATTCTGCTAAAAATACATTATCAAATAAACAGATCACAGACCCCATTAAAGTTTAAGAGTTGCCAAGTTTGGTTTTTGCTACCCAGCCTACAAGTCTGACAGGGAGAGAAAGGATGGTCCTTTGCAGTTCAGCTAGAACTTCTCACACTTCAGGATGGAAGTATTTAGCACACTCAGGTATGGAGACCAAGGGCTCTGTCAGACGACATCTTCTGCAGAGCATGCTGCCATCTTGCAACTCGCACACCCGTGTGAGGAAAAAGTCTCCAGCTGAGTCTGGCTTTCCCTGCTGTAATACATCACAAGAAAAGAGATCCCTCTATCAAAAATGCTCAAAAATCTAAATACTTAAGAAGTATTAAGCACTATAATTAAGAGTTATTAGCATTACTCTCTAAATATTTAGAGAAGAATGGTTGTGCTGGTTGGGCACGAGGCCATGTGTCACTAATCCATGAAACTTTCCTCCTCCACACCAGGCTGTCAGCAGGCTGGCAGCAGGTCTTGTTTGGAGTTCTGTCCAAGCAAAGACCAGGCCCACTCATTCATTTTTTTATGGTCATCCCAAAAGGTCATGACTTCAGCGGAAGCAAAGGTGAATATCCCCTCCCACATCCATCAATTTTGTAGGCATGGAAGGAACAAGCACTGCATCTCTAAGTAGATTTTGAAAGAAAGAGATAAGCCTGGCTGTTTTTCAAAGGACTGGCTCAGCACAGAGCTGGACAGGGTGTAGGCAGCAGAGGAGCACCACAGCCTGCTGAGGGTAGCAGCCCTACAGTCTGCCCTGCTGGTGACACAGGCCTCAGAAACTGGGTTTACTGCTTGACCTTGAATGACCAGCTCCTGCTGGTGGGATCCTCCCTCCTTCTTTCACCAGGCATGCACCCATGAGCAGGAGCAGCAGGCAGGGCTCTCCCCCAGCTCTCTGCCTCAGGTTTGCCCTTTCCTTTTCCCCCTTCTTTTTCCAGGGCAAGTCCAGTCTCGCCATCCCTCACCTCAGACCACGCTGGCTGTGTTGCTGAGAAACTTGAGCATGGAGTGCTTTGGGTTCTACCTCCAGGGGAGAGCTTCAGGCCGTGCACCACAGCAGCCCCTCATCAGCATCTGTGATGGGTTGACTCTGGCTGGACATCCAGAAAGGGCTGGAGCTTGGACATACCCATAGGGTGTTCTGCCAGCCTGCTAAACAACATGTAAACATCATTTACATCTACTACCCATGCCACTACACATGCCAGACAGTGACTGCTGTTCAGACGTACTCCACTCTCCCCATGACATACCTGCACATCCGTGGGAGCCCAACTCAAAGACATGGGCTTCACCAGCCAATGCTGAGAGTCAAAACTTCAGTATCCCACTGTGAATCTATTCCTTAGCCCATCCCATGTCCATTTGCATAATACAAATAATATTTTTCACCAGATAAAATATTCCTGCAGCTTGGAGGAATACTGAGAACATAAAGCACATTCGAGTCCACAAGGTGCTTAATTCTTTGCCTCTTGGGGTCATTTTGCTATGATGGAGTCATAGGTGCTACAGGGAAATGAGCACGCCTGCTCCTCACCTTCACAGCATGCTCAGAGGTGGCCTTTGTAAACAAAATTAAAAATAAAACTCTCCAACAAACATGGACTGAGAATTGAGACTTTATAAAGACACAATAAAGGCAGTATTTATGTTAAAGACTGTGTTTTAAATTAATTTGGGGCAGGTGAACGCAGCGCTGGCCGTGATGGGGTAAAGCCGTGAGGAGAAGTCTCCTGGAGAGGCAAACAGCGGCAGCTGGGTGTGCACGATGGGTGCATCTGGGCACCACCAAGCCTTTGTGGTGACCTCAGTAGGATGAGTAGTAAACCCAGCATTTTCCATGCAGCAGAGAACAATTTCTTTCCCTTTGCAGCTTTCTCCTGAGGCTCCCAAGAGAGTAATTCTTCTTTTTTCCAGACTGTTTCCAACTGCTGTAGAGCTTCCCCCCAAATCCCTGTAACTCCTGCCTTATCAATACAAGAAAGGAAGGAAAAACATAAAATGTTCAGAGTGACAGGTTCAACTGTTTTTCTTCTTAGCTAAAAATGTGGGAATTCTGTGGCGGTGGGAGAGAGATGTGAAAACCAGCCAGTGCAGCAAGGTGACGTGTCTTTGCAAGCCTCCTGCCTCTCGCTCCCCCTCCACAGGCACAAGCGGCCATGAACATGGATGCAATAGGAGCGCCTGCCGCAGATCTCCCGGTTTGCCCCATTACGTCTTCTAGCAGTTCCTCTTGGCGCAGAGCCCTTTGATCAGCGATGCAGGGAAGATTAGATCTGAGCTGATACGACGGCTCGTTGCGGGACGAGGCTCGTTTGGCTCCCGCCTCTCAGTGCGACGTGCCATGTCCGTGGGGCTACTGCATCTGCGTAAGAGCGGCCACGCTGAGCTCCCACGATGCACAAAACTCATGTACTGAATTTTCCCTCTTTGCCTCCAGCCATCCCTGTTCTGCTTCTTGCTAAGTCAATTAATGTCTACCATACCAGCAGTAAAGGGCCCTTGGGAAAAAGGAAACCAGGGAGTAGGCTGGTTGTTCCCGATCTAGGCTCGCCCCGTGCCAATACAGCATATTTTCTAGAGTGTTTTTTACAATTCAGTTTAAATGACTCAGCTGAGGGGTTTTGTATAACTTCTGACCACAGCCTAACAGTTCTCACAGGAGGTAATATTTCCTAGTGTTTGGCATGAGCTTTCCTCCTTTTCATCCTAGCACTTGTACTCCTTCAGCAATCCTTACACGCTTCTTCCCTTTCTTCGTGCTTACAGCCTACAACTTTGTAAGCGGTTACTGGATCCCTCAGCTTCCACCCAGCCCTTCGCCACGCAGCGTAATATATCACCCATTCGCGGCTGTTGTGCAAGTACCTAGACAGACAGGCTTTATCTAGCTGGTTTAATCTTTCCCATAAACCAGCCCTTAAAGCCCAGCAGCGGTTTGAGTTATTTTATGTGAATTCCCTCTAGTTTGTCAACATCAATCTGCAATGCTCTGATCTTTGAGTAACCGGATTGTCGCAGTGCTGACAAGGTGTGACCGTTTTCTTTTTGGTAAGTAACCAACTACTCATTTGTTGCATTTTACTAATTGCATTTCATTCTACCTCTGTTTTTTCCCCGTTCCGTTATACTCTCCATATTACGCTTTTTGTGGTAAACAGCACCAGACACGGCCGGATTCCTTAGTCTGTCAGCAGCAAAGGTAATCACCATAAGTATTTAAAACGTGGCAAACTCTGATACATGAAACAATTCAAACCCTTTCAAAAGCATCCTCTCGCTGAACCCATCTCCCAGTAAACTGAATTTAAGTGGCAGCAAAGCAACCGAATCAAAACATTGCCTTTCATTTCTGCTGATGTGAAATATTTCCCCTCTCTGCTTTATGTTCTTGCTTCTCACAGAGTGAGTAGATATTTGATTAGGTACAGATTTAAACACAAAAAGATTTTTCCAAGCCTCGGTTCCAAGTTCCAAGCAATTACCCATTTGCTGGGTGTAACTCACTGCAGGGTCGCCCAACTGGAGAGCAGAACAGAGGAGGCTCTTTACAAAGAAAAAAAAAAAAAAAAAAAAAAAATCCAAGTGTTTCACCTCACAAGGAATTCTTGAAAAATGCGTTTTCCCCCCAGAGACCTGGAGTTGTTTGTCTCACTCGAGGGCTGAGTATTTTCCTCTCGCCAGCAGACTGGCAGAGGTGGAGGGCTCATGCTGCAGAGGGAGGGAAGCCTGTCCTGAGCTGACACCGGATTTGCACGGGAGCTCCCACGGGCTCCACTTGTGTCACCTAATAGTGCTGTCTGCCATGTGCCAGACCCTTGCACTTGATCTCAGGTGTAGCAAGCAGGAGGGTACTCGCCTTCTCTGCTCTCCAGCAGCACTGGCAGCAAAATAACTTTGCAGTCAGGGCAAAAAGTCTCAGCCGCATGCCTAGGTCTGCCCCCAAAGCAGCCTTCCTAAGAGGGAGTACGGTTGTTAAGGCTGGTGGTCTTGTGGTGCCCCTGCAACGCTGTCTCTGAGGAGCTCACCTGGAGAGAATAAGAGTTGGTCTTGGTCCCACATCTCAGATAACCAAGATTAAATGTGATTTTTTTTTTTAACACTAAAACCAGCTCTAGAACAAGAAGCTAACTAACCAGCTCTGACTAGATGACACCAAGTGGTCATAGCAAAATTTACATTTATTATTACTGGAACACTTTGCAAAACTTTCACCCTTTGAACTGGAGTTTTGCAGCTTTGCCATTTGAACAATTTTATTTTTTATGTGGGAGCCACTAAGTCTGGGTATTTTGACTCTAGGAAGAGCACTCAAACTGTTAAAAAATACAAGGAAAATACTTCAACATAAATTGCCACCATACTCAAAAGCTGTCTTACTGTATATTAACAAAATGCAGATTTTTGAGCACTGGCTATTAATTAATTAATTAATTAATGGTTCACGAAGTGATTAATAACTGGGCTATGCAGTCATGATAATATAGAAGTCAATGAAAAAGTTCCCATTACTGCAACTTCAGCAGTCTTTGGATTAGGCATTGCATGGACTACGCAAATCTACCGAAGCATAAAATAGCAGCAGATCGGGTACACCATTATTTCAGAACAAGTGTTTATCACTCCCTATGCTCTTAGGGTTATGATATCCCTTACAAGAGACAGCTGAGCATATCTTTACTGGACAAGATATTTAACGATGTAGGAAAAGAGACATCAGTGGTGCATGTTCTCATCCGTTACGATTTTGTGTATGATGTAGTTATGTGAGCAAATATCAAAACATATTTTCAAAAGTTAGTCATCTGCTGCAGTGTGTTCTGTTAGGTTGTTTTCTTTTCTCCCTGAGATAACGCTGTGAAATACTTCCCTAGTCGTTTTGCCAGCAGCCATGAAACCCCAGCAAAACATCGGCAGTCCAGCCAACCTAAGACTGCAGAGCTGGCTACACTGAAAATTAACTCAACAGGTTCCTCCATTGCTTTTGAAGGCCTTAAATTCTGCCCCGCTCAAGAGCCTGAACCTGTGCAGGCACACGTGGAAAAGGAGAGGGGTGGTGATGTGAAGGGAAATGCTTTCTGCACCCGCAGGGAAGGGCAAGGCGAGAAGCAGCTGTGTGGGCACGTGGTCTTTGTCCATAGCAACAAAACTCTGTTCCCTTTCTACACAGAGTTACCATCCTCTCTAAATATTTCCCATTTTGACTCTGATCCCTGTACAGGGCATTTTTGGAATCAAAAAACTGAGACTTGAAGGGGAAGGTGAGAACAGCGTGAAACACGCAACAAAGGGCAACCCGTGCTGCCCGCTTTCTTCCTGAGCTTTCAGCGGGCTAAATGCCCGGCTCCTGTCACGGATGCGGCAGCAGCTGGCTGTACCGTGAGGATTTACTCCCCTGGAACCTGCGCAGGCCTGCCCGCCCCACGAGTGTATGGCCATTTGACCAACTGAGCCACACTGGCCGCTTCATAGACTCACTATGTTGGAAACACTCTGTGCCTTTCTGTTGGCTGGAACGCACTCCCGCTCCTCATGATTCACCTTCTGACTTGGGCTGTGTTTCCTGAGTTCTCCAGGTTGCTTTCTGTTATGCCCACTTCCTCACTGCTATTGGCAGGTCTCTAAATTTTAAATAATCTTACATGCTCTCTTTAGCATCTCTCCAGTAGTCTGCTTACTTCCCATATAAGATCAATACAGGAGAAATCCGTGGCCCAAGCACCAATTCCCTCAGGTGCTTCTCTCTGGACTGTAATGCACTGCTGGCATCCCCTCTGCATCTGCTCTGTTAGCTCTCTTCCTCTCTTTATAGCAGTGGTTTTATCTGAGATAATTTTAATTAGCAGGAATTTAAGATGCCTGGAGAAACTGTACTTGGAAGAGTGGGCCTGAAAATCTAAATACATATTACTTATGCTATTTTATGTTTTGCTGCATGGGACAAATGAAATACTGGTTCGATAATAAGGCAAGTGACAGACTTCAGATGGACTACTGAGGCAAGCCCACAGACTTATAGAGCACAAGGGCTCTGGCTTTGTTGAAGCCACGGCAAAAGCCTCGCTCTAGATGAAAGTGTGCCCTGAGCCCCTGCACCCTGCAGGGTACGTGGCTTTGGAAGGGGGCACGT
This sequence comes from Egretta garzetta, assembly GCF_000687185.1. NCBI lineage: Eukaryota > Metazoa > Chordata > Aves > Pelecaniformes > Ardeidae > Egretta > Egretta garzetta. The sequence goes on from NW_009260616.1 coordinate 6,955,015, forward strand.
GAGCAACAGGTACCCTTTGGGTGGGCACTAACCTATTCCAGATAAGCCGGTCTGCAGGATACGTGGCTTTGGAAGGGGGCATGAGAGCAACCCATTGGGTGGGCACTAACCTATTCCAGATAAGCCGGTACTTGGCAACTGCCCCCAGCAGGGCACTTGCTCTGCGTGACAGTCCCCTCTCCTTAATCACCCCCCGCCTTTTTTGTTCTCCTTACTGTCAGACTCCCTCTCAGAGCAGGAAGGTTTGCGCAGCACATTTCCTCAGCACAGACTGTGTCCCCTTGGAGGAAATGTCCTCCCTCCCTTCGCCCTCCCCAGCCCCATGTCCTCGCCTGGACACCCCTCCCCACCAGCAGCTGAGGAAGGGCAGCAGCAGGGAGGTTTCTGGAGCTCGTCCCTCTCGCCTCCTTCCTCCCTGACAGAGCCAGCTCTGGCTTGGAATTCCCCTATCAGGGAAGAAAAATCCCCTCTGATTGCAGAAACCCAAATTGACCACAGAGGTGGACGGGTGATGGAGTCCCAGTGTCACTGCTCCGGCATGTCACCTCACACAAAAAACCATGTGCGTCCAAGTGCCTCGGTGTGGGGCTCCCAGCCAGCAGGAGCTCCCAAAGCTGAGGGGAACCTTTTGGTGGCTTAGGGACATGGACATACCTAGCAGCCCTGGGGGCACCTGGGTTTTACAGCACCCATGCTTAGGCCCAGAAACAATATAAAAGTAATACAGGAGATCTACTAGAAGTGCTACTGTAATATAACCTGGAAAATACTGGAGCTAGGCTACTCTGGGGAGCATCTGCTGAGCCTGGAAAATCAGTATGGGGAGCCTGAGCAGGCGGCATAGATGGCTGTCACAGCCCTCGTGTTTGGGAGCCCTGTACAACCACCACTAACCCTGAGCGCATCTGGAAAATCCACCAAAATGCTTTGGAGACTCTTAACGTGCACAGGAATGGGAAAGGCAGACAAGCCTGGCTTGACCAAAACTAGTGGAAGAAGGGAGGAGAGAATATGGTAAGAGAAAAGGCAGGGGTGAGGGACGGTTGTGGAAGGCAGGGTATTTTGGGCAGAGTAGGAATGAGAGAGCCAGAGGGAGTGACATGAGCAATGTGGCCGGAGCGATTAACCAGAAGGATGAACCTGAACAGCTTTTCTATCAGGCCAGAAGCAGAGAGAAGATGTGTTTGGGAAGCCAGGCAGAAGCCTGGACAAAGTTTAGTCTATCTAGCAAAAAAGTCAGATTATTCTCTGCGTTTGTAGGAAGACCTGATAGCTGCACTTGGAGACAGCCTTCACGTCTAAGCAAACAAGAGGACCGAGAAGGCACCGGCATTATAAGCCTTTTCCATCAAGTCTGGAAGAACAGCTGCCCTCGGCCCTGTCCAAGGAAGCAGAGGAGACAAGAACTTCGGGAAGGAAGAAGGGAAGTTCAGCGCTGGCTGTGTGAATGCCAAAGATGGGAGACGGGCGCGGGAAGAGGTAGAGCCTATCAGAAAAAGATGCAATGTAAGAGCCGCCTCTGTGGCTGGGGAGAAGTTACTGCCAGAAATGAAGCTGTGTGAGCTGGGGTCCCTAAGATGGCCTCAGGCTGTTCCCAGAGACGGGAAAGGAAAGGGGAAAGGGAAAAGGAGCAAAGGTGGAGACCTGAGCATGCGTCACGAAGAGCAGCAGGAAATAAAGGGATGACCAGAAGCGGGGAAAGAAGTGAAAGAGCAGGGCTTGCAGAGGGCCAGGGAGGGCAGCTTTCCAAGTGGGAGTGACAGCCTGAAAGAAGAGAAAGTTTCAGAGACCTGAGATTTGGCTCAGAAAAGGAAGCTGAAATCTTCAGTTAAAAAAACATTCCGTGATCAAACCCAACACAACAGCAACTAAGGTGGGGGCTGGAGGGAAGAAACATGAATGACAGTGTCTGTTTTATCCTTAACACCAGGAGAAAAGCACCCGGGGACCTGGTGGTGTTTTGGCGGTGGGAACGTCTGCTTGCTGTGGCCCCAGAATGGTCACAGGCCCAAGGAAGTGGTGCTGGCTGCCTCGGGTCCTGCGATGGAGCCCGAAATGGGACCAGCATGGGTCTGAGAATGAAGCCTCTGCCCTTTCCAGAGGTAAGCACCAACACTCACGCAGAACCAGTAAGCACCAAAAGCGAAGCGCTCTCTCACAGAAACTGTAAATGCTCTTTGGTTAACATCTGCCATAAAAAATTAAACACAAGAACACAACTTACCAAGCGAAGGAAAGCATTTAGCATTTTGGAAAGCCTTCAGTCTGCACAGATTTTTTTATCTCTTGCACCACAGAGAACAGCGAGCGGTTTTTAAGTCACTGACAATTAGTCTGACACATCCTCAGAGCTTCAGAGCTTTCCTCTCGAAGAGAAAGTCTTATCTCTTTTTCCTGTAGCATGACATATTTATTTTCAAGTGTGTATAAACAAAAAAGATACACAGAATAAAATTAATCAGAAGCATGTTAAACTAAAGTACTACCAAAGTAATACAATACTTTGAAGGAGAGAAAAAAGTTTATCACCATAATCAAAAATACCTTGACAGTACCCTTTTCTTTCCAAAGTGAAAAGAAAATTGGAATTAGGCCCAGCTCTTACAGAGAGCTCTTCAATGTCTTTATTGAAGGAACAGTCATATTCAGCCAACACAGGTTTTCCTGATTAAGCTCAGCAGGATCAAATGCGATATTAACTAAAGAATCACAAAAATACTTGTTTAAGCACAGGCAGCCATAAGATACAAGACTCAGCACGACTAAGGTGGAGGCAACTTCTCTCCCTTGGAAAATGAGAGTGGTGGACAAAAGGGAACTTCCTGCAGTTTGTTCTCTTCATGGACACACATTCACGGCAGTATTTAAAACTTTCAGTTTGGGGAAAACCAGTTCTCCTCTTCAGCTTAAGATCCTGATCCGAACTCTTCCATGGTGAAAGACTCTGGCTCTTGACTGGATTTATGCCTGCTGAATTTGGATACAAATTTTACCACTTGAGTATTCGTTCTGTCCCTACGTGTTTTATTGCAGAGGTTTGGAAGATGTTTTCATTAATAATTTTCTTTTTCCAGAGATCACAACTTCTTCGACTGACGAGGGGAAGTTTAGCGTGTCCTTTTATCTGGCCAGCTGGGGGGATCTGTAGTCCCATAGTCACCTCCAGGTGCCAATGATGACTACTGTTACTGAGGAAGTTCCTTAAAATACCATGGATCTAGCCAGAATATATGGGGTTGCTTATTTTTATTACATGCACAGTCTATACACGGGAGTATTTTTAGAGCATTAGGTGATGTGCTTTATTCCTAACAGCTAGGTTTGAAGCCTGCAGATGATACACTATTTTCTCTCATAAAGAAAACTCAGCTAATGCCACTGCTGTTTCCTTAGCACTCCCTAAAAACTGGTTCCTTCCTAACTCTCCGGAAAGCATCTTGTTTTTTTTATTTTAAAAGAACAACCAACAACAGAACTCAAATAATGACAATTCTCTAGTTTTTGGCAACCAAAAAGCACAGAAGAAGTCCCATTTGGAGTGGAAACATTCAAGAAAGAAAGGAAAATGCTGGAGAAAGCTGACTAGGAAGAAGAAACTAAAAATATAGTATTCCTTTAGTCTAAAACACACCAAGTTTTGATGAAAAAAACCCCAAGAAGGTCCCCATTTTTGACACAGGATGTGTACTAGCGACACGAGCAAGTCAAACCGTGCATCACCACTGTGAAAATTTATTTAAACAGAAATGAGTTTCAGTGAGAAAGCTATGCTTATGTGCTCATTTTTGCAAGTAAGTACTCTATTTCCATTATAATAGGATAATTTTATTCTTGCTACTGCTCTATGGATTTTAATAGGGCTACCTCTAAAACAGATTAAAGTTCATAATTCGCGTTGTGCAGAATACCGTGAGACTAGGTTCTGTCTATTTTGGTGAGGCAATTAAGTGGCCTGATTTCCATCAATAAAGAAAGTGCCCTAGTTCCCATTAACACCATTGAAGCTGTTCATTAAGATGACTAAAGTTAGAGAGTTCTTAAATCTTGGCCCATAGTCTTTGAAGAAAACACAGAGCCAAAGCCAAGGAGATGTTCGGTGAAAGTTTAGAATGCGCAAGGAGGCCCTAACTCTCCCCTGCCGCATGTCTCCTGGGGTCAGGTACAGCTGGGTACAGTCCTCATAAAATACTACCGGGCAAGAATTTTGCACATGTGTAGAAAATCAGGAGCTGGCTTTTGCAGAACATATACACTGAGTATCGGGCAAAATGCTGCAGTTACCAGGACCCCTCGACACAATGACTTTAAAATGTTAGGAGGCAGTTACTATTTCCATTTTACTGATAGGGGACTAAAAGAGAGAGGCAAAGCAAGCTAGGCTAGATGGAAATGCCTAGGAAAATTAATAGAGTTAATTTTTAAAGTGGATTAGTTAAACCACAAACAATCCTATGTAGACACCCATTCAAAACTAAAGCTGCTTTTATGCTATTCAGTGTTATTTCATCCTGAAAGTGGATTAATTTAAATCAAATTGCAGCCAGTTCTGTTGTGAATAAGAGCATGCAAATTGAGGTTCAATACAGTTCACAGGCACTTTTAATTTACGCCTTTTGTTAATTTAATTAATTGTCCTGAGTGCCTGAGCTCACACAGGAAGCGTGCCAATGTGCAAGGAGTTAAGGATGAGGGGCTTTCCAGCTGTAGGGTTTGTTCCCTCCAGCAGCCCTTCCTTGGGGTCCTTGATTTTGTGGGAGCCAGAGGAGGTATCCCTGTCTTTCCCTGTCACCTACGGAGCAGTGACAGCTCTCAGGGAGAGCATTTCATGCATTTAATGGGAGGACCAGACAAACACGCAGCACCTATTGACCAGGGGCCAGGAGGAAGCACTCGACCCAGGAGGGTGCGTTCATTGACCTCTGTAGGCACCGAAAGCAGGGAAATAGTGTGACACATCACAGGGGACGCGGAGTCATGTTTTCGCAGTCAGCCTGAAAACCCGACAGTCAGCTTTGCTACTTCACCAAGAGCAGATTTGTGGAGGTGTAACCCAATGGTAAACATTAAAAGATGTCACTGAGAAAGATCTATAAATACCTACTGCATCTTCCTTCCTTCCTACTTTTTTTAAAAACAATATTCAGCTTGAAATTGTAGTTTCTTACAGCAAGTCTTTGTACAATGTTTATACTTCCCAAAACTGAAGTATGCTGAAGTGATCCACCGGTGTGATCACAGCCACCTCAGGGCAGCGCAAACCTATTGGTATCTACATGGTTATTGTAGTACCGCAGCACCCACCTACGGATCAGCCCCTACTTTGGCCCATTGGCAAGACTCCTACAGCCCAGCCATTAGGCAAACACTCCACCACACAAAAGTGTGTGGAATGCCTTGCATCCACTTCCACCCGTGTGCAGCCACTGCCTCAGCAAGGCCACAGGTTTTAAGGTCTCTCCACCTTTTTTGAGTATTATTTCCTTCAACTTTGTGTCAGTTGCACCTTGGTATGAATTTAGCCAGAAATCATCTTCACCTTTTAGTTACAATTGCATCAGACAAAAAAATAAAACAAAAACAACACAATAAAAAACCAAGAAGAGCTTTCCTCTCATTTTTCCTGGCAGTTAGTGATGAGTCCATCAAGAAAAAAAAAAATACAGTGTCATTGTCCATAGTCCATGAATGTGGATCGCCTTTCTCCACTGTTCTTAGAGCTTCCAAATAAGAGAAAGTAACTTAAAAGTAATAGAACAGTTTTCCCTAAGAAGCTGCTTACCGGCTGAAGGAAATGGGATGCAAACGTTTGTTTAAAAGGGAGAGGATAAAGTATAAAAAAACAGCTCTGAGATTAAAAGTTTGAGCACCTTCTGCATCCGGTAAAGAAACTTGGGACAACCTTGAGTCCCCTTGAGGAGAGCTGCTGGGTAAAACCGCAGCTCCTTCAGGAGGCCACACTCATTTTTAGAATGTCCTTTCAAACTCCTAACTGTTTAATACTAAACGCCTCACAGCTACAAAAAAGGGGGAAACCTGAAATCTCGGGGAAATGGCAGGTTTATTTTCG
>NW_009260616.1:6962014-6963309 GCF_000687185.1 Egretta garzetta
GAGCTGCGGCGGGGGAAAAAGAAAAAAAAAAAAAGAGAGAGAAAAAAAAAATAATCTGAGTAAACTGCAAACAGCGTTTGCCTGCTAACGCCAGGAGCTTCCCAGAGGAGGGACTTCAGCAAGGCTGCCAGGAGGATTCAGTAGCCGGATCCACGACAAACGACGCTGACACAATCTCTACTCGTTAAGTAAACATAGGATAGCTTAGGTTTCTGTAGGAGAAAAGCACGGGAGACTTGTGCCCCAGGAAAAAAAAAATATATATTTTTATATATATGGTGAGGCAGCAGGAACTATTTCTAGAGCGAGCAGAAATTACAAATCCAGCGGCACCGACGTGTGACATGAAAGTTTTCTGTGCAAAACCCCCAGACAGCTCGGAATCGCACCAACATCCCCGGGTGATTACAATATTTTAGCGGGGTTTGAAAAACCCACCCTCGAGCCTGATGCCCCGTTTCGGAAGCGTTTTCAGGCGCATCTTGGAGCAGCTGCAGCCCGGGCACGGCTGGACTTCGCTTCAGCCTAACGTGGATTTCAGTTCAGCCCTACCAAATCTCACCCCCCTCTCTCTGAAAGCCCGAGGGTCCCGGGCGGCGGTGGGAGCGGGCCCGGCCCCCGCAGGATCCTCTCCGTGTCCTCCCAGCACAGAAAACGAGGGGAAAATTTTGTCTTTTTTATTATTTTTGTCTTTTAAAATTATTTTTTCTTTTCTTAATCTAGAAAACCTCACGGTAAAACTGTGAGCCTGCTCCCAAATTTCTAAAGCGCTTGTGCTTCAAACTGAGGTCGGGCGCCACAGCCCGCTCCCGCTATTCCACTTCTCCCTAAAGGTCCCGATACTTTTGGGGGGGTTGGGGTTTTTTTTTGGTCAGATCCCACTCAAGGGGCTACTGTGGGGAATGCGCCCCGAGTCCCCGGGAACCTCCCTTTGCCTAAACAGCCGCGGAGCTTTTAGTAATTCTGCAAAGACGGGGACGAGAAGGATGTCCCGGTAGGGCAACGAGGCACGAAATCCTCTACAATAAATTCCTTTACGTGAAAGAGCAAACACCAAACACCCGACTTGCCACTATATATAATTGTCTAGATGGAGGGGTATTATCGCGGGGGGCGAGGGGGGATAAAATTAAATTTAAAAAAAAAATCGTCTTTCTGTGATCCCGGTGATTGCTTCCCGCGTCTCTCTCTCCGGCAGGTGCTGCTCTCCGGAGCCCGGACCGGGCCACCGCAGCCCCGGGAGGCCGGGGAGGGAAGGGAGCGCTCGGCAGGGGCAGCCCCATCACCCCCCTTCC
>NW_009260616.1:6964357-6964602 GCF_000687185.1 Egretta garzetta
CAAAGCAGGGTGCGGTTTCGTCCCCCTCCGGGTCAGCCGGCAGCTTGTCGATAGCCCCCCAAAAAATCTGCCCAGAGGTTGAGCTGCCCGAGCCTCGAAATTCCCTGGAGCGCACAAGTGGCTTCTGAGCCACCAGGCTGCAGTTCATTAGCTCCGCTTAATTTGCCATTTTCATTCTGAGCTTTTCCAAAATAGCCCGAACAACCTAAGGGAATCTGCGCCAAGTGGGAAACGAGCTGTGGAAA
>NW_009260616.1:6964820-6972199 GCF_000687185.1 Egretta garzetta
CCGGGCACACGCCGGCCTTCGAAGCCGGTCCTTGCCAACTGTGAGCCCCCTGCACCGCAGCCCCATCTCGTCCACAGCAGTGGCTGAATGAGTATCAAAAGCTACCGGATTTTTCTGCCTGCTCCCAGTGAAATAAAAAACATTCTTGTACTTGCAGGTAGTGTAGTTTTAAAAGTGGATTTTGGGTTCTGTTGCCCCGAGGCGGGACAATGCCACAGACCCAGGCTGGGCAAGTGGCTCCGTGCATGAGCATCCGTTGACTCCCGTAGGAACAGGCAGGAACGCCAAAACCCAGCAGGCCAGGCAGAGGTGGTGGCATCAGATACGTCTGCTTACCGCTGCTGCTGGCGTATAGCGATGGGTCCGGTGGTTTTGGACCCGGTTCTTCAGCCTGTCTTTGGTAGGCAGGGCCTTATATGCAATGAAAACGAAATCAGCTGAGCTGGGCAGTGAACCGTCTTCAGAAAGGGACTTTATTTCCAACAGTGTTCTGTCAACTCAAAATATCTGCTTGGGCAGTGAAAAATGAGGTGTCTCTCTCTCTGAGAACAGTGTGCAGGGCAAAGCACATCTTCTCAAGCACTGAACGGCAGGAGAGGGACTATGCGTACATAATATGGTGACCTAAGGTGTCTTCGAAGAGTGGTGTCAAGTTGTGCAACACCTGACATACTTTTATTGTTTCACAGGCAAAGTAATAGTTCTGTCATTCGATCAAATTCCCCAACAACAACGTCTCAGATTATGGCCAGAAAGAAAAGAAGAGGGGTACGTTGCGTTTCATTCTTTTACCGTGTGACAATTTGCATGTCTGCTGTGATTTTGCCCTTCCACATTTTTTATAAACTTCATGTGTTTTGTTTTTTTTGGGCATAGATTATAGAGAAAAGGCGCCGTGATCGTATAAATAACAGTTTATCAGAGCTGAGGCGGCTTGTGCCAACTGCTTTTGAAAAACAAGTAAGCCCTTTTTTTTTTTTTTTAAATTCTGTATCTCATCTGGCAATGTTAGTTCTCTTGTAAAACTCATTAAAATAATGTTGTATGTGTCCTGATCTGGCACAAAGCAGGCATTTCAATAAAATGCTTTCTTGTGGCGAAACTGTTAGAAACATAATTCATTATAAGGCTGAAAAACATTTCCATTCTTTGGCTTGTTTTTCCCTTAAGGGTAACTGTGTTCATGTTGCCTCTGTTCTTTCGATGAATTCCAGTAGTGGTTTTGTTAAAAATGCGCTTTACTCCATATTTAAAAAAAAAAAAACCCAAACCCAACCCAACTCCCCCCAAACCTGTCGGTCAATTAGCCTGCTGTCCAAATCTTTCAATACAATCGCCTTCGCCCCTACTTCAAGAAACCTTTTCTTTTGAATCTGTAATTTCAGTTGCAAAGTAATCAGGCCAGCTTCCTGACAAGGGCACAGTCAGTCTGGATCATTCACGTTTTAAAACGACTCTTTAGAACCAGGGCGTTAGGAGCGGGAGCAGGCCCATGTCATGAGAGCTAGTGAAGTCCGTGATATGCTCAAAGACTTTCAGTGAGAATGTCTGCAGTGGGAAGGCTGGAAGGATCCAGCTAATGTTTTAAAACGACTCTTTAGAACCAGGGTGTTAGGAGCAGGAGCAGGCCCATGTCATGGGAGCTAGTGAAGTCCGTGATACGCGCAAAGACTTTCAGTGAGAACGTCTGCAGTGGGAAGGCTGGAAGGATCCAGCTAACTTTGCTTCAGCTCCTTGGTCATGAAATTACAGACCAAAAGCTTAGAACACAATCTGCCCTGTAAAGAAAGGCCATTTTGTTTATGCCATTCAAGTTAAATTATTTATTTGCTTTTCCCTGTCTTGATTTTTATTTTTGGGGGGGCTTTGATTCAATATTTAGCTTTGTTCCTGTTTTATTGGAGGTACCTGAGGTTCTATGGATACGTACAACTGACGCTAAGTTTCAATAAAAAGGCACCGACTGAAAGTAAAGAACCTGCCTTCCTTGTCGTAGTAAAATAAAAACCAGAAAGTAAAATTTGAGAGCAGGATTGGGAGGTGCTGAATGTCAGCGGGAACTGCGTGGCAAGCACCGCACCGCATTAGGCCTGTTCCATCCCCAGTCTGAACGAAAGCTAAAAAGAAATTTTAAATACGGTAATCATGGTGAGAGCATCACTTGTGTCACCTGCAATGCGCTTTTAATGACTAGCAGTTGTAACTGTGCCCTTCTGTAGGCTCTGGCAGAACGGAGTGACAGAGGTATTTTCAGCTAGATAAGCAGGGGCAAGAGACAACAGTTGTTTGTCCCGTTTTATTGTTTACTTCTTGAAAACCACAAACATTATAAAACGAGTCCTACAGAGCCTTTGGACATTACCCAGCGCCATGCAGTTTTTAGCTATTAGTCACTGAGACGGCTCGCACTGTGTCTATGGAAAAGATGAAGTCTGAGAAAAGTGCAGGATGTAGTTGCATCTAGTATGGGGAATTCTGACCCAAAATTCACACGCGCCCCAAACCTTTGTACGAGGAAAGAGCCGGAAGCAGTAAGAGGATTGAAAAAAAATGCGCTGGCGTAAAAATGAGCGCGTGGTGTTCTGTTCAGAAAGCCCCACCGTTTTTCTGCAATATGCCAAGGACAAAGTCACCACCAGGCCTTCTCCCAGCTCCTTGACATGCAGCTCACTGAAGTTTCCAAGCTGGAGGTTTAGTTTCGCTTCCGCCTCCCTCCTCAAATCACAGCTCTGCTCTCCAGAGTCCCTCGCAGAGATTAGTGCTGGCCAAGCGGGGCTGCGGAGGAGGGTGTAAGCAAGCCTTACCTAACTTGCACACGTGCAACCCTGCAACCGGGGCAAAGCCGGCTGTGGCTGCAGGACGGCCGATGGCAGTGAGGCGGACGGGATGATAAGTAAGAGAAAAATTTGGCTTGCAGGATGCGATCCGCCGGTGGCTGAAGCTTGTGCAGCCCTAGTGTTAACTGATGCCGAGGGATGATCTCTTGCACTGGAATAACATTTGAGTGGTAAACTCAGTCATCTGGGCGTGCTCCAGATATTCAAAGGAATGCTACCACGCAAAATAGTTTTCTTTATGGATTAGCATTTTAATACTACCTTTTGCGTTGTGTTTTATACTTCTCCAGCACCTACTGTAGCTCTGTGAGCCACCCTCAGTAACAGAACAGATTTTTACTGACAGAGAAGCTAAACTTTTTCTTTTTCACAGCATTTAGCTTCATGCCCCTGCAAGCCAGGCCTCTCGCTAACTTAAAATACAGTGGACCGTGTGGTTGTTTTTTCAGTTGAGAATGAGAATAGGATATTCAGCAGCCAAATGACATGTCGAAAATTAATAGGCGATTAAGAAAGAGGGATACTTCTCGGTGTGTGTCCACAGAGACACCTACTGGTAAATGCAGAAAAAAAATGTGGCAGCAGAGTCCTCATCGATAACTGTGCAGACCTGTCCTGCCAGCTCTCCGCTTGCGTTTGTTGTTAAAAAGGAAGTTGAGAACGTTATGGATTTCTCTCATTTCATGCAGACGTCATCTCCACACGATCTCCGAGGCCAGAGCTATGCTGAGCTATAGCCTTAATAAAGCAAAATCGTGCTGCTGCTGCTGCTTATATTGCTAGACAGGAGACGGCATTAGTCCTTAGACAGTCTGGGAGGCAGATGCTCACGAAAGAATTAAGCCGAGAATGTCCTCATGATAGGGGAAATTGAAACCATAAGGCTGAGCTCAGTGGAAAGCATATCAAATTAAAGTTTCTCGTACTTGTAAGCCTTTATTTATATGAGTCTCTTATCTCAAAGGGATCTGCCAAATTAGAAAAAGCGGAAATACTGCAAATGACAGTGGATCATCTGAAGATGCTGCAGGCGACGGGAGGTAAAGGTAAGGAGCCGACGGTTTCTTTTCTAATATTTGGGGAAATCTCAGCAAAAAAAGTGCTTTGAGGAGCTGTGATAGGCGTTTCCAGATTAAAGGAGTGGAAATCAATGCTAATGGCAGGATTGAACTCGTGGGAAAGAACTACTGGGACAAAAGAAGCACTTGACCCTGGGCTTGTGTTTGCTTTCATAACACTGTGGGAGTAAAGGCTTCATTCACAGGCAGCCCAGTCAGAGATTTGTTTGGGGTTTCCAAAGAGGACTGAAATCTGCACAGGGAGACAAAACAAATACACAAACAGCAAACATAAACAGGAGGTTTGTGGCAACAATTGTGTAGCACAAAAGCGATGCTAAACCTCGTTATGCAGCAGCTATACCGAAGGAAGTGGAGGAGAGGAACTTGCATTGTTTTTTATGTATTTTCTTTGTTCTGGAAAGGCTTTTAAACGCCAGGTTAGACCGTCCCAGAACAAAACCTGGTCTTGCTCTATGGAGCTCCGGCTATGTGATAAAGCAGAGAAGCCGACAGCTAAGCAGTGCTCCCCGCACCCATGTGTATACGCCGTACTTGCGCGTCAGAGGTCTGGGTAGGTCCCTCTGAGTGGGTGCTGGCGTGACGGCAGGGGCTGACCCACTAGATCAGCCGGCTGCCGGGAGTCAAGCGTTCCTCGCTTGTGCAAGCTGACCGTCCCGAGGCTGGAGGCCAAATGATTTCAGCCACCTGCAAGGTATTCTGTCTCGTCATGATTCTGGAGCTTATTTGGGGTGAAAAACTTGCTGGCCTCCCCTAAGCACGGTCCCATGTCCCGTGCCATCGACTGTGCTTAGGCTTCAAACTGTTGCAACAGAAACCAGCTGGTTTTTCATTGACCGGTTCTGCCACCGAGGTAAAGGCTAGAAAAGAGGCGGCTGCTGCTCTCTCTCTTCCTTTTTTGATTAAACTCTAAAGTTTTTAGCCCATGACTGAATTACTGCTCCTCTCGGTACCTTGCAGCGATTACAGAATTCAGCTTATAATCAGTGCATGCTTAACAGACGGCTAAGGGAAAGCACGTTGAATGCTGGTGTTCTGTTATTTGTGAAAATCAACGCTGAGCTGACGTATGTATTTTCTAGGTGTTAAGAGGCCTTTGCTAGGAGTCCATTCAAGCTTAAAATTTATGGGTAGGTTGTCCTGTAAGAGGCAAAAGGGATTTTATTGCCCTTCGCATAACAGACACACCTCTTGATTCCTCGGAAGATGTGCAAAATTAAATCTAAAAAAAAAGAAAAAAAGCTTTTTTTTATATCTAAAGCCATTCTTTAAAAACCACTGTTTAGTTGATAAAGCTACGCTCTCGGAAGTTATGAAACGCCAGAACTGATCGTGCTTGTGCAGTTGGAATTCAGGTCCTCCGCGTCCGCGCGTGATGGTGCCGTCTTTAATTGCGTGGTTGCGTGCTGGCTTTCCATGGGCTCTGTCTCACTTGGTGCACGGGGCGATCGACGCTCAACCGCTGAGGGAAGCGCCCGTTGTTTCGCTTCGTCCTCCCCACATGACGTGCAGCTCGGCCATCCCAGCCTGACCCCTGCTTCACGCTGCTCTTCCTTCCTCTTGAACGCCACAGCAGCTCCCACCCCTCTGATGTCTGCACTGGCAGCAGGAGGGCCGGGAGGTCCTTCCTCTGCCTCCCTGCCCCAAAAAAGTGCGTGGGTGATTATTTGATAACCGGGTCAGGTCGGGCGGCCCAGATAGTGGGGCAGGGGATGAAGTGCTTGGGATGGGAGCTGCCGGGCAGAGAGAGGTGTCGGCAGAGCCCCGGCCTCCGGCTGCGGCTGGACAAGCTGGATTTTGTTAGGGGTCCCAGATCTCTGCGGTCTGTTCTTTGGTCCACCGCCGCCGCCGTGCCTCTCCCTGCCCTGGCTGACACCAGCGTGCCTGAGGCTGCCAGCGCGCGGTGCAGGGGGGGATGAAGCATCGGGGCTTGCTGGCTTACCCTGGCGGGCGATACTGGCTCACACCCCCCTGAGCCCGCCGCCGCCGGGTGGGCAACTGCAGCCGCCTGCACACCACGCACAGCCCTGTTTGCTATTCAGGGTCCGTAGTGGATGGCGCATCGATGTAATCCCCAACCGCTTCACAAATACTGTGGCTTTATCTTCTCCTTCTGACCCAGAGATAAGAGTAATCTCACTGCACGGATTAAGAAACTTGAAGAAAAAGAGGTTTGCGAGTTAGCACCAGGCAAAGTTTAAGCCTGCATTTCCTGCTTGCTTAATGTTTTACTTTGCAACCTAAGTAACAGCTTTAAATGTAATTTCTTAGGGTGTTTGTAAGGCAGATACTTGTTTTATTTGCAAGTGAAGTTATTCCCACTTTGTAACTCATCTTCCGAGCCAGAAACTTTTTTGGATCAGCAAAAAACAGATTGTCATTTTTCCTATGGACAAAAGCTATTATTGCAGCAGGGAGAAATGGGTCCTGATACCCTTATGCTCCCGTGCGTTGAAGGCTTGGGGAGAGCTCGTCCTCTTCTTCCTCACGCAGAAATGGAGGACACCCACGATGGAGAATGCCCCGGGGCTAGGAAAGCCAGGGTGGAGTTGGCCACTGCTCAGCGTGCTGAGCCGGAGGTGGGCACGGCGGAAGAAAACCCGACGTGGCTCCCGTCCCTCCTATGCTTTTCGGAGCTGCCTGGGCAGGCAGGCTGCCGCCTCTGAGGTCCCGCGTGGACTCCGTGTTTCTGCCGCCCTGATGCAGGTGCGGACTGTGGTCTCCTGTGCACGCTGAGTTATTATTTTGGCCTGGGGCCAGGGCTTTTCGCTGACTGTGCAAGCAAGCACAGGGGAGGAGTAATTTGTCAACAGCGAGTAGCTTGGTGTTGTTTTATTGCAGCTTCACTGCAAATTTAGCTTGGGTGACTGACACCTGGGTCAGCAGTATGGGTTAATACAGCTCAAATGACTTAGCCAGTGTCCTGTCTGCAGAGCAGGTGGGTGACCAGGATAGCTGAAGGAAAACCGAGACTTCCCATGTGCTACAAAATGCTGGCGTGTGTGCCTGTGGGTGGTGGTGGAGGATGTTCTTGGGTTTTGGAAAGCAACAAGAAACAACATTTTTAAGTCTCTCTCAGAAGGGGGAAGCCAGCAAAGGGGAAACCTGGAAAGATAACCATCAAAATCAAAATGTAATGGAGCCTGGGAGTCCCATCTCCCATCTTCCTTCTGTTTTCATGTCTGGGCCACCATATGAGACTGAGAGGGAGCCAGGATCACCAGGGCTTTGGGAAAGCTCGTCACAGAGCCAGCAGCTCAGGCTCGGGGGAAGCTGGTGACAACCACATCCCCCACGCCTCCTCCGGTCCGGAGGGAAGGAGGCCGGGAAGCCCTGGCTCGAGCCCCGCGCTCTCAGGGCTCCCTGGCTGGCTGACTCGTGGCCAGAGCCGGGAGGTGGCTTTGGCTGCACGTCAGCCCCTCTGAAGCCGCCAGAGGTCCTGGAGCCCCTGGCGCAGAGGCCG
>NW_009260616.1:6972534-6974392 GCF_000687185.1 Egretta garzetta
CCCCTGGCGCAGAGGCCGTCCCTGTGCCAGGCTGGCTGGCGCCCGGGCAGGTACCCTGCTAGCTCTCCACCACCCCCGGCCTGCCTGGCGTTTGTTTCTCGGGGGTTTGCTCAAACGGCGGCGTTTCCCCAGATGGCTTGGTCGCAGCGGACCTGGCAGGAAAAAAGCTGCGAGGAGTCTGTGCTTGCTGAGACGAGTCCTCGACCCCTCGTGCTCACCGATCTGCTGGCCGAAATGGCGTTCCTCTCGGGCTTCGTACAGCCTCAGATGAGCAGGGCAGCCTCCGTCAAAATCACTGTTGTAATTTGGCAAGAAGGGGGTATATAGCAGGCAGGAGATTTGGGGCGATGTCTATAAATGTGCCCAAGTTAATTCTATAATGCGGGCGTGCAGCAACAGAAAGGCTCTTCTCTTGCTTGAGAGTTGATAAAAGTGAAAACAGCTATCGAAGGTGCTAGCATTTTTCGGAAAGACTGAGGTTATTTCATGCCAGAGAGTGCAAGGCCTAATGCAGGTATTGCTGCCACACTCCTCCAAAAACAAAGGCACTTGATCTTTATATACTAACGCACATTGTAGTCACACATACCTAAAAATTTTCACTGAAAACAAGAGGTAAAAACACCATGCCATGCCAGCTCGAGAGTGGACAGTGGGTAGGACATTATTCCCCCAAGGAGACTACTTTTAAACTAAAACAGGAAAATTCCAAAACCTGGAATAGGCTTTTGTAGTTGACGAGCTGCAACTTAAGCAGTAGATTTGATGCTAGACCCTTTTAGAAAGGGAATATCTTTTCATGTGCATTTAATAAGACTTTTTTTTTTTTTTAAATGCTTTTTTGTCCCAAGCCTGTGGAGCTCCAGTTGCTGTTTGTTGAAATACCTCATGGGCCATATGACTGTCAGTCTTCCATCTCCAAATTGGCAATGGCATTACATTAAACGTTTTCTCAGTAAAGCTTTTTATTGTGTGTGTGCAGAGTCATGACAAGATGTTTTTAGTTTGTAGTTAAATAACACCGTATGTCATATTGTCCTAATGACTCTGTGAAGTAGATGGGACCCCGGCAGCAGTTACAACAATTATCTCACAGTGTCGAGAAATAGTTGGAGGGCGTTAACTAGGAATGCCAGCGTAGGGAAGAAAAGGCAGGGCAGTACATGCAAGCTCTCTGATCTCTAGCCTGTTTCTTTGTGGGGAGAAACGTCTGGTCCACACACGCGCGCGGGGTCAATACTTGCACTGCAGCAGCTTGCTGAGGAATTTCAGGAGAGGCATCGTGTATCTTTTTAAGTATCACGAGTACTCAGGGGCTTAATTCTTTTCATTTGTATATTGTCTGCAGAAACAACTGCAGCCTATTGCATTACAGGGATGGTCACACAAATAATTTACAGATCGGAGAACAAACTTTTCGCGTTGCAAATCTTAACCCATAAATGGGAGATGTGGCGGCTGAGCGAGGACCAGGTTAGCCGCGTCACCCAGTGTCGGCTGGGAAGCCGGCTCGGCACTCAACGCTTCTTTTGCCCTCCCCTTGCAGGTTATTTTGACGCTCATTCCCTCGCCATGGATTTCATGAGCATTGGCTTCCGGGAGTGCTTGACGGAAGTCGCGAGGTACCTGACTTCGGTGGAAGGTCTCGACACATCTGACCCCCTGCGCGTTAGGCTTGTGTCTCACCTGAGCACCTGTGCCTCTCAGAGGGAAGCCGCCGCCATGACCTCCTCCATGGCCCACCACCACCACCCCTTGCACCCTCACCACTGGGCAGCCGCCTTTCACCACCTCCCGGCCGCTTTGCTGCAGCCGAACGGACTCCACGGCTCCCACGCCGCCCCACGGCCACTCTCCA
>NW_009260616.1:6974526-6987977 GCF_000687185.1 Egretta garzetta
TATCCGCCACCGCCAGCCCTCAGCAAGCTGGCAGTGGGGGCAGCACCAAACCCTACCGACCCTGGGGGACTGAAGTTGGAGCCTTTTAAGTCCCCCCTCTCCCTTCCCGGTCCGGCTTCCTCCTCTCCCTCAGCACAGGCGCGCGTGCACGTGCACCCCCACCCACGTGCACACCCACACCCGCACCCGAGCCTCCAGGACTTGGGGCTCAGCCTTCCTGCTCAGCCCAGCCAAGGGGCTGCCTTCACCCAGCGGGCCTGAGAGGTGCCGGCAAGCCCGCCGAGGCATGGCACAGCCACCCTCGTCTCAGGCATCGGAGAGGCCGCGGGGTGATTTCTCCTTCTTCTTCTTCTCCTCGGTTTGTTTCGCTGGAGACACCTTGAGGGAGCAGCAATGGCTTTCAGAAACAGCGCGACCGTGTCAGCATGGAGAGGTTTCCTGGGGAAAACGTAGACGTTAGAACTAATAAATCTCCAGCTATGCATCCTTGTTTGGCAGAGAGGTGAGGGATCGCACCCACCGGGTCTCCCCGGGCTAGGAAAAAAGAGTTTGAGTTCCCTAAGTGCCTGACATTGAAAAAAGTAATAATAAAAGAATTATATATGTGTGTGTTCTGCTAAAATGAGTAACATTGCGCAGGTATGGAAATGGTGTGGGAGAGAGGGGAAATCCTGCACTCAACTTCAGGACTTGGATATCTTTCCAGGGGGAGAGGCTTCTTTAGCCAAAAGATTGCCAAGGAAGAATGTTCAATTTGACAGGCTTAGTTCTCGCTTCCTTAGTTCACTTTCTTTGTACAGACTTGCCAAATCGTGACATCTAGCATAGCATTGGTAAAAGCAATTATCTTATCAGTGCTGGGATTAATGAACGTTTCAGCACTGCCTGTGAGCCTTGAGGCACCCCTTTTTGTGGCTTAAATATGGTGCTAGCTCACATCTGCACAAACAGTGAATTTGTCATGCACCCAGAAGTAATGCACCTATTAAAGTGTGCCCACTTGGCTACGGTTGATTCATGCCAATATGAGAGACTCAGTGCTGCAAGAGTTCAAATTAACTTATTTAGCTGTATTTGGACATTTTATTTTAGCCACCTCTGTGCAAGATCCCTCTTCTTTTCACTGTCAGCTACAGGGAGAACGATCACTCTGGGTATGAATGAAGTTATGGTAGGGACAATTTTTAAATTGGCTATTAACACGCCAACATTGTAATGTGGGTTTGATTCCAAACCAAAATGAATGTATTAAAGGGTATGTCAGTAAATTATTTTGTCAATACCCAGACAACTAGTGCTGCATAAAATGGTTTGCTTTCATTTTTTATTACAGTGACTTAAAATAACCTAAGTATTTTAATACATCCAGTCAAGAACTAGAGATTTTATGTAAAAAAAAAAAAAATAATAAAAATAAAACACAGCATGTATTATTATGCACTTGATTTCTCTGCTGTGTGGAGAAAGCAATAAGCATTGAGAATGTTAAACATTATGCAAAATATTCTTTAAAATATTTGTTTTAAAAATACTGTACCTAGTCGGTCTTTTATGTATTACTTTGTTAACCTTTTTTCTATGCAAAAGTCTCTACATATCACTAATTAAACGAAGTCCTTTTTGACTGCATTTTATGGATGATTTGTTGCAGGTTTTGTTTGCTCAAGGAATACGTGTGGACTCAAAGTTAGTTTCCGCCACTGGTAACAAGCCTGGCGGCTGCTCCGTCCTCCTCTGCTCCCCTTGCTCAGCCTCATACCACTCTGAAATAGGCTGAAAAAAGCAGTCAGCGAAGCAACACTGGTTTTCAGGCTTCTAAACTGGTTCTGCACTGATGGTATGCTTGATGATACAAATCCATCTGTCCATCCCAGAGAGCCCCCAGAATCGCCAGGGTTTCTCGGTTCAGCTTTCCTTCAGATCCTCACTAGGGACCTGTGTTTAGAAGGGGAAATTTTCAACCCAATGACATCGTTAAATATCTGGATTGAGAGAGGGTGGTTTTCCCGTCCAGTTCTGGTCTTCTAATTTTCCAGTTCTCACTGAGGCAAGGGTTTGTTATTGCTTCACCCTGCAAAGCTGTCTGTGGAACACCATAAAGCTCTGTCTGTAAGGATGAGCATGAAGTCTTACGCGTCCAAAAGACGCTAAAAGATCATTATGCCCAAATAACAGCTGACAAGACTGAGGCACAGAAATGGGGTGACCACCCTTCAGCCAGACAGAGACTTCATCCACTGCCAAAATTCACCCTCAGCTCAGTGACTCGCTCCCCATCGTCCCTTTCTCCCAAATGTTAAGCTGGTCTCCAGCACCCAGGCGAGGAGGGATTGTGTTTTGCCTGAACAGCATGCTGTCCCATGGAGAAAATGGACAAAAGGGGGAAGAAGGCTTGCTACCCCTGCACTGGAAATCATCCTTGATATTCTTTGAAGTTTTCTGGTTTGGGGGGGAATTTGACATTTTTTTGATTGAGGACACAAATGCTGTACTGCTGTACTGGCATGTTTAGCAGCATCCAGTTCAGGTACCATTCACTTTCCATATGAGCAATTTCAAGAATAAAGATGGCATTAGTGAAATGGCAAGCAGATGAAAAGTGGGCTTTATTTATGTGAAAATGAGCAGGTTGCAACTCTGCTTGACTTTAGGCTGTTAACTATTAACCTGCCCTCTAAGAGCCTGGTAGGAGGTCTCCCATGAATCATACCATATTAAAAATGGGCAGCCACTGACTTGGTTCCACCTAAGGGCTTCAATCTAATTGATGTGCTGCAGATTAATAATAATTCGTTGCCCCAAATGCAACATTTTGCTACTCATTCTAAAGAAAGAAAGTTTAAAAAAAAATATTTCTGAAACTGATTAGTTGAAAGCGTAGTTATTTTACCATCCTGAAACAACGCATCGTGGATGGATTTGTGCAGCCTATGTGCTTGGGCTTATCCCATTTTCACAGGCAAAACAGGCCAAATTCACGTACACTGAGTTGCTGATGTCTCCTCTGTTTCTTGTTTTGTTGTCTTTTGGTTTTGTTGGTTTGGTTTCTTTTGTTTTTTAATCTAAATCACCTGAAGGGACCAGCACATGAGGCAGGAGCTCAGCCTTCATATCTGTTTGGTCCTGAGCTTCTGTTGGGAACGTTCCCTCTGTAACAGTGGGTGAAGATTTCCCAAGTGAGAAATGAATGGAGGAGCATATTTTACCTGTGCTGTTGGAAAGACATCAGAGCGTAATAGCTTCTGTTGGCTGTGGTTGTAGCTGTGCTAACAGGTCAGAGCTGAAGGAGTCTACACAATTGTTAAAACAGAGCAAGGGGAAGCTGTTTTCTTGGAATAACCAAGACCCAAAAGGTAGGACTTGTGGCTGTGCATGCGCAATATTACTTTGACCCTTTTCTATCTTTATTTTGCATTCAATGATGAATGGACCTGGAAGAAGAAGACCATTTGTGATTTATATAATTTAGGACTAGATCATAGCAAGTAGCATAAGAAAGCAAATCAGGCTGCTTGCTCAACAGTAAGCAGTTGGCTTTGACTAACTTCTCAAGGGGAGGCTT
Organism: Egretta garzetta; assembly: GCF_000687185.1. Taxonomy (NCBI): domain Eukaryota; kingdom Metazoa; phylum Chordata; class Aves; order Pelecaniformes; family Ardeidae; genus Egretta; species Egretta garzetta. Next base: position 6,978,089 of record NW_009260616.1, read on the forward strand.
TGCAACCTTAAGTTCTAGTTATCAAGAGGATCAAAGGAGGTTATGCAATTTCCTAGAATTTTTTTCTTAAGAGGAAAAAGCTAGAACAATTCTGTCACTCAGCATTAGCAAGCTTGAAACCTTAGCACTCAGCAGTGCAAATAAAAAGCACTTAGGCTGCTGTAGCTGCGGGACTAACTGTGTCACCCCGCACCAAGAGAGGAATATCACCCTAGAGAGGAGACAGACAACTGAGAGGCAGCGCTGCCTGTCCTCCCTTTGCTCTGATTGCAGGTGGAGGAAATCCAGCGTTAGGTATTGCCCCAGAAGAAAAACCGGTTACTGAATGCATGTATTCAAAGGAGACCAATTGCATCCTGGCTGTGACTGCATCTGCCTGAATAACTGCCAGGAGGTGCCAGTTCATCCTGCTGCCTCCATAGCGTCAGCCTTCAGAGTGCTTGTTTGCAGCTATTCTGAAAGGTGATCCTTCAGAATGACACGAGGTAAGTAAAGAGCATTTACCAAAGCCTAGGATGTGGATATTGGCAAATTCTTAGGGCTATTGTAAATCAGAAGTTTCTTCTTCATAATAGAAAAAGGCCACAAGCACCTTTTCACAGAATCACAGAATGGCAAGGGTTGGAAGGGACATCCAGAGATCATCCAGTCCAACCCTCCTGCTAAAGCAGGTTCACCTAGAGCAGGTTGCACAGGACATCGTCCAGGCGGGGTTTGAATATCTCCAGAGAAGGAGACTCCACAATCCCCCTGGGCAGTTGGTTCCAGTGCTCTGTCACCCTCAAAGTAAAGAAGTTCTTTGTCACGTTCAACTGAAACCTCTTATGTTTCAGTTTGTGCCCATTGCCCCTTGTCCTGTCACTGGGCACCACTGAGAAGAGTCTGGCTCCATTCTCATGACATCCACCCTTAAAATATTTGTATATGTTGATGAGATCCCCTCTCAGTCTTCTCTTCTTCAGGCTAAACAAGCCCAGAAGATACTACACCAGAAAATACTACTGAAGTGTGGACTGTTACCAGCTCTGTAGTCACCAGCCTCATTAGTCATCTGCTTCTATAGGCACAGATAACCTGAGATCATACAAAAGAGGACCTGAGCAATTTAATAGTCACAGGCAGTTTTGTCCAACTTCAAGAAAAGGTGAAGACATTGGCATAAGCTTTGTTTACAAGCTTCATGTGCCCAGCCTCATTTATGCAAGGCTGCTGCCTGAACCTGAGTGTAATTTTAGTCAATGCTGAAATTTTTACTTGTACTCTCTTCCTCTGCTTCACCATTTTACACAGCACAGGCTTGTGTTTTGGAAACTAATGCGTAAAGGTCTCAAAAGGGATGAAACGCAGCAAGACGTCCGACCATGGCCAGAAATGATAAGCACCAGGCAGGTGCTAGAAATGCTGGGATCTCAACTTGAGGGTAAACCCAAGCTTTCCTGATTTACAAATTAAACCAATTTTTGACAGGTAGTTATCTGAAAATAAGTGTTTTGGTTTTGGTTGAGTTTTTAGGTTTTTGGTTGGGGTTTTTTTTTGCCTCTGGTAATTGCTACTACTGGAAGTTGTAAAGTGCTATTAATGTGTAAATACAATCACCTAGTCAGCATTCAGTGGCCTAAATATTTGCCATGTCCTAAGCTGGGCTCCCACTATCACTCTGGAAGGTGCAGGTCTCCCCTGTGTCACCTCTGCCAGCCCCATGCAGATGCCTGGGAAACCCAAGGTTGCTTAAGTGGCACCAAATGCATATGGCCAAGCAACTGAATTTCTCCTTCTCTATCTTGCATCATCTGTGGAGAGATAGGATTTGAAGCTTAATAATATTTTCACTTGTGATCTATATTTTTCAAAGAATCAGCCTCCTTCTCACCTGAGGAAACAACTATATAAAAAAAAAAATCATTTGGCGATAACATGTTGTTATCATCTATCCATCTTGTGAAACTAAGACCTGTCAACACCTGCAACGGGCTTATTTCAACACTAACTTCAGAATTTATCGTAATGCTCTGGCTCCAGCAGTGATGGTGACTATGAGGTGATGTCAATACAATTTATTTATAAAAGGATATTTTTGTGTATGCATGGTGGCAGTGCAAAGATGGGACACGCAAAATTAGTGTTGTAGCCTAGAAATTAAAAAATCAGAAGCCAAAGGAAATTGATATGGGAAATAAAAGGAATTGCGTCTAGAGGAATTACTTTCCTGGTCTGGAGAGGCAGACTCCTTTTCTACAGCTACAGCTGCTGATATTGAATTAAAGAAAAGCTAAACGTTTTAGATTATGTTTATCTGAACAGTGCTATTACTTATTCTACAGGAAAGTCCTTCTGAGATGTTGACTTAATTTTGCTTTCCACACAGTTCATGTTCAGCATTTTTCTCTTTTACAAAGGAAAGTCTTCAGGTGAAAACAATACCTTGATGCAGCACTGAAACTGTGATCGCAATCGCCTAACAGCTGGGAAATTTCTAACTCTGCCCACATCTTCATATATATAATCATAGAATCGTTTAGGTTGGAAAAGACCTTTAAGATCAACAAGTCCAACCATTAACCTAACACTGCCATTCCACCACTAAATCATGTCCCTAAGCGCCTTGTCTACCCGTCTTTTAAATACCTCCAGGGATGGGGACTCAACCTGGGCAGCCCATTCCAATGCTTGACAACCCTTTCAGTGAAAAAATGTTCCTAATGTCCGACCTAAACCTGCTCTGGCACAACTTCAGACCATTTCCCCTTATCCTATTGCCTGTTATCAGGGAGAAGAGACCAACCCCCACCTGCAAGACCTCCTTCTATGCAATCAACACACTGCTCTGGGAAACAGTATATTACTGGAAGATGTAAAGAAAAGTGTTTTACCTGTAAAGAATACCCATAGATGGTATTCTGTCTTACTGTGTGGTAGGTGAAAATCTAATAAATGACTACAAGGCAATCCATAAACCTAAGGTGGCAAAAATACAATCACTTAAAGGCCTACACTTTTTTCCCCTTAGTTTTGATTTAACTCTGAATGCCATATTTTTTTTTTTCATGTCAGAGAGCCAAGTAACTTGATTTTTCTTTAGGAGAAGGACTCTCCCTCGGGGAGTTTAAAACAAAATGTTAGGCATTCAAGATATACTTTTGCAAGTAGATTAACAAGATGAGGTCTGTTGCATGTGGATAGCTCAAATAGTTTGTAATGATGCTTCCCAGCACAACACTCGGGTTTAATATACAAGCCTTAAAATAAAATAACATTGTTTCTCTCCCCACCCCCTCTCCCTCTGTTGCTTTCTAAATGGATTTTTGTGGAGGAGAAAGGAGTTTATTTTGTTTGGGTTTTCCTGGGTTTGTTTTTCTGAAGAGGCACCGGGTGGCAATGGGGAGCGGCAGCAGGGCATGCTGGCTCCTGGGGCAGCAGGAGCATCTCCTTTCCTCTGGGTGGGCAAAGCCACTTCTTCGCCTTCTCCCTCCCCTGCCCTCTTTTTGGGCAGTCGTCCCGCTGGGCAGCTCCCTCCCTACTTTCCCGATGGAATGGAGAGGCAAATGGGTTGCAACCACAGCAAAAGACCACAGTTTCACCAGGCTGTCCTGCTCTCTCTTGCTGTGCTCCCTTCATTTCGTCGATCACAATGGCCAAAGCGCATGGTTTTTGATAATTGCCTCAGGTCTTCAGTCGTGATCTGCCATCTCATGACCCATGTCTGCTTCCTTCACTCCCCCTGTTATCACAGGCCTGATACCTGCCCGCCTACGATGACTTGGTCCCTTCAAGTTATTATTGAAGTTAGAGGGTAAAAATGCTACAAACAGGAATCTCAAAACACAACAAAACAAATAAAAATGTTTCTTGGTACTGCTGAAAAGTGACCTTCATGTGCCGCCCTGTCCTCCTTCAAGGCCTGCTAAGCCCACAAGAAAGATTCCCATTAGTAAATCACTATTGGATCATTAAACCTTTTTGAGGCAGTGTGTGCCTTACCAAGAGAATGAGGATTACGACACAGCAGTGGCTGCTGCCCACTGACAATCATGGGAACCGATCTCAGTAATAAATCCATGAATTATCTGGCTCACTTTGACCGGTTCTCACGCCAGAGCAGCTCCTTTGATGTGACCGTCAAAACCCAAGGATGCCCAATAGCAGTAGCCACCAACAAAACAATAGAGAAGTAATAATTCAACATAAATATGTAAAACCTGCTTGCCCGCATGCCCAGCTTTTGCAGTGGGATATTTCTGTGCCTGTGGTTGAAATTGGACACAAAAAAAGATAAATAAAGCCCTTCTTTTTTTCTGTGTATAACTTTTTAAGGGAAGAAAAGCTGGGCATGTTAGATATTTTTTAGCTACCGTGATGTGCGTGTCTTTCTCAGCTAAGGACAGGGGAGTTCCCTGTTGCTTTCCAAAATCCATCTGATTGATAGTTCAGCACCAATATGCACTTAAGGACTGATCCTGCAGAGGGACTGAGGAGGTCCCTCTGAGGGACACAGAGGAACTGTTCTTCTTCAGTGGGACTATTTGTATAAATAAAGTTATTCGTGCTTTTAAGCCCCTGCAGGACCAAAACTCTAGAAGATGCATTCTCATTTGCCTGATTTGTAAAAATATTTAGATGTCAAGCTCCTTTTGATTGTTTAAATACGGCAAAATTGTAACTGTTTGTTAGTCCGCTTCTTGGCTGCCCACCTGTAAAGTGGGCATAGTGTTATTCAGTTTCTTTTCCTTGATCTTCCCTAATTAGACCTCAGACTCCAGGGGAAAGATTGTCTCCATGCCCATGTTCATCTTGTGAGCACCCTTAACTAGAGTTTCTGGCCCTTACCATGAGCCTCCAGTTAATGGAAGATGGTGGCTGTCCTGGAGCCCAGATGCTAGCAAGGGAGGCAAATTTCTGACGGCACAAGGGATGCATGGAAGAAAAATCCCCTTCAAATTGTATGACCAGAAGAGAAGCAAGGTTTATTACATTACTTTTAAGCATTCCTTTTTTAACTCTTAAAGCAGGATCAGCAAACTGTAGTAGAGAACAAGCACAAAAGATTTTAAGATACCTGGTTTTCAAAAGCACTGAAGTACCTGTAAGCACACCAACGTGATGGGAACGAATGAGCAGAGGACGCTACTTCTGGGTGTTGCTGTGCTGAGCTGTCATGGGGGAATCGCTGCGTGCTTGGGGTGAGGTGACCCTTGCCTGCCTGTAGACAGGGGGCTGCCTGCATTTATCCCACCCTGCCACGAGTTACCTGCTCCGAGTGGCCCAGCAATGGGGTGCAGTCACCAAGAAAGCAGATGGGCGGGGGGGGGGCAGGGGTGACGGTCGCCTCTTCTAAACTTCCCTCTTTGTGAAGAAGCGTGGCAGCACGGTGTAGCGCAGCGAGCTGTTGCGTGTTGCCTGCATCCACAGCCAGAGCTGCCTGCAGCTCCTTTCTCACCAAATGCAGACTTCGGGAGGTCATGCTGGGAAGCCCAAATGGGAGCACTTTAGAACCATGTTTGGCACGCACACAAGGGCTCCCCGTGAGCCTCACAGCAGTCAAGGGCAGTCGCTGTGATAGGAGCTCATGCTCGTCATCACACATGCTTCACACTCAGCTTCAGCCTCTTGCTCAAGGGGAGATGAGTGCAGTAGGGTTGGAGGGATGAAAACCAGCTGGCAGGCTACAGCAAGATGCTCCATTTTGACTGACCCAAGGCCATGGTCCAAACAAATCTGAAGCTGAGACTTTATACCTAGCTTCGGGTAGAGAACAAACTGAAGACTATATATATGGCAAGACGTCATCCTGTTAGAATTCGACAGGCAGTCTCTTATCTGAACAGAAGGGAATATAATTCCTGTTTCTTTCATTTATTTTGCTGGATCTCTTGTTCAGAACTGCAGCTTACACAAGACCGATTATGCCATTAATGGAATACAGAGTTGTCATTTACGTAAAAAAAAAAACCCTTGCAAAGGATGCGGGGCCAGTTTGAGTGCATAGCTGCTTGGCAGCAGAGCTGCAGAAGGCACCCTGCCGTGGCCACGCTCCATCGGCCGCCTTGGCCTCGCCTGGGTCACTGCTATTCCCTGTTACACGCAGCGGGTAGCACCACCAGCCAGAGCATGTGTTGCAATATCAATTTATAGCCTGTTATTATTTTCCTGCTTTTGGGGGAAGCTGGCACCTCCCAGCTCCGTTTTCCTGCCAGCAAGACAAAGATTAGGCACAGCATAATAACGTTGTCTATATAGTTTACTAAAATGTGATTAATCAAAAGAACGCATGGAAAACAAAGCATGGAAAAGCAGAAGGTAATGATTGACTGTAGCCACAAGGCAGTAATAAAAGGGGTCTAGAAAGCAGTTTTTCAGCATGTAAGTGAAAAAGTTCAGGCATTTAGAAGGATCAGAGCTTTCATAATTTCATGATCAGAGGACTTCTTAATAGGACATGGCAATTGCTCCTGTAAAAGAACTTTTTGGAAAATGGTCCTTGGATAGTATGATCTAGATCCGTATGTGGTAATTAAATCTGCATTGGACTTTTGTTACCATCATCTTAAATAAAATGCCTTGGTTTGGATAAAATAATTTCTCTTAAAACATGATTCAGACTAAATTTTCCAGTTGTAGTTCTGAAGGGACAGATCTAGCAGGATTTGAAATGAGGTTGTTACCGTTTTTCAGTTAATCTTACTATCCAGGAGGTGTTCCATATTAAATCTGTACTTAGGAAAGAGATTTACAGTCACATTTTAAGACAGCAGTATTTTACAGAAAGGATCTTGGGGAGACATAATAGAAGGAGGGAATAAAAAAAAAAAGTCTGGAGAAGAGATTGTGGGATTGTGTGCCTGAAAGCATCCTTTTTTTTTTTTTTCCTTCCATCCCCAGCAGTTTAATAAACACTTTGCCTTGTTTGTGTCCTGTGACTGCCATGGTGACAACAGCACCAATGTCATAGCACAGACTGCTCCCATGGTCACCCAGCCTTGTGAATCAGTACAGAAAGGAACAAAACCAGACTCTTCTTGTCTCCCTGGCCAGCTGATCATGGTGCCCTGGGATCCTGACTTGGGATGCAGAAATTCTGGTTCCCTCCTTTGCCTTGGCACAGACTTTCTTCATGATCTTCAGTTCAAAATCTACAGGTGAAAAGCAGAGATGCTGCTGGCACCTGACAGAGCAGCTGTGAGGATGAACACGTCCAGGGCCACATGGTCCTTCATCACTCTGGTAGTGGCATATATCACAGAATCACAGAATCACAGAATGGCAAGGGTGGGAAGGGACATCCAGAGATCATCCAGTCCAACCCTCCTGCTAAAGCAGGTTCACCTAGAGCAGGTTGCACAGGACATCGTCCAGGCGGGGTTTGAATATCTCCAGAGAAGGAGACTCCACAACCCCCCCGGGCCGTCTGTTCCAGTGTTCTGTCATCCTCAAAGTAAAGAAGTTCTTTGTCACGTTCAACCGAAACTTCTTATGTTTCAGTTTGTGCCCATTGCCCCTTGTCCTGTCACTGGGCACCACTGAGAAGAGTCTGGCTCCATCCTCATGACATCAGCCCTGAAGATATTTGTATGTGTTGATGAGATCCCCTCTCAGTCTTCTCTTCTTCAGGCTAAACAAGCCCAGCTCCCTCAGCCTTTCCTCATAGGGGATGTGCTCCAGTCCATCAGTGTGTAAATGCCACAGATAGACTGAGGTGTTAAAGAATATGAGTCATTCTCCTGATAATTCTTTGTAATTTCTCTTTTTTTAAAATGCTATGTTAAGGTTGTTTAAAAGACAACTTGTAAAGCTTCCATGTGCAGCCTTAGACTCAAGGAAACACATTGTGTATGATTTGGCTAAACAACAGCTTCATCTATCTGTACATGAAGTTGGTTTTATCAGCAAACACAAAGCCTTCATTACTTTATTGCTCATTGGAATTAGACGGGCACAATGGTAAACTACGGAATTAAATCTGAGCAGGGACCATGTTGGCTGTTGGCAGACACAGGCCCAGGGTGCCACCTCGTGGCATGCTCAAACTATATTCTTATCAATAACCAGAGGCTCGTCACCCTGTAGAGGACAGCATGAAGTTGTACTTGTTTATATCCACAATAGAACAAAAAATAAGGGGGTAAGCAGCCACCAGAATGTCCTGGGAATCCAATGACCAATAAATCCAATGACCGCATGACTGTATGTCCTACAGAGAGAAGTGAAATATGAGGGCAAGTAGAAAATATGCCTTTAGAAAAAAAACTGGGAGCTTTCATTTTCAAAAGAGTCTATTGGTTGTAAAAGTCATGCAAAATTTTATGTTCACTCACAGGCAAGGTATTTCATATAAGATTGGAAAAAACTTAAGAAGTGGAATTAATGTAGGGCTATAACTTAAAGGAGATAGCCAGAAAGAAAAGTTAATGCCAGAGAGAAAAGATCAAGTTTGGATGTGAAAGCTCCTGTTCCCAAATTTTCTGATAAAGTATAAAAAGTGAGAGTTAACAGTCTTATCCAGAAACTCAGCTGCTGGTTTAAAATGATCTATAGTTAAAGTATTGTCTTCCTTACCTTCTTTATTTCTGCTGCAGTGCATTCCCATCAACCTTTGCCTGCGAGATGGAAGGCAATTGGTCAAGCTTTTGAGGAAGAACAGAAACGAAAGTAAAATGACTTATGATCCAGTATCAGAATATATCACAGTTAGAAGCAAATTCAGCTACACTTTGAGGATGTGATGCTTCAAATAATAACAATAATGATCACAACTATAATAACAACAACAACAACAACAACAATAATAATAATAATAATAATAATAATAGTAATAATAGTAATAATAGTAACAACAGCAACCACCATCTTGATCTTGTATTTGTTTGAAATACCTCTGTTCTAGCCTGGGCAGCCATGTGCCAGATTGCTTCTGTAATGTCTCTTTGATTGTACTGCCAGTCCTCTGCCAAACAGCCCACTTTTTCTGGGCCTTCAGCATGCAAGTGTCATGAGTTACTTATTATTTAAAACAAAAATATCAACAAAGGTTCTAGGAAAGATGCTCCTTCCACCTGCTAAAAACAAGCACCGTGTTCCTTCCCTCCAACATGTTAATCTAAGGCCCAGCAAACGGGGAGTCAGAAACTGCCGTAACTGTTCGGCCCATGCTGAAGATGAACACTTATCCTGGAGTCTTTTCAACCCAAACCAGGACACCTTTAATTACAGTGGGACCTGAAGTGGTAGGACACCAGCAAGAGGACTGGTTCCCACTCCATGCCGGGTAGATATTTGTCCTGTGCACGAGGGCAAATTTCAGATCTGGTATCAGACTAAAAAAGGTTTGGGAAGGCCATTAGGTACCCTCCTCAGAGACTGTGCTTCCATTCCTAGCAAAACACTGGAAACTGTACTCTGTGCACAAGAGCTATTCTGGTGACTTTTTCCAGGTTTCTAAAACATCACATATGATTATGCTTTCTCAGATGACTCTAAAGCTGGACTTACGGTGTTCACAGCATGCAAACACGCTAATACAAAAAAATGAGTTAAAACTGAAGGCAATACTTCTTTTGCTACTACTCTGCAACAGCACACCTATACCTTTTCTGGGAGACTAGTCAACACCTGAAATTCACTTTAGCTGCTTCTAAAATGACCCATCGTTATCTGAGGTAGAAAACAGCAACTTCTTCTACCAACTTGGTAAGGCATTTCACCGAGTCCAAAGAGAGAGGGGGGAATCTAAGAGCCTCACACAGCTATCTCAGTGCAGCTCATGTCAACTGGTAATTATAGGGGAAAGTCCAAGATGAAATAATAAGATTAGGACTTCCAGGACCTTAGGAGACCCACTGAGCTATGCCCCTCACCTAGTTTGAGACCCTTAATGAGATGCTTGCCCAGCCCGCTC
>NW_009260616.1:6987994-6990479 GCF_000687185.1 Egretta garzetta
AATGCAATAATTCCTTAGGTTACATCTTTTGGTGCCAGTGCTTAGCTATTGTTGGGCAGCTTTTCTTAATAGCTAACAGGTGACAACAGCCATTTTGACTGTTTTCTTTCTGCCTTAAAGCACAGGTGGTCCCATCCTTTTGCACCCCCTTGAAGCTTTATTGTCATAAAAAGTATAGCTGAGGCCCTTGGGATTTCTCATGAGATGCTCCTGTCTGCATTGGAGGGCAGCCCAGACTGCAGTACGCCTCCGGCACACCCTGGGAAAGGCAGCCAAAGCCATTATTTCCAGTGGTGCTTTCACATCAGCGCAAATTATTCCAGCATAACGTGTGGCCTGCCAGTATTAAGGAGTTATATGGGTGATGCAAGGGCCATTGCTTGCTCCTGCAGCAGGGAGGATCCCTGCTAAAGTGTAATCTGCCAGATATGCTAGCCTTTGTTTTGCAGTCTAAGATAATGATATTATACTCATTTATTACCAATATTTTTTGGTTGAACTGCATCAGTGTATTGGGTCTGGCTGAGGTAGAATTAATCTTCCCCATAACAAGCCCTCATAGCACTGTGCTTCGTATTTGAAGATAGAAGGGTGTTAACACACCAGTGTTTTGGCTACTGCTGAGCAGCGCTCCCACAGGATCAAGGCTCTCTCCCCAACACTCCCCTCTCCCAGGGCCATTGGTCTGGGGGGGCAGGAGGAATGGTTTGGGAGGGGACACAGCCGAGACAGCTATGCTCAGCAATAAAATCTAAGAGAAGGGTGGGGGATTAATTGTTCAGGCATTTATCTTCCAAAGCAACTGCTACATGTACTGGGGCTCTGTTTCCCAGAAAGTCAATGGGCATCACCTGCTGACACAAAGTAGAGAATAAATCTTTTTTTTGCTTTGCCTCCATGCATGGTCTCTGCTTTCTTTCGTTAAGCTGCCTTGATCTCAGCCCAGGAGCTTTTCATGTTATTTTCTCCCCCTGTCTTGCTGACGGGGGTAGGGTGAGAGAGCAGCTGGGTGGGCAAATGCTGGCCAGCCAAGGTCAGCCCACCACAGGCAGGCACTGCTCCAACCTGAAAAAAGAGGTACTCCCACTGCCCTGTCTCTCACCCCACAAATCATGGGCAGGGGTGGAAGGTGGGGGGCTACAGGTGAAGAAGAGCAGCTCTTGCTGGAGCCCTGGATGCGGGTTTGGATGCACAGCTGATGAGCTCTGCTACAGGCCAGAGCTGGGAGCTGCAGGGGGAGGAGGAGGAGAGGCACCCGCTGCCACAGGGCTGGAAGAGGCTTTACCCCATTCTCATCACCTCTCTCCTCCCCACTTGCCAGGGCACCCGTGCCATTTTTAGGAGCTGAGAAGGTGTGGTGAGGGCTTCATTGCAGGAGGGAACGAGACAGATGCTGATGACAGGGAGGTGTTAAAACTCCCTTTGCCCTTGCTGTTTATTTCTTTCCACCTCCCGAAGAATATCTGGGATGTCTCTTGCCCCCAACATATACCAAATAGCCAGCAACGTTGCGTGGTTGGGGCCATGCAAATACGCTGCAAAGAGGCAGTCTGTTCCTCAGGTGAGCAAACACCACGGAGAACTGCAGCCCTCCTCCTGCCAGGGCAGAGATGCAGGGGACAAACCCTTCCCAGGAAGAAACAACACTTGGGCAGAGGCAAGCACACAGCAGTGACAGCTAAAGGGGTCCCTGCTGCCATGGCTCAAAGATCTCTGATGGCATCAGGTGACCATTGATCTGTGGGGGGAAAGGTGTGGGAACACCCTTAGCTGCCAGAGTAGGAAAAAAAAAAAAAAAGGAAAATACGGTATTTCTAAGTGTTGGCCAACAGCCCTGCCTGTGCCCCTCTAGGTAGACATTGCTCAGCAGCCCTTTGCTGACTCCTAGAAACTCTGTGGGTGGGCATGGGGTGTCCATAGGCAGTTCTGTGAAGGGAAGACTTCTAGGCAGATGCTAAACCTGGGCAGGCTTCTCTTGCTTGCCCGCGCCTTCACAGGCCGCTGGGACTTTGCACGCTCCCCGTCCCAAGCAGACGGCCGGGTGCTCCCTGAATTGTATAAGCAGAAAGAGAGGATTCGAGAGAATCCTAAAAACGAAAAGAGGTTCGGGGTGGGGGGAAGGAAAAAAAAATGCTTGCTTCCCTGACCGGGAATCGAACCCGGGCCGCGGCGGTGAGAGCGCCGAATCCTAACCACTAGACCACCAGGGATCTGTGTAACGAAGCCGCAATTGCTTCCTCAAGAGCGAATACAGATAGGCGCACTCCCCGCGCCTCACCGCCCTGCTGGTTTCTCGTCCCCCCTTCCGGGCAGTACCAAGTCGCGGAAGCAGCTGTGTGTAGGGAGGGATGTTCCATTCCACCCCACGGAATGGGGGGAGCAGCGTCTGTGTGGGGAGGAGAAGGGACGCCTCAGGCGAGGCGGGTGAGGGGCCCTCGCCGTGGGCGGGATGGCGGTGGGAGGCCGGGCGGGACAGAGCCTCGGA
>NW_009260616.1:6990708-6995102 GCF_000687185.1 Egretta garzetta
GTCTTGGCTGCTCTTCAGGCAGGCTGTGGAAACACAAAAAAGACTGCAACGTCTCCGGTTTTCGGTGTTCTGACTGCATGGGAGAGCCGATCAGAAGGCCCACCTCAAGTGGAAGCCCGTGGCTCCACAGAGGGACACCAGGTTGGCAGCTCACCCACTGCCAGGGCCCTCTTACGCCATAGGTATGAATGTGTGACTTTCCTGTCTTTTGGTAAGGTTTCTGTGAGAGGAGTGAAAACTTTGCCATCGATGCAGATGATGTCTGCATAAGTGCTTTTTCCTCTGGCGTGTTGGTTTCATGAGCAAAGGAGATGGGCGAGCTGTACTAGCAAAAGTAATTTTCCCTAGTTAAGCAGCATCTGTAACGGAAGAGGGTTTGCTCTGCACAAATTCTCACACCCTTCGCCTCTGAAATGCATTATATAAGAAACCTTTTCCATGTTAAGATAGATAAGCTTCAGACTATATGCTTGTCGACTCTGCAAATACGCTTTAGCTTATCTTTAAAAGCTTTAGAGTCTGAAAGCAAACTTACAGAGACCACTTTTCCTCAGGGAGGTACTCGGGAGGCTTGGGTGTTTGGTTTCTGTCTCACCAGAGTCCCTGTTCAGCCAATGGTTCATTTCGTGCCAAACCTTTCACAGTAGCAGGCTTGAACAAAATGTGTATCTTGATTGCAATGGAGCTTTCTTTTGTCCAAATTAGCAATTTTAACTGTGCAATGAGGTAGGTAACTTATAAAATGTGAGGTTACGATCAAGCCTACTAGATACAGTCTGATGTCTTACATACTGCAAGAACTGCATTTCACATGTGTGTATCGATAGCAACTTACTTGGTAAGACCAAGGCATTTCAGGCCTTGAGGAGACAAAGCTGGAGGCAGACCACAGCTCAAACTGAGGCACTGCTGTGGCTTGAGGCCACTGCAAAGAGGGGGATGTGTTTAGGTGAGAGAGGTCTCCTGGTCCCAGCAGGTAATCTGTGTCCCTTGTTGAAGAGAAAGGTGAAGTGGGACCTGGTTTCCTGCAACTCAGAACCTGAATGGAACACCAACCAAATACCAGGGTGGTTCTATACTGCAGAAACTGAGCTAGCTTTAAGGCTGTTTGTATGCTTCCCTAGGTCCACAGTGTTGTGCTTGTGAAAGCATAGGCCTCCCCACCCTGAGTGCTTCTCAGGTGGGTTTTGGAGGGGTACTGACTTCTGTGTTTCCGTGGCTGTGATGCTTGAGACAGCTAGGTTAAAACTAGGGTAGGTCCACATCAGCTGCGTTAACAGCGTTGAAGACGTGTTACAGAAGGGTTGTGTCCACTGTTTGTTCTTAGAGGGCCTCTGTTGTGCGACACCTCAGAGGAAGGCAGGGGTGTGCCGTAGTGATAGACGCAAAATAATCCTCCCCCCTGCTCCTGACAAAAGTAGCTGAGCCTATGAAAGATGGGATCTCATGGCTGATGGCAGGGCGGGTGAACATGTTTTGGCCATGCCTTGGCAAAATAATCCTCCCCCCCGCCCCCGACAAAAGTAGCTGAGCCTGTGAAAGATGGGATCTCATGGCTGACGGCAGGGCGGGTGAACATGTTTTGGCCATGCCTTAGGAAACTGTTAGATGTAGAAACAAATAATTCTTGCTCTTGTTATGCTTGACAATTAGCAAGTTATTTTCAAGATATGTAGTACATCATACTAAATTTCTGCTGGGCAGTGTAATGGTCATTGATTACAGCCATAAGAGTAGTGAAAACTCTTAATGTATGTGCAAGACAAATTTTACTGAAATAAAAAATCTTTTCCTGGATGTGAACCCAGGTTGGGGGGGTGGGGGACTGACCACTAGACCGCCAGGAAAGTAGCACTGAGAGTCATATGCTGTCTAGTTATTTTTAGAAATAGCTTTCTTTTCTGTACAAGTCATGTGCACTGACAAAAGATTATGCCTCTTCTCTGGCTTCCTATATCCGATAGAGAAACGCATCAGTGAAACTGTCAGCGATTCAGCCTCCTGCCAGCGCAGAAGCAGCCAGTGCCTGTGCCTGCATCCCTGCGATGCTAGCTGGAGAAGAATGATCCTCCCAAAAGCGCCGGGGAAGGAATGTCAGAGGCCGATGTTTCTTCTCACTTAACAGCGGTGTGTCGGTAAAACCAAGTGAGTAACATTCAGTGTTAGAGGTACTGTACCCCAGCTTTCAGAGTTTGCTATGCAGAGGTGAATTTTGGAACCTGAAAAGCAGAGCAATTACTTTAAATGCAAGCGGTAAAGCAGCATGCAATTAACTTGTCTGTTCCTTATGAATATATTACATATTATCATTACTTTAATTTGCCATGTTAATTGATGTGTGACAGTAGGCTTACTAGGTAAAAACGAGTAAGAATAACATCAAAGTAATGTGCTAATTTACCAAAAGTATATTATTTGGGTATGTTTCCGCTATATAATGGTAAGTACAAATTGTCTTTAGTACTGGGGGTACACGCTTCAGCAGTAGTGAAAATCCTTGATTTGCACAGAAGCTGTAAATAAATGATGTTTATAACTATGTGTAATGTGTGTATTTATCACTCCTCTCTTTTCTCCACTGTGTATTTGATCTGGAAAGTCATGACATCAGCTTTTCTTCTTTAAGTTAGCCTGATTTAAAATGTACATCATCCCCGTTTCAGGGAGGTGGAGAGGAGAGGGAAGGAAAAGATGATGCTCAGTCTTTTTGCTATTTTGTGCTTTATTTCCATGTACGGCCAGAATGGAACCGTTAGATTGTAATGATTTTCTAGGGGAAAAATACTGTTGTAGTTTATATTTCTTATATCTGTTTTCACCATAATAGTGTTTTCATGGAAGTAATCTTAAGGAAAATCTCAAAAGGTGTTGTCCAAATGTTACAGCAGCTCTGATACCCTTAGCTCCAAGATCATCTTCCAAGCTGTACAGTGACTTGCTCTATCTTCTTGTAGTTTAATTTAGGTAGAGCTAGGGGGCAGTCTATGAGAATTTGCAGTGTCACGTCTTAATACTGTGCAGACTAGTCATTTACTATTTACAGAAAATATTTTAAAGATCCTGAAGAAAAATGGGGGAGTAACTCACCAGCAATATTTTTATAAATACTTTTGCAAGTTCTTTTATTGTTTTCCTTGATCTTCCGTTCTTCCCCTGATGCTGTATTTTGCCCAGGAAAACCTGTGTCAGCCTTTTTTCTCTTAGCCTGTGTTAAAATGCACGTGATTCTGGGGTTTGGGATAAGGTGTGGCGGTGGGGTGCTTCATCCAGTGTCCCCTGAGCTCAACAAAGTATCTTAGTTGAAACAAATAGGACTTTTTTGTCATCTCCTCACGTATCTCGGCAAATTTCTTTTCTTTTACAGTCTTTCTTCTGCAGAGCATTTTGGAAGCACCTTCTGTTTTGCTCTACTAGACAGTAGAAACGGGTGCACAGAATCATTTATTAGGGGAGAACTTCTTATAAAAGTTTCAAGCTCTGGTTTCTTTCACCTTTGTGAAACTTGTAGAAAGTTTCCATACTTCTGTCAAAATGAGTTATATCTAGACAATCAATTCAAAGTTACAGGGTTAGTTGGGGACACTCAGAAAATTCATCATTACATAAACCGAAGAAACCAGGCTAAAAATAGCAATGTATTGTTACAGAAGTCAACCCCCGGTGCATGGTAGGATCAAGCAGAGCCTCAATTATGCATAAAAGTCTGCCTGTATGAAACCTATTTTGTGACTACTTCGTGGGGAATAATTGTAAGAGCAGTTGGGAAAAACAGGATGACTGCTAACGGAAAAAGACAAGATTGGTGTCACCTTTATTTTTATGCCTTTTCAAAACTGGACTGTTAACGGTATTCGAGCTCATCAGTGTTACTCCTTATGGCAGGGTGTCTTTCTTAAATAAACGAGCCGTAAGCTAACAGTTGCAGATGTTAAAAAAAATAGTACATGAACCACACACGAGCAGTACGATATTTTTTTCTCATATCAGTGAAAGCTGAACTGAGTGCAGGCCATAACCATGCTGTACCTGGGACAATTTTTTTTCTCCATAATGTATGCAGCTCTATCAATACACACTGAAGTGAAAACCCATTCAAACATCGTACTTCAGTATCCCAAGTATGTTCTGTCTTCCATGCGTTCTTAGGTGCGTGAGTTTGTGTGAGAAATCTTTTTCTAGGGTAAAAATTCACAATTTGCGAGTGATTAAAATAGCAAACTTGCATTTTACCTCCATCAGGATAGTGCAAGCAGTGAAAAAATGAATTTGCCCAATCCTGAAATGAATGAGCAACGCGAATTTAAGATTTTCTCAGGTTAAGGTATTCTCAGCATCCATATCGCAAAGACAACGGATTAAATGATGTTAGATCATTTGTATTCAAATGAATTGCA
>NW_009260616.1:6995147-6996966 GCF_000687185.1 Egretta garzetta
TGCTATAGAGAGACCCAAACTAGATTTTATTTCAAAGGTTTTATTTCAAAGGTGATGTGTGTGTGTGTGTGTGTGTGTCTGTCTGTCTGTCTATCTATCTATCTCATGTTCATCATTGTAACAGGTACTCAGGCATCACCTCTTACTTCCAGACTCAGAAAAATAAAATGTCATGTTACATCCCACTCACACAGTTTCTTCCAACGCTGTGAACTCTGTGGGCTGAGCTCCAGGCAATAACCCCAGTGCCGTAACCAGAACTCGTACGACGCTTCTGTTCCAGTCCTAGCCTATCTATCTATCTCATGTTCATCATTGTAACAGGTACTCAGGCATCACCTCTTACTTCCAGACTCAGAAAAATAAAATGTCATGTTACATCCCACTCACACAGTTTCTTCCAACGCTGTGAACTCTGTGGGCTGAGCTCCAGGCAATAACCCCAGTGCCGTAACCAGAACTCGTACGACGCTTCTGTTCCAGTCCTAGCCTGCTTATCCTCCTGCTCTCACAGGAGTCTTGAGTGATTTCTTTCCCATGCCAGTAGGTGAATTTCTATCTCAAATGCAGTTTTCTTTCTCTTTTTTTTTTTTCCCCAATTTTTTAATCTAAGCGGTGCCGGAGGAGTAACTGAGAGCAGGGCCCCATTCTTCTGTGCTGTGCTAGAGAACCCTCGTGCCAGTGAGGTCTTTGAGATTTTAACCAGTGTAACTTTGGGTTTGCTCATCTTTTGCCTGGGTGATAATACAGATGTAAGATGTAGTAACTGCAGTATGCTATCAAAATGCATCCTCTAAGCCAGAGACTATGTTTTAAAGAAAATCCACGTCTTGTAAACTGTTTTGAGGGGAAAAAAAAAACCAAACAAAAAACCCCCCAGATGCAAACTTCAATTTTAGCTGGAAATACAGCAGCAAATTTAGTGGAGGAGTCGAGACAGTTGTTGTCCCAGTACCGACACTGAGTGGTAGTACACGTGCAACCAGCAGGGTAATGGCAGTGGTGGGAGACGGTGGCGTGTCCACATCATTGGAGTTGCATTCTGTCCTGAAATCTAAACGTGTATGATTTTGAAGTGCATCTTTAGGGAGCTGTTGGTTAAATAGGCCTCTGACAAATACCTCTCAAAATTAAAACTTGTTGGATTTGTAAGATTATAACTGCTAAACCCAGTCATTCCTGAGACACGTGGGTACCACTTGCTATTTTATTTTTGCTCGCTCTCTTAGCACCTGCATGTATATTTAGACACTTGGTGTTACTTTTAAGTTTTTATTTGCATGGGTATCTGCCTTTCTTCAGGCTCTTGTCTTGCAGAACGTGGGGTTTAGTGATGTTACAATACCGCAGGCCTTTCCCTAAGCTTTCCAGTCTTTCAGAGCTGGTTACTGGCCAGCTGGAAGGAACAGGAAGCTAGATCTTGCTTAGGCAGGCCGCAAACGTCTGCAAGGGTTACCTGGAGTAGGGAAGGGAATGGGGTTGCTGGTAACTATAGCGGGTTTGGGCTTTTGGGGGTTGGGTGAAGAAGGCCGTGTGCTGGCAGAGCGGAAATGGGCTTTTCAGTTTCCCGTGGATCCAAAGGCTTTGGTTAACCTCAGTTTCCAAACCCGGTTGTTTTGGTTTGGTACTGCCGTTGAGAAGACTCTCCAGGGGCAGAGCCCGGCGCTTGGGCTGTATGAGAAATACGCCACGCTCGGCTTTTGGGGTTTTTTTGACCCTGCAGACAGACGCCTTTCCCCAGGGCAGGGCTTGCCGGCACCGCGGCGGGCGGGTGGGTGCTTGGGGCCCGTGAAGCGGCTCTGGAAAAGCCCGCCCTTCG
>NW_009260616.1:6997412-7001461 GCF_000687185.1 Egretta garzetta
TCGGTTGCTGCGAGCCTCGGCCGTCGCCTCTGCCGGTCGCCTTTAAGCAGGCGATACGGCTAAGCGGATCGCGTTGATGGCTTTCACGGCTTCAAACCTCATTTATTCCCTCCCTCCCTTCCTCCCTGCCTCCCTCCCCAGGTCTTGGATGATTTACTGGAATGTTCCAGGCTCCCTGTGTATTAATTTATGGTCTCAGGTTGTCATGATTAAGAAGCGCTGCCGGGTGCCAAAGGTGTGTTAGTAAACGGGTTTTGTCTCTTAATCTGTGCAACGGACTTTCCTCCCTGTACCTCATCATACACTACTCCAGAGTTGGTTTTTCGGCTGGAGGGGGCGACCTGCGTGTTGGCGACCTGCGTGTTGGCGATGTATTTGCAATACTACAGTGCTAAAGGATGCCTTAATTTGTCCCCTAGGTGATGAAATAATATGATGAACACTTAGCCTCAGTAACAGGCTTTTACCGTGTGTTTACTTTACACGCCACAATTGTTGTTCTCCTATTAAGTAGCTATGCATTGCTTGTAATAATGCGTAATGATGGACTTTTAAGATGGGTAGGTGCCCATTAATCGATTATGGTTTGCTTCGAGTTCTGTGACCCAGATGAAGGGCTTATGTTTGGATGATACTTAAAATGCACATTGATGAACCCACCCAGCACAGTGTATCAGCAAGTGTTTGCATAGTGTGGAGATCATATTTTTCTAATGTTGTTCTTTTGGATGTGTATGTATACACATGCAGACTTCAGAAAATTAATGGAGAATGCAATAGAAATTGCCAAGAAAAGTATGCATGCATATATACTTTCTGCATGAAAATTACTTTATCAGGAATATATGTCTTTAAGTGTAAGCCATGATTAAAAATATTGTAAGTCCTAATGCATTTTAGGCTGCTTTCTCTTTCTGTCTTTTACCTGGAAAATGTTCATAAATATACACAAAATATTTTGAGGATCTACGCAGGCAAGTAATGTTGGTCCTGTGAAGAGCTGTACTGAAGCTGATGGGCCTGCTTGTATACAAAGTGCTGTGTGATGGCTTTCCCATTTGGGGGCTTTGGGTTTTTTTTCCCTTTTTCTTTCTTTTTTTTTTTTTTTTAAATAATGAATCAAAATCTGGAGCTTGGAAGGAAATTCTGTACTTCAATTAAATTCAGTACCTTTTTTTCTTGTTGTGTTTATGTTATGAAAAAGAAACACTTCTAGAAAACCTAATTTGTCTAAGTCAGTTGTGAGGCACAGTCTCAGAGTCTCGCTCCTTGCCTTTGCCCAGTGTCCTGTTCTCACTGCACCAGCGGTCACACTCCCCTTTGGATTTGCCAGGTCTAGTGCTGAAATGACGAGTGATTCCCTTTGGAGTCGAAGCAACTTAGAATTGATTGGAACAGTCCTTGTCTTGTTGTATAGAAATACGGCTTTGTTGCTTTGTGTATCCAGGATTTAGAAAGAGAAGAGTAAAATTGCCTGGGGATTGGCTCTAGTAAATATTTGGCTAGCTTATGGTCCTGACTTCAGCGGACAGCTTGCAAATCCATTACAGTGTTAGGGAATAAGTCCTGCTATTCGAATAGAAATGAATTCATTGGAGAGTGATTTGGGTTGGAGAACAACATTTCTTCAGAAAGGTTATTAACAAAATGTGAGAATCCTGTAGAGGGGTACCGCAGCCAGAGTGGCTCCCTGCAGTCACCCATCTGGGTGAGTGTTTCAAAGGTGGGAAATTAGTGTGAGCCTCCACAGCGTGATCTGACACATGAAATTGCTGTTCCAGGCAGCTGGAGATGTTCACAAACAATAATTGTAATGGAAATGGGGGATGAAGGGACTCAATTTACCTTTGCTTTCCAGTAGGCATTGAAGGAAAGCTGGATCATAACCAATGTTGAGAAAAATGGTAAAACTCCCTGGCTGGCACCTGGCTTGTGCCCTTTCTGTCTCTGCCGGGCAGGTACCTGATGCAGCAGCAGATAGTCATGGTCCTCAGCTCTGCTGATGGGGTGAATCTAGTGTCATCGCCCAAGAAGCAGCAGACTAACAAATCTCTTCCTCCTTGTGATCAATGAGCCAAAAAAGTCTACGGCTTTATGGGCGCAGCTCTTGTTTTAGTGAGGTATCCACTCGCTCATGTAGTTATTGATGGTGGGGCTGGCTGCCTGCCATGGAGTTGGTGGTTTCTTGCTCCCTGCTGCAAGGAAGCTGGGCCTTGGGATCTGCGCCCTCATGGAGGAAAATGCACGAGTCACGCTGCTGCTGCGGGTTGGTCCTGGGGGTTAAGACTGCTTTCCCAAAAAGCGGAAACATAATGCTACAGCTGAGGAGTGAAGTCAGCATTAAGAGCACTCACTTAGGTGGCTTCCTTTGAACAGAAAGAAAAGCAGGGTAGGAGAAACAAGTTATCAGATTTGTTTTTTCTTTTTTTTTTTTTAATCTGACTGATTTCCTTGTTCCCGTGTCACTTTTCCCGAGCTGGATTCATGAAACAGTAGGGCAGTGTCAAAATTCACAGCAAGCTGGAAGGGTTATATTCCCCCCACAAACGTAATGTTTGGGACTGAGACCTTAAACACATACACAGGAGTATTCTTTTTTTTTTTTTCCCTTTTCTTTGCAAACCCTTCTGATTGTAGGTAGCAACCTGTACTACTTCTTGATCAAAATGTCAGGCGGGCTGTGGTGCTGCTGGAAGGTTTCTGTTATGAACTGTTTGTTCAGTTTTGGGGTGGGCTGCGTGCTGCAGCGGGGCAGGGGGCTGTGGTTGTGTATCTGCAGCCTCCCCTCTGCTTGCCTGTGAGGGCGGGGTGCTGGAAGGCTTCGTGAGGTCTGTCAGTACTTCCCAATGGGTTGCAATGCAGAAGTAAGTGCCAAGAAAGGCGAGTTACTCCAGGTGCTGTGCTTTGCTCTCATACCCGTGGTGCTCCCAGTCTCTGACCAAGCTTGGAGAAATAGTTCCAGTATTTCAGCTTGGTACTGTATAGCATCCTAGTGACATGCCTGTACTTGAGACTTAATGACTTGTCATGGAACCACAGTTCTG
Source organism: Egretta garzetta (assembly GCF_000687185.1). Classification (NCBI taxonomy): domain Eukaryota; kingdom Metazoa; phylum Chordata; class Aves; order Pelecaniformes; family Ardeidae; genus Egretta; species Egretta garzetta. The sequence goes on from NW_009260616.1 coordinate 7,000,457, forward strand.
GCTTAGACTTGGAGGTCTCAATGGATAGAGTACTCATTCTAATCTTAATAAGCCTTTCTGATTGTTATTTATCTTGATTTGAAGATGTGAGTTGTGCTTTCAGTTGCATGCCTCAAATTCCCTGCGATGTGTGATCCTGTGGCCTTGTCAGCTAGCTGAAGCTGTTCCCTGCTCTCAGTTATTCTGTCCCCTGTAGTACTCATGCGTTGTAATTAAGCATTAGGCCTCCCTCTTTGATATGCTACATGTAGATCCCACTGAGGTGCCACTTACTTTCTTTTGTTGCCTTTGTTATGGCTACTATGTATGTTTTACAGTTGTGTGGGTTTTCTCCCCCCCAACACCCTTTTTGAAATGCGGGCTCTATGACTACCTGTCATATTTAAGTAATGGTAGTATCAACCTGGTTTACAGGAACAGAAAGCATCCAAGCTGAGCAGGGAAGTTACACCTGTTTATACAGGCAAGATTTGCATTTACCTTTTGGTCACAGTATCAAATTAGGATTGTTTATGTTTCATTCTGTGTTCACTTAGCAGGACTTAAAAGCCTTTTATTAATAGCTACCAATTTCTAGAAAGGAAATTTTCTTACAGTAGTCTCACCTGTTAGTGACTGATTTTGGGATCTTCCCATAGTGTTTCTGTAGATGTCTGAGAGCCATTCCCCCAAAATCTAAGACTCCCCGGGCAGACAAAGAGCTGTCCCAGTGCACACAGCTTTGTTTTACAGAAGTTCACAGAGAGAGCTACTGCTTCCTTGAACTCAGCCTTATCTTAAGGAAAGGTAATTTATTCCCTGACTCATTTTTGAAGTAAATTTAACCTTTTCTAACAGTGCGCTCTCTATCTGCTGCTACTCCTGTCTCTTTTTTTTTTTTTTTTCTGCTTTCTGTCCCACATGCCATCTGCTTTGTTTTCTGGTTTGTTTTCTTTTTAAATACTCTAAGCTAATGCGGCAGATAAGAAAAAAGTATGAATATTTATGAACCATCACTGCCAGCTC
>NW_009260616.1:7001474-7006569 GCF_000687185.1 Egretta garzetta
TGCAGAAACTCCTTGGGATCTGCCTAGGTTGTTCCTTGGAGGGGGTGCTGCAAGGAACAACTCGGTATTGGCAGTGGCTCAGCAGTGCTTGCACGCTGTGTCAGTAGTCACTGTCCACAAATAACGTAGTAGGTAGCACTAGTCTGTTGTTTTAGTTAACGGTCTTGTGGTCAAGTAGTCCCCCAGCATGGTGGCAAGGGCTTTATTTTACTGTCAGCTTAAGAAGCAGCATTTCTGTAATGCTTTTTAAGTAGCTATACAGATGCCAAAGGCCTGGGCACTTCTGGTAAAGCTGGGTATAATACTGTATGCAGGTTTTGGTAGCTGTAGCAAGCTTAGAAAAGCTTTGTAGGCCAGAGAGGGTGGCTTGAGTTTTTCCTTTGTACTTTCTCACAAATGTTCAGATAATTCAGAGAAGCATTGAAGAGTGTGAGAAAGTAATTTTACACACTAAGATTTGTATGTTATTTAGAACAGATATTAAAAAGAAATTCTTCACTTGTAATATATAAGTAATGTTTGACTCTTTGTACTTTTTTTTTTTTTTTTCTCTTCCCCATCCTTGTTGCTGATCAAACCTTTTGCAGTCAAGCTGCTGAAGACTGATAGCTAAAGGTAGCAGCTGTGATAACCCATGACATAAAATCCAGGCAGTTCCATCTGCCTCAGCCCCAGAAGCCTATGAAATGCAGTTGTTGTCCAGTAGATGTGTGGTGCGAGTCGCGATGTTCTGGTGACAGTGAGTGGAGAACGAAGAAACTTTGACTTTGTTGTGGAACAGTGTGCTGAAACGTGTCCAGGTATGTGGTGAAAGATTGACTTTGGCTGCTGTGAGCCAGTCACTTATGTAGATATGGACTAAAAGACTGACAGCCATGCAACAGCTGATGAACATGGAAGCCCCCTTGCCACCCAGATGTGCCAGGTCAAGTAGCAAGCGGTCTGAGTAGTCATCAGAGCAGTTAGGAGATGAATTGAGAACCACAAAGGAATGACAAGGGTGACTTTCTGCCAGTGCAGTGAGTTGTTCTCCAGCCCTTGTGCTTAGGTATCAGCTAGAGAAATTTCATTTGATTTACTAGTAATTTGGGGTTTGGGGCTGGTTTTTTTGGGGGGGTGGGTTTTGTTGGGTTTTTTTTAGTGTATGATGCTGAGCAGTCTTGGTTAGGTATGCTGTCTTGTTAGGGGTGAGTCGCTGGTGGGACGTGGCTGGCATCATCACATCTCTGCACAGGGGCTAGGCAGGAACTTGCCGTGACATCTACATTTGTGTCCTGCTACAGTCATGCTTACAAGATGGAAAATAAAATCTCCTGTGTTGGGCTAGTGTTGATGTGGTTGCTCATTGCGGCATGTTTGTTTCCTCATATACCGGAATTCTGGATTCTTTAAAATTGAGCCCTGCTGCTCCCTGATCGCTCAGTGGATATGTTTTTAAGTGGGTTATTTGTTTTGAAAATTGGATTTCCCTTTGTAATGCATAATTTCTGTTGCTACAAGTAACACCGGTTGTCATGAAAAGAGATTAAGAAGCTGAAGATTGGTTTTCTTTTCTCCTGCTCTGTTGACACTGTGCACTTGAGGCTATTGTGCGAGTAGTAAGTTTCAGTGTTTTGTCAACTACTTGTGTCCTTTCCTGAGGTCTGCTCTGGTAGTTCCCAGTCCCAGGCTGAGCCTGGCAGGTAACAGGCAGGTTTCACAGGAAGGGGACTAGAGACTGATCTTAAGACCAAAATGGTGTAGCAAGTACAAGAAATCCAGAATCTTCTACAGGCAGGGTGGGAAGAAGCAGGTAGCATGAAGCTCAGGAAACAACCAGACCTTACGCAGCGGCACGAGTTGGTGAGTTCTCCTAGGCTACATGGATGGATGAGCTGTTTGAAAAACTCTGCACCCAGGAGAGAAGTTCCTAGCCCTTCTGCTCAGCTCTGAGCACGATTCGGATTAAACTTGTGAGCAGAGCAAGGAAGGTGTGCTCCCTTCCTTGTTTCCCTCCTGGGAAGGAAACACAGACCCAGCAGAGCAGGAGCACGCTGCTCCTCGCAGAATGGGACCCGCTCGGCCAGGAGTGAGCCATGATTGAGGAGTGCCATGGGCAGTCCGTGCCAGTGCCAGCGGAAAGCTGGAGGGCTGCAAAAGGAAAGCTGGCAGAGCTGAATGGGCCACCTATAGCACCAAACCTGATTTTAAGGTGCTTCTGAGGAAACATGTATTTCTTTGTACTTGGTACCTGTAATGTGTTCATTTTGTCATGCGGACCCATGTAGGATTTGGGATGTAAGTCAGTTTCTTTCTTGGGCAAAATTATTGTCATCTCTCAGTAAACGGTAATGGGCTTTTAAAGGCCTCTCTCTTCTGGCTGTGCTTTTTTTTGTGGTGTTTTTTTTTTTAGTATCTAGAAACTGTAAACAATCAGACTTCCATGGATGTCACTGAAAGCAGGACTTCACCTTCAGTACGGAGTACAGTTTTCAACTCTTAACTGCTTTACAGTCAGCATTATATTGCATTTAAAGTAAAAACTTTGCCTGGTACTGTGTTTTGCAACTGTTTAAGTTTTGATTTCTTCTTCATCCCACGTACTATTTGTTGTGAATTCTGTGATGAAAGAGCTGTGGATGATTATTTTTCTCACTGAAAGGCTTTAGGATGACAGCGTACTGTGTTACAAATTGGAATTTACTTTATCCAGCCTTGAAACGTATCTTTTTTCCTGCTTCTCTTCACTTTTTTTCTTTTTACTTCACCAAGTCCAGCAAGCAGATAGCTCAGAAAAGCAATTTTGACCTGTGGAAGCTAGTGCCAGGTATTACCTGTGTATTAGGTTAGCCCAGCCATGTGTTTGAGATTGGAAGTGTGCATTTTAATCCTAGGTCTTGAAATAGTTATTGATAAGAACACAAATCTAGCTCTGGGGTAATACATTTTCCACGGATAATGCATCAGTCCTTTTTAACTACAGATCACTAATGCACCCAAATGGTGTAGGTGCAAGAAGTTTTTTTTTTTTTTTTGAAGGTGTAGGTCTCTACCCAGTTTGGACAGATTTTCAGAGTGACTATGAAAAGGTCTGACTTACCCTCTGCCAAATTTAACACCCAAACCAGAAGCACTACAGCTCTTTAAAAAAAAAAAAAGACTTTAAGACAGTCCCTAAGCATCACGTCTACCTGTCTTTTAAATACCTCCAGAGATGGTGACTCCACCACTTCCCTGGGCAGCCCGTTCCAATGCTTGACAATCCTTTTGGTGAAGAATTTTTCCTAATGTCCAACTGCTGAAACCTCCCCTGGCACAACTTGAGGCCATTTCCCCTTGTCCTATTGCCTGTTATCAGGGAGAAGAGGCTGACCCCCACCTCCCTACAGCCTCCTTTCAGGTAGTTGTACGGAGTGATAAGGTCTCCCCTCAGCCTCCTCTTCTCCAGATTAACCAGCCCCAGTTCCCTCAGCTGCTCCTCGTCAGACTTGTGCTCTGGACCCCTCTCTTCTGGACGTGTTCCAGCAATGCAACATCTTTCCTGTAGTGAGGGGCCCAAAACTGAAGATGATATTCAAGGTGGGGCCTCGCCAGTACCGAGTGCAGGGGAAGGATGACTTCCCTGGCCCTGCTGGTCACAATGTTTCTGATACAAGCCAGGATGCTGTTGGCCTTCTTGGCCACCTGTGCACACTGCTGTTAAACTGTTCAATACGTTACTTAATGTACAGTGTATGTAATGTGACACAGTTAAGGTTGCTATGGAAACCTGGCATTTTTGGTTCTGTTAACGGTGTTTCAGACAGGAGAACATTTGCATTGCGTTACTGTGAGACTCCTTTCTACCCCCACTCAGCTCCTTTGCTTCTCAGTTGTGAGGTAGGTGGCAGAGCAAAAGCCATGGCCTGGAATTTGCATGAGTCAGGGTCGATTGAGAAAAGGGATGTTGAGCTGAAACTTAAAAATTGTAATTTTCCTTTCAAGTAGCTTTTGTTTTTTGAGTTGCTTTTTGAAGTGGGGAAGCATTTAAATGTTAATCTTTCACAATGTAGTGTCAGTGGGCTGTTAATTTGAGTGTCTTTTTCTAAAAACTTGAAAATGGTGGGTACTTTCTAAAGAAAAGTTTCCAGTAATTAATTTTCACAGCATGATTATGAAGATTGTTGGAAATGTATTTGACCTTAAAAACAGTGACCAGTTGTAATACTTCCTGTTAGATTGATGCTTTTATTCATACTTGTAACTCTTGTTGCCTCGCCTTATTCTGTAAAGCACTGAGAACATGTTAACCAATTCTCATTGAGTACAATGGGAATATTTACAACTATGAACCTATCTTTACGTTTAAGCATTTTGGGACCTAAACAAATTGCAGGTAGAAGGTGATTTATGGTACCTGTGATTTACGGTACAGGTATGTGTGCCAAGCATCAAACTGCATCTTTGTGGCTTCAGTGTGGCTTTAAACTAAAGGACTTGGGGAGTGGGGTGCGCGGTCAGGTCACAGTTGCATCTGATGGGGGAACAAGTGTGTCGGTTCAGAGCAGCTACAAATGTGCCATAACTGCCTCCCAACTTAACCAGAAGACCAACTGCCCTAATGGTGGGCTTGGCAGTGGCAGATCCCCTTTCATCCCTTCAGGGAAACCTAGGTGCTCAACTGGCTCACTGAAATGCCTTTATACCAATGCGCGCAGTATGGGGAACAAGCAGGAAGAGCTAGAGTTCTGTATGTGGTTGCGGGGCCATGATCTCATTGCGATTACAGAGACATGGTGGGACAACACGCATGACTGGAATGCTGCCATCGATGGCTATGTGCTTTTCAGGAAAGACAGGCCTACGAGGCAAGGAGTCGCTCTTTATGTAAAAGAGCAACTGGAATGTATAGAACTCTACCTGGGAGTGGATGAAGAACAAGTTGAAAGCTTGTGGGTAAAAATTAAGGGGCAGGCCAGCATGGGTGACACTGTGGTGGGTGTTTACTATAGGCCACCCAATCAGGATGAGGAAGTAGATGAGGCCTTCTATAGACAGCTAAATGTAGCCTCACAATCGCAGGCCCTGGTTCTCATGGGAGACTTCAACTATCCGGATATCAACTGGAAGGACCACA
>NW_009260616.1:7008657-7020190 GCF_000687185.1 Egretta garzetta
TCTCCTTCTCTGGAGATATTCAAGGCCTGCCTGGATGAAGTCCTGTGTAGAATGCTCTAGGAGAGCCTGCTTTAGCAGGGGGGTTGGACTGGATGATCTCCCGAGGTCCCTTCCAACCCTTGCGATTCTGTGATTCTGTGAAACACCTGTCTCTTTCTGCTTTACCTCTACTTTATTTACCATTGGTATAAATGCCTTTTGGGGGTTGGTGAGAAAAGAGCTGAGAAGCAAGAGAGCAAGTTTGCTGTGAAGCTGAGAAGATGCTTTTGTCTTTTGTAGTTTGTTTCTCATCTCATGAATGCGGGCTGTATGTCTCAGCAGCACTGATCTTCTGAAGCGTGCGGTTGCTGAGGCCCTCTGAACAAAGCGGCTGCTCAAGGAATCACGTTGATGGTTATCTGCCCAAGCTTTCTGCTGCCGGCCTGCCTTCTGTGGCAGAAGTAAGGGTGTGCTTACAGTTCAGCTGTGCACAGCAAAGCCCACTGGAAGTGGGTGTGAGCTGGCACGGCTGGATATAAACTGGACTGCAGATACGGAGCTGCTTCTGCTGACTCTGCTGCAGGTAATTTGTGTGGTAATTTTGGGTGGAGGAGTGGTAGCAAACAGCTGAAGTAGGTGAAAGGGAGGAAGGTGAAGGGCAGTAATACTTCAAACTGGTAGCTCTGTGCTTCATGGACATATTTTAACAGCCTGAGAGAGGTGAGTGAAAGCCCAGTTTTTTTGGCTTGGCACTTTGGCTGACCAAGGTCCCCTTGATGGCCAAAGGACATTTGCTGTGTGTCTGTCTGCAGTGGTGCTGCTGTTTCACCAGTGCAAATCCTGCTCAGGCCCTGTGTAAGCTAATTTGTAGAAGCAACTCTGATGTATGGCCAGGCCTGGTGTATGTGAAGCTGCAGATCCAATGGCCCTTAACAACATTCTATGTATGGGACATAGGACAGTTCTTCTGGTTGCTCACCTGGCACGGAGGTGGCAACAGGCAGTTGGCCGATTTTGTTTTCTACCTGACTTGCTCTCGTAACACACTACTGTGTAGGAGTGGTGACAATGGAGAGACTTTTTGTTTGCTGATTCTGTCCCTTTGCTTGATTGAGAGAGGGGAATCTAAGGTCATGCCCCTATGAACTTGGTAGGGAACCTGTAGCTCATTGACTTTGGGAGTGATGTGATTATCTGTATGTGTATGTTTTGACCTTGTCAAAACAAATCTTCAGGCTTTCTTTGACATGTTTCTAAACAGATGATAAAACTAGCAGTTGTTGAGAGCAAGGAACATGCTGGTGTCAACTGCCAAATCGGCAAGGTAGTCCTAAGGGGATTTTCTAAATGCTAGTCGCTGTGTCTAAGAACGTTCATCAATTTTTATTTTTTAGAAAACTCCAAGTACTTAGTGTTGTAGTTGGACGCTGCTAAGCATATACAGAGAAGTCCTCTGTGTGTGTGCCTGCGTGCTCCAGGGAGAGGTAAGAGAACAGTGACATCTGGCTTACCTGCTCTGGATATGGAAAACTGCATCCTCCTCTTGTTCAGTGGTGGTAGAACTATGATGCTGTACATTGATTTACTGGAATCTCAATTAGCTGGAACCAGCACCCTGCAAATTGTTGGGTATTTGTTGTTTACATGTATGAGGTTTTCTGTATTTCAGTGGTTACAGAATTCGTTCTGTTTATGCAATGTTTTTCTGCTGCCTTGTACCTGTTGTCACAGTATTTGCTAGGAAGAGACCAGTGTTTTCTGTCAACAGTCTATAAAGATGCAGGATTTGGTATTTAGACTCTGCATACATGCCTGTACCTGTACAATGTGAGTGTGAAAGGCTTCTGCGGGGTTCAGAAGGCTTGGGCTTGATGCTTACTTGAACCGGGGTGGGTTAAAACAGGGGATACAGAAAATGAAGGTGTTAATTCTTTGAAAACTTCTGCAGCAATGTTCTTGTTGACTTAAAAGTGAAAATCTTCCCAAGCGACCTGATTTCAAACAGCACTGCATTTTTACATTTGGTATGGCATAGCACTCTACCTGTTAATGGTTTACACTGTTTTGTAAACAGTTTCTGTCTAGCAACTGCAGCTGAATTACACAGTAAAATACACTGCTTCTTACAGAAAATGCATCTGGTGATGTTCAGCTGCCAATGAGGGAAAATGAAATCTGAGTGGTTTTCTCTCTTGACAACAGTCACTGGTGATGTGGAATTTCTGGTAGCTCTTTTGCTTCCCCTTATTCTGTGTGAGACATGACAGCCTGAGTTAGTGGGTAAAAGTCTCCTGCCCAGACAAGGTAGAAATAATTTGGCTGGGGAGCCCGTTGGAGCTGAATCAAGTTTTATTACTGTTGTTCTGTTTCTGAATCAGAAATGTTTGTTACATTGATTCTGACTTACTTTATTTGAAGTTGTGTTCATGTGGACAGGATGTTGCAGGTCCAGCTGATGAGTTGAAGGTGTTCTAAACTTAACCTGTTCTTGCTGCATTAGTAGGGAATGAAAATGCTTGGACCATTAGCTTACTGCACCTCTCTAGTGGGGATAATAACCTCCTAAACATTGCAGCCAGTGCCTCAGGAGCAAGGGTGTGTTTTTTCCTTTGCCTGTCTTATCTCCAGCTCTTATCTTCACTACCCTTGACTGTCCACAGATACAGTGGCAATAGCCACGTGGAATATCTCTCTCCATTTGGAGACAGAGAAATTGTAATACTGGTCTGTGTTTAATCTGAACAAAAAGTCCAGAAATGGTTTCCACATACAGATTTATTTTCAGTCTCTTAATTTTTGCATTTTAATTATTTGGGGATTTTAAGAGTGCACCCTTGTCACAAGAAACATGACAGGGTTGGTACGTTAAAGGTCAGTGGAGTTGTGTGCATAAATAAGGGTTATTCACCTAAGCAAGGGTTGAGTCATCAGCCTTAACTTCACCGAGGTGGAGAAGCTCTCCTAGGTTAGTTTAGCACCCTTCAGTTACGTATAATGGTCTGGAACTTCTCTACAGACCTTAGATGTTTTAGAAATAACATTACACTTTACATGGTAATTAAAATGTAACTATGTAATTGTATTAAAATAATTCCGTATTTATCTTAAAATAGCTTTAGAATAAACTTTTTTGTTCATTCTGCTGAATCTAACAATGTAGTTAGTCTGTGCTATGTTTTACTGGCTTGTGCTAGTGTTTTCCTGAAAGCTTCCAATCTCGCTTTTAGCTAGGTCATTCTGCCTGAAGAAAAGACTAAAAAGTTGTGGCTTGCTCTCCTCTTTGCTGGCTGTGCATTTCTGTTTCCCTTTCACCTTGAGATGCTGTAGTATTTATTCTGAAACTTTTATATTTACTATTACACCAAGTGAAATAAACGAGCTGAATATAAAAGCAGTAAAACTCAACCTGGTTAGTCCAGTGAGTGAGGCATTAATGAAATACTGCAAAGTTTAGCATTTCTCATAAGGTGCTAATGTGCTTTCACCTTCCTGTTTTTAAAAATGGGATGTCTGTTGAAGTGAATGCTAGAGTTGATGTTAGTGCTTTGTTGTGAAGCTTATACGTATGCATTTATATGACCCAGTAGCAAATGATAACGTCTCCTCCTCCGTGTTAACCTGTTTCTGTTGCCTTATGCTTAAAGGTGTTGTGTATGACCCTATGCTGCTACCTTGTTGGTGTGTGTTTGTATGTATTTGCATCTGCACAGTGCCCTGGAAACTGCTTTGGGCTCACCAGAGGCGCAGATAGCAACCCCAAGGGTTCAGTTTCGGATCTCACACGCTGAAAATGCTCTATCTGTGATTTGTTCTACAATTTCTTATTCTGCCAGCTTGATAGACATTTTTAATATTGCTCCTGAAGTATGACATGCATAATTTTCCTCTTTTTTTTGGTTTTAATATTGACTTGGTGGTGTAATTCTTGTCATCTCTCATGGTGCATTTTTTAGGGGTCAGAATTGGTGCGTGTACCCAGAAGACTTGTTATTTGTAAGAAGACACTCTGCTGCAGAGTTGCAGATCTAAGCAGAATCGTTGGTAATGCTTTGTGTCCGAAAATGACCAGCGGCAACATTTGAATGTTCGTATTGCAGCAGATGATAGTAAGGAAGCGTGCAGTGATATGAGATGTGTGTGGTGTTTGTATGTAGTCTTGGGGGCAGAGGGGAAATAGAGAAGCGAAAATAAAAGAACTAATGTTCTGTGGGATGCTCCACTAGAGAGCAGGTGTGGGCTACGTAGGTGTGTCTGGGCAGCATCCTGCTCCCTTGGCACAGTGGGGTCTCCCTGCCGCGTCCTTGGCATGACCATGTCTGCCTGGCTGCCTCACTGGGAGTCTTCTGCCTTAATCTGCTCCGTCTTCCTAACTGTGGAAAATTTGTGCTTAGGCCTCTCACCTCCCCTGCTTGTTTTTCACAGTATGATCGCTGCCACCATTGCTTGCCTTGTGAGGCCCCTGCTAAGGTACAGGATACTACCCTTGACTTGTTTTCCCTAAATTCAATTAATTGCTTTTTTACATATTTCCTGAAGGAGCTTAGAGCGCTATTTAAACCTAGATCCTCAGAGGAGTTAGGCTTTTTATTTCCTTTTGTGGAGCAGGGCTTTAATTTCTATGCATATGCCTGCAGAGCCAAATAAAGGTGAAACTGTGCTATGGGTCTCCAAAGTTTGTCAGCTTAAATTTTACACAGAAAATAATAACTAGCTCGTTGTCAAATTGTCTTCCTTCCTTGTTCTTGTTGCTGCCCCCGGAAGAGGCTGATTGGATTAAAGCTGGTGGGAGGATACTTTTACATGATGCTGGTCTGCTCTCACTTGAGTGTGTGGAGGTACTTCTTGTGGTTCAGTTCCCCATTTGCAGAGCAGGGATTTACAGCATTTTCCTACTTCATTGGTTGAGAGGTATTGACTCTACAGGACTGTGAAAATATAGAGAGAGAATTGCACCATATTGAACTTTTTTTTTTTTTTTTTTAATCTGTATGTCTGTCCAGGACTTGCAGTGGGCACAGATGGCCAGAGACAAGCTATCAAGTCCATTGAATGGTCTAAAAATAATCAGATAGTTCACTGGCTTCTGCTTTGCTAGTGCTTTGAATATGCTGTTGTTCATGTACACGGTTTCAGAAAGTAATGCTCACAGCTGGAGGTTTGGAGGATTGATTGTCGATGCTTTAGAGCCAGCAGACGGGATTTCTGGGTGCTTACCCCTAAGTGCAGCAAGCAGGTACTTTTGTTATCTCATAAAAATGCAAACTACTTAAACCGCAAGCAGCAGGTTATATTAATCGTCATGCCTGAGAAGGGAGGGAAAAGAGAGGAAAAATAATTAAAGAAAGAAGAAAAATTTATCAAAGTCTTCAGAGGACTTAGGATGCTTTATTCACATGTTTATTTTTAATGTTTCCCTTCAAAAATACAGTTCTCTTTGTTTATCCACACACTTAGAGCATCTTCCTCTTCTGCTGCTTTGAATATACCATGACAGCAAGCTGCTGTCCTGCAGTACCAGCTGGCAGAGCGGGCAGCAGGAGCTGGAAGCTGTATTTCTGGAGGTCTTGGGAGGGTGGTGGCAGTTACAATGGTATGGGTACCCACAATCAGGAGTTCACTCTGTTCTTGTGGTTATTCTTTTTTTTTTTTTTTAAACTTGTTTGTTTTGTGGCCTTTGGTGGAGCTTTCCCATCCTCATTACATACTCCGAGTAGCATCCCCAAAACCCCTGGCAGCAAGCCTAAATAGACCAAGCAAGTATCCAAAAATATGCTAATATAAATGAAAAAAATCAGAGCAATAAGACTACCATAAAAACATACCATACTTTTTGCTGTATTTTGTTCTTCATATAATTGTCAGGTGCTGACATTGGCTAAATTTGGAGAGTGGCAAATTTTTAACAGGATCCTTACTTAAATGCATTGTTTGTCCATCAGGAAAATCTTTCCTCTTGAAATTACCTAATAAAAGAATTAGCATTGCTGTAGACACGTAATACAAGTTTTTCACTGTCTGTTTCAGTGTAGAAAGGGTTAAAATGAGCCTGAAATTTTTATAAAATCAGCTTTGTCATCATTTGAGTTTGGACTGTACTCATGGTATATGAGAAAGATGTCTGTCTCCCAGCATTATAAATATTCTCAAAATATGTGCATTTTTAATAGTCTGCCTGATTCAATCTTTGTCTCTACCAGAAAGGAGCTACCAGGAAACCAAGATTAATTTTGATCATATATCCTTAATAACATTTTAAGCTGTTAATAAAGAATACCTGGGGTTTCTTTCTAGGGAGATATCAAAGGACAGGTTGGGGGGAAGTGTGGAGTAGGTTTACTTTTTTTTTTTAAGTAACTTTGAAATGTCAGTGACAACCTATAAAGTAAATGTGGCTTTTGCACTGTTACTGCTTAAAAGAACTACAAATTGAAATGGACCTTTGAGAAATACTAGTTTCCAGGACAGTTACTGCGAGTTACACTGTGGTCCTCCTAGCTTTCAGGCCTTTTTTTTTTTTTTTTTTTTTTTTTTTCATTAAGCCAGTTAGGATGTGAAAAATTCCCAACAACAAAAGTAAACTCAAAGGTTATGAAATCTGCACTCCTAATCAACTTGCTTTTCCTAGTAGTACATTTTCAAAGTATAGTTTTCAGCCTTAAATATGCCCTCCTGGAACACCACCTTTGTTTCTTCTAAGAAAGTGAGCTAAATAAGTTTTAAGTCAACAGAGTGGAACCTGATGTTAAATTATTATGAAAATTGAAAATATGAAAAATTATGAAATTTTTCATTAATTGGTGACTGGATATGAGATCCATGTGTGTATTTTATCAGCAAAAGAAAAAAAAAATCACCTGAACATTTGTTACTTCTGGTCTGTGGACAACATTCCAGTTTTCTGAGTGCCCATATATTATGAATATAATTTTTTTTTTAAAGTCTTTGATTTATTCCCCCTCATCGTGTGAAAGAACTTGGGAGTTGCATTTCAGCTCATGTGGAAAGAACCGTCTCCATGCCCGTGTTGTCGTTGCTAGCTTCATTTAGTGTGGATGAAAACAAACAGCAAACCTTACACTTGGCGAGCTGAGCAATGCCATGCTGGTTTAGTGCTGGCACCTCCTGCAGCATCTGTGGTTAGGTCTAGGCTTAAGCCTTACCTCTTCTCTCTTTGTGCCCCTCTTTGCCAAAGCAGTGGGTGGCTGCTCTGGCACTGGGCAAGACGGGGCTGTGGGCAGGCAGCGTTTTCTCCCCCTGGCTCCCTGGGCAGTTCTGCTCCCTTCATCTGCCAGCACCATACTGGAGCAGGGCTGGTATTCCCCTGGAGGGGGTCAGCAGATCATGGGAGAGGAAGAGAATGCATGGAAGGAGCGTGCCACTGACTTGCATGAGGTGAGGCCCTGAGGACAGGTCTCACTTCCCTCCATTCATCCCAGCTGGTCATGCTTCAGTGAGGTGAGAGAGGCTCTCTCCACTTCCCTCTTCTCATTCCCATGAGTCCCACTGTCCTCGTGGTCGTGGGTTTGATATTATCTCAGTGCTCTGTGGTTATTTGATAGTTCTTGGTGTCAACATGAGACTCATCTCTGGCCCATCAGTGCCTTGCACGCACACCGCAGAGCATAGTGAAGGCACAGGGGAACTTTCTTTGAACTATTTGTAGTTTGCTATGGAGGTTGTATGCTTTGAAAGATTTATTGTGACTCTAAATGCAGTGCTAACAAAGCCACCATTTTTGATCCTCTGAAGATCTAAGGATCTGCCCCAACAGGGAAGACAAGGATGCATCGAATTCTCAGGAAGTATGTGATGTCTTCATACAGACTGAACATCGAAGCAGGACAATTTGTTTTGATGTTATTCTTATGCTACTGTCATGTAGGTTTATGGGTCCGGCTGAAGACTGCAACATGCATTACTTGCAGAGATAAAATAGTATTCTCTTTATAAAGCCAAAGATGTCCTAGGCAAATTTGCCATTTAAAGAGTGACCATTACTGTAAGACTCTACCTGATGCATAAAGATCAGAGAGACTGGATTCTCTTTGATGCACTACCTGTATTCAAAATTAATGAGTAAGAAAAAGTGCATTTTGAAGCAATGGACTTTGATTGCTGTGGACTGATGCTCCATAAATATGGAGAGAAAATTATGGCAAGTATTTCTGATAGAATCTACCATGATAAGTGTTCTTGGGCTTTTCAAGTAATTAGTCTATTTCTGTTACATTATCTCTTTTGTTGACATCTGGCAGTTTGTAGCTTATGATCTTTTAATGCAGGGGAAAATAATGGGAATTGATTAGGTCCTGGAGGAATTTTTCTTCTTTTGTTACGCATCATAATTTATGTGGCTTCCATTTCTTTGTAATACAGCCCATTAGACTCAAATGTTTAGTAGTAACTTCTGGTTTGAACTTTAATCTGGAATACTGATAAAGAACTCTTAAGAAGTTAATTTATTTTGTGCGTATGCACAAGATGTCGGGGTAGGCTGAATCTGTGTTGGAGAGGGGAAGAGGATAAAACATCTTGGCAGAGATCTTGGACAGCAACTGATGTGACATATTGTTAATTGCAGCAATTACCAAGCAGCTCTGAAATTCCCAACTCCTGGTTTCCAAGTGCCTCAGTACAGCATTCTGCAAAGAGGTGGTGATTTCAGTGTCAAAAGCCAGGGTTACTGGTCTCTCTCTTTTTTAATTTTATTTTATTTTATTTTTTTTTTTTTTAAATAAAAAACCAAACAAACAAACTCAAACTTGTCAGGAAACCTTCCCTAGTCCTGTCTATCTCAAGGTGACTGCAATTCATCTGGAGAGCAGAAGGCCCATTGTGGTTCTCCCTGTATACTTGTTTGAACTTACGTATTGTTCGCAACAATCAAACTGGTGTAAAGAGTGTAGGCCATTCTTTTTTTTTTTTTTTTTTTTTTTTTTTTTTGGTAGCTTTTGTATTTTCTGCTTTATATTACAGCTATAAATTGTTTAGGTATTCCTAAACACCGTGCTCTGAGCAATGTGCCAGATGGTGCTTTGCTGTGAGGAAAGGGGCTGAGTTTTGGAATGGTTTTTCTTCTGACTTCTTGCATCAAAAAAATGAAATGAGTAGTGAAGTCAGTGGTGTGAAGCAAAATTTCCATTGACGTGGTATTCACCTGATCACTAGAACTGTGTCCAGTTCGCCTGTGAAAAAACGGAACTGTTACGTGAAAAGATTTGCATTAGGGCCTTGAGTGAGCGGCTGCCACCTGAGCTCTTTCCTGCTGCTGACCGTCAGACCGGCTGCTTGGTTTGGGTGTGAGCTGCCATTCCAGGCCAATTGACCCAGCATCAGAAACCCATTGGTGACAATTTCCAGCTTGCTGAGCACTGCCGTGGGATCCCCCGCTTTCCCCAGGGCTTATACCTGCTCCTATAGTCGTGTGCACAATCCCAAAGGATCCTAGCAAGCCTTGGGGGAGCCAGGACCCTTCCCAGCCATTCTTTACAGTCATAGGGGCCACCAGGTTGAGCCCAAGCAATACTCACTATCGCTGGTTTTTTTTTTTTTTTTTTTTTTTTTCTTTACATGATTTTAAAACTTTCTTACTTTTCAATATTTTACAGAATTTTTATAAAGTCTTTCTGGTTGTACTGTTTGTACTAGATATTTCCAAAGCTACTCTTGGTCTTCCTGTCTATAAAACACGTGAAACCAGGAAGATGTTTTGGTATAAACTGTTTAACAGCTTGCAAAATATTTTAATCCTTCCAGGGTTTTAAAACTTGCTACTGCTCTTTGGGTTACCTGCTTTGCAGTATCTCTCTTCCTCTGCTGAAGAAACTGGCCTGAGTGCATTTATTGTTTTTTGTCTTATTGTGTACTAAATGGGTATCACATGGCAAGGATTGACTGGTTAAAGTTTTACTTTGCTTTGTCACTGAGTCAATTGCATTTCCACAACCCTGTTGGTTTTTGTAGGTGTTGTTGACATGTTGATTTATAAACTTCCTGTTTTTAAATGTTATATACAGGGGACTCTGCCTGGATATGAGGTACTGAGGGGAAAAAGTGCATCACGCTCAGCTACTCACCTTGCCCATTTGACTGTACATAATGGAGACCAAGGAAGAGAAGAAGGACCGAAGACAAGGCTATTTTGCTCGGTAAGTTTACAGGGTTTATTTCAATGTTGATTAAAATATGAAACTCCTCATTCTGCATTTTTCACAAGGCTTTACAATTTTTCAAGTATGTATAAAAATGAAACCCATGCTGCATTATGTATCCAGAACGTACTTTCCTTGCTGTGTCCCTAATGTTGGAGTGGTAATTTTTCCTTTTTGGGTAGTGGAGATAAACTTGAATTATAATTGTTATTTGTAACACAAAACTGTTCTTGGGTACTCAATTGCAAATTGCAGTGCCTACGAGCTTCCAGCATCCAGTTCCTGAAGAGTGTTTGTAAAAATGAGCACATCTAAAACATAAACCTGTCTAAACCTAAAGTTTATCTGATTTCAAATAAAGCACAGGCTAGGTAGTAGTATCTCGCAGGATAAGGTCAGCTAAGAAGGGGTAGTTATATAGGTTAAGCTGCCTAGATTGTATAGTCTTTATAAATACCAGCAATGTTTTTCCAGCCAATTATTTTTTTGTCATTTGGAATTCATGATTGGTGATTTTTAAGAAATAAGTGATGCTGATTTCCTAATAACTTGTCTTTGTTAATTTAGCAATTCTGTAATCACCTCTGACATCTAATGCACAAGAACCAAAGCTCACTTACTCTTGGGGGGATAGGAGGGGGAGGAAATGAGTATAAAAACCATCTTTGACTCAAAGATACTTTCTGCACTGTTGAAGAGGAAAAGTATATACTCTCTCCACTCTGTACTAAATAACTGTTATGGAAACTATATAAAACACTAGCCTTAGTGCATTACAGGCATCTAGAGACATGCTTGTCGCACCACTTAGAAGTAGTAGTGTGGGGAAAAATTGCAGCACCTCTTTATTGTTGTTCAGGTGGTATGTAGTGGTGGCTGAAGACTTAAGGAAGCTTTGTGTTGAAGGACATCTGTTAATGCCAGGTATCTTGTTTTCCATTTGGAGAAATGCAGTTATGTTGATGTTGACAGAAAGGAATGTGGCAGGTTTAGATTTTGAGGAGGGGAAATAAACAATGGCACCTACAGCAGAGGAGGTATGGAGTACGATAAAGCAGAAGTAGCTAAAGAGATTGTACTAAGGGACAAGTAATTTCTTGTTAAGGAAGAGACGGGCTTTGAGAGAGATGTCTGAGTGAGATGCTTTAGTATTGAGGAAAATGTTTTGAGTCCTTTCTAAATGCTGTCTGCTAAACAAAATGGAAAGCTGCAAGGGGCTTTCAGCAAAGTCCTTGACATTTTATTTAATCTGTTTTGCAGCTTTCTTATGTCATCTGTGGCTATTCTCTTTTCAAAATTCACAGGGGCAGTGTGTCTTATATGGGCACAGGACGTTAGGCAAGGGTCAAAAAGACCTGAAATCAATTCTTAGTTCTAGCGCTTACCTGCTATGTAACCTTGTG
>NW_009260616.1:7020225-7034384 GCF_000687185.1 Egretta garzetta
TTAAATGAATTTACCACTCTAAGCAAACCCGTGTATAATGTCTACGAGAATGTTCTTGCAGACCCTCAAATCATGTTTTGATAGAAGCCAAAGTAGGTCAGAAGGTGGTATGCCCAGCTGACCTTCATGTGCATTGTCTGTGTGTGCAGTCAGGAACAGAAGCAGAACTGAATTTACATGTCCTTGATTTTAGTCTAGCATCTTAAGTCTAGCATGCTTCCTCTGGTAGACAGGTGTCCCAGCATCTTGCACATGAATGGTTTGAGTGCTTTACGTGATGACCCGTGTAAATGTCATATGAGTACCTAGAAATAATAGGCAGCTTATATTGCGTTCAGTACAAAGGCAGTGTTAACAATGTCCCTACCTGTTTTGTTTTTTTTTTCTTTAAACTTTTAAAAATTTAGCTTTTGACTTGATGTAGGCAGAAGTTCCCAGCTTAGGTGCCTGATATTGGGACACCAAGATAATTTCATCAGGTGCGTGCTTTGATGTTGCTGTCAATTTTGGTTGTTTCATGGACACTTGTTCTGTCCTTAAATTTAAGCACCCAAGTTTACTAAGTTTTGGCCCTCATCTTTTGTGTGCTGCTTCAAACACCCTGCTTTTCCTGCCAGCTTGGGCTGATATTTATTAAGCCAAGAGCAACCTCAGCTTATTCTGCAACACATGCATCCCTCTACTTCCATTACTGTTCCCCCCGCCCCTTATTATGGTTACATTTTGTGAGCCTAAGATAGAAATAGTATTTACAACATCTAAAGTTATGTAAACATTCTTGTGAGGCAAGGACTGCCCGCCCCCCCAAATCTTTTTATTTTTGCCTATGATCACATGTTCACAGGAGCAGACTCTACTGCTTACCAAGGAAGAGAATGGGAAACGGGTTAGACTTTTTGCCAGCAGGAGGGAAAACTGTGCTCCATGTCAGGGGTGTGGGGAAAAGGGTTCTGTTCCACCCAGGGCTGAGAAGAAGGATTCTCCTTATATCCTGGTTAGAAAGGAGAAAATGTATATATTCAATGCTGATGAAATACAATGTTCTATACCTACCTTGTGGACTATATTAGTGAAAATATACATTTAATAGATAATAATAAGTTAATAGAAAACTTCACTCTTTAATGTAAGGGGAAAGGTTATTAACTGAAAAATGGGAGATGATAGCTCTTTCTCTTAAGCTGCTACTAACAGAAACCTAAGTTCTCTGTT
This sequence comes from Egretta garzetta, assembly GCF_000687185.1. Taxonomy (NCBI): domain Eukaryota; kingdom Metazoa; phylum Chordata; class Aves; order Pelecaniformes; family Ardeidae; genus Egretta; species Egretta garzetta. The sequence goes on from NW_009260616.1 coordinate 7,021,438, forward strand.
GGCAGAACAAGGGAGCATGTCGGCATGAACAGCAGGCTGAGCAGCGGCCTCGCTGTCCTGCCAGCATCCTAAAGTGTCTGACTTCCCATCAGAAGGCAGCTTTTGGCCTTCAGGCTAGTGTAATCTTGGCCCCTCCTGGACAGCATTTGGTAGGTGTGATGCTCAGTGTCTGACTGGTTATGGTAGCAATTGTTGGAAAGGTTAGCTTGAGAACCCCAAAATATGAAGTGGTTAGCATGGTGGTAGTTGTGTGCTGACAAACCAGCTCCTGAACTGCTAGAGAGGACGCAAGATTAACATGAACTAACTGTCTGCTTCTCTGTCCCCCAAATTTAGTGTTGTAAATAAGCTGGTTTAAACCTTTATCCTTTAAAATATTTAAATTTCTCTACAGAAGAGAGCCACCCAGACATTGTATCTTTCCCAGTACAGATCTTCATGGTCTGAGTGTCTCAGTTTTCCCATGTCTCTTCCCCTCCCTACGGCAAGTGAAGCTGAAATAAAACCCACACCATCCATTTTTGCTTCTTACCAAATGCTCCTCTATCCACTGTGTTTTGTGATAAAGGGCTTATTTTTTGCCTTGGTTAGCAAGAAATGAAACAAATAACTTTTCAAACAAAATAGAAATCTCTACAAAACTTTTTAAAGACCAATTTGGATTCCTTATGCAGATAAGATGTTACAGCTCGTGGGAGTTTAACAGGCAAGAAGTAAAAGTATGAGACTAACATGCAAGCATAGATTTCTCTTATGCAATAGGTCCTTATTTAAGACTGCTACTCCTACTTAAAGACTATTCTGTGGAGTTAAGTTTCCCTGCCTAATTCTTCAGACCTTGCTTTTAGGCTCTTCTGTTGACTCCTGTGTCACTAGCTCCCAAATGGACCAATATTACTCCAGCTCTTGCAAAGAACTCCATGTCCTCTTGCTGTGAAGTCTGTCCTGGTATCCAGCAAGTCCAAAAACAAATCGTACAGCATAATATAGATGTACAATGGCACATCTGTATGTATTAGGTCCCTGACTCTTCTGTGACATTTGGTGCTTTTTATTGTGATTATGTGCCCTTGAACCCTGGTACAACTTGCGATTTCCCTCTGCCCGTGCTTCCTTTATCTTCCCTCTCTCCTTACAGAATGGAGAACCTCTTGATTTTCCCCTGCCCATTGAATAGGGTCAAGTTCAGAGGTATTTCACCTCGTGAAATGAATAGCTATTAAAACTTTAACTTAAATTAAAAAGACATTACCAAAGTGAGTGACGTGTGTCACATGGAAAGAATTGCCTTGGTAGTCTGGAATGCTGAATGTACAGCTTGAAACTGGAATTGCTTTGCATGTGCTTTTATGTGATACTGCATATATTTGCACAAGAAGTTCTAGGAGATGAGAAATCATGAGGGAAGAATTTGAGTAGTTTTCTGAAAGAATGACAAAAGGGGCTCTTTTAGTTTCAAGTTTTCTGTGTCTCTTAACTTTCCTTACTGTGAATTACTCATGACTTTCCATGCTTTAGATGATCTATCTATGATCTATGTTGAGTAGCTCTCTACTACTTTTGTAGCAGGGAACAACAAATAATGAGTGCTTTATTTGAAAAAATGTTACTTTTCAACAAGTCGACTGTGTTGCTTACATTAGTTTTATTAATAGTTATGTCTCCAACTCGTGGTGACTTTAATGTGAAGAATGCTGTATAGAGATGAACTATAAAACTGAGACTTACACTGAATAATAGTTTCCAGGGGAATTGTGAATTTTAGTTCTCAGTCTCTTTTTTGGTCACCACTGAGAGTAAGATTTCTGAAGTCAAAGTTGAAGTGCTTGTATTAGGGAAAATATTCTCACTGGGATTTGGGTGCTTTTGTGTTTATTGAATTTACATTGGTCTTGTTACTATCGCTCTTTTGAAAAAACTACATAAATGTCTGGGACATGGTCCAAAGCCCATCTGAGTAGGCAGAGACTCTCCTCACCTCCAGATTGCTAATATTATGTCAGAACCTGAAGCCAGTTGTACAACCTGGTGTTCACCTCCTGTTGCCTTATGATGTGAATATTTAAGGGGAACAAAGGAATTCACATCATGTTTTAATTTAATTTAGATTCTTGGCTTAGATACCTAAATTTACATTCACACAGATTAAGGTTTGTACATTAAACCCAAGATTTTAAAAAGATATATGTGAGTGTTTGGTACAGTTGTCATTTACTTGTTACCAAACTCTTAATTTTTTTTTTTCTTCTCCTAATTGTTTTTCATACCTACAAATAAGTAAACCAAACCATCCAACAAATGGCATACAGCATTCCAATCACAGTAAGTTGTTTACAACCTAACCTTAGCTTTCCTTTTGAATGTTTACAACCCATGATAGTAGGAATCATTAATACATAGGTGCTGAGCTGTAAACCACTAGCCTGGAAAGCTTAGTTGGAGAAGGCGTCATATATACTTGTCGTCTTATTATGGTCTTTCCCTGATCCTTGCTCTTGGCTGCCATTGGAGGCAAGATGTTGGCTTGCACGGACCCTTGGTCTGACATGCTATGGTCACTCCTTTGGTCAGTCTTTTTCATATTACAAGCTAACAGGTTTATAAGTGTCTCATTTGGAATTTTTATGGCTTTGTTCTGTTTTATTCCTGTATTCATTACTTGTAAAGTTTTGTGTGTGGGTTTTTTTTGTTTGTTTGTTTTTTTTAATTATTCCTGTGGCTACTAAGACATAGGAAGATGATGGAATGTGAAAAATGCAGTGAGCACAGAGGGAATGTGTGGGAAGGAAGGATATTGGTGGTGGCTAGGAAGGAGGGAAACCCAGATCAGGAATATATGCACAAATGTACTTTCCTGAGTGCATCTCCTATATATGAGACTTTGTCATAGGTTTTTCTGTTAGGTGCTTTTCCTCTTGGCCAGACTCATTATATCCACGCAATAGGCTTCAAATGTTGGGTGCTCCTTGGATCGTTATTTCTCCAGCAATTGTCTCCTTGCAATTGTTCTTGCTCTGCTGAGCCAAAGTGTTGATGTTTATTCAGGTTTCCTGTAGCACCCATAATTTATTTTTTGCTTTTAGAAGGAAAAGTTTCCACACATTGTTTTTAAAACAAACCATCACAGAGGTTTATCTTGGGCGTGAAGAATAGCCAAGCCAAGATCCTGGAGATGCTTAAATTTTTTTAAATGACTCTAGGAAATAATACATCATTTTAGCTCATCTGTATAATGGAAATTTCTTAGCTTTGCTTCCAGACGTATAAACATTACCTCATAATCCTGTTATTGAAACTAAAAACAGTATTGCGTTTTACTTGTATTGTTTTGACCAATAACATGTATGCCTGAGGCATTTTGTTTTCGAAGAAAAGGTTGAAGATATCGCTGCTTCAGATTTATGGGGTGCAGTGGATATTTGCTCTGTTATTTAGGGGTGTATGAGCAGGATAGTTGATTTGCTATGTTGGATGCTGAGAAGCCATAAAATATTTTCTGAAACTTACACTACCGTGACTTGCATTCCAGTTACTTAAAATGGAGGGGTTTCAATGTTTTTAGCAGACTTTCTGCCTGCTGCTGTGTAGGTTAGTATTTCAGTTGTCCTTTGCAACTGCTGTAGTTTTCAGACGTTAAAGAATGTCTAGAATTTCACAGGCAGCAGCACCGGGAGCTTCTGAGTAGACCTTTGGGAGGTTGGTCAGGTCCTTCAGATGCTTGAGAGACACTTGCTGTTCATTGCTCATAAACTTACTGTTCTGTGTATGGAAAAAAAAAAAAAAAAAGTTTTCTTTTTATCATAGGTGTAAACCTGGAGAATGAGAGTTGGGAGAATGAGATTTGGGGAAAAATGGAACCTGCTTTTTCTGAAGAGTGTGGGGGAAAAGACAGCTGCTTGTCTTGGGAACTGTTTCTACATCTTGTGTTGCTGTTGCTTTCTGGACTCTGAGGTTTTTTTATATTAGCGGTCTTGTAATTCTGTGGTGCAGGATGAGAGTCAGCAGAAGAGCATGAGTTATCATCCTCTACTTAGCCTGTGAATCACAGAATTACTCCCAACATGAGTGCTTCCTCTGGGAAGCATAAACAAGGCAGTGGTTTCTGGAGCCTCTGTTCTTTCCAGTGCTTTCATCCTTAAGAGTAGTGGAGTCACTTAGGATTGAATAAGAATTCTGTTATTGGATAACAGAGTTAGTGAAAGTATCTAATGGGGCCCTGAGGCTTTCTTCAGAGTTTTTCAAAATTTTCCAGTACCAGAAGTGCTATTTATGGAGATACAAAGCTTGCATAAGACAGGAAGCATGGTTAATCTCCTCACCCATTCGCTTCCCTCTGCATGTGAAGTGAGACTGGGTAACAGTGTGGGCTCTGTATAGAGAGTCTTTTTTTAGGAAAGAGAAGAAAGGCAGATTTTCGTGATGTTCTTGATTTCTTTGAGGGCTATAACAGAATATACAGAGAGAAGAGTTTCTGTTTATTTAATCTTCAAACATGGTGTCTTAACACTAGCGATTAAAGAACTTTCACTAATCACCTTGCAAATATATATGTAAGGCTGGCTTGTTAGACGGCAAGCATACAATGACCTTGTATTTGCATTTCCTAAAGGGACCTTCGGGTGTCTCTTATCAGCCTTTAAAAAGAAGCTGCAAAGAAACTTATTTAGCCTCCTTTTTAGGACATAAATAGTCACACGATAGGCCTTTTGATGTAGGAGTCTGTGCAGTTTTGATAAGAATTGCTATTAACATAGCTGTAATGTATTTTGTCTTCCTCCCCTTCCCTGCAGCTGCATATGCTGGGCACGAGGGGTGTGCTGGAGGCTCCTGGTGGGCTGTGCCATTTACCTTTTCTCTCTTGGAGGGATTTAAAGATGTATCGTAAAGGCTGTAAAATTTCGGGGCTTCAAAAGATGGCTTTCTGGATAGATGAGATACAGATTTTTTTTACTGTTGTCCATAGGAAACTGATATAATTACCTTTTTAAATTACCCTGTGTTTCTATAGTGTCTGCAGGTATGGTCTCATCCCTTCAGCCTCCCAGACGTGTCTTCTGTTTGTAGGACCTATTGCATAAAACTCCACTTAATCCCAGAAAAGTGTTTTAAAATTAAACCTAGCTTAAAAGCTGGTGGAAATTGAGCATTAATACTTGGCAGATATGGGGTTCTGTGGTCAGTTTTAAAGCAATGCTGTGTACGATGCTGCCAAAAGAGGTGGTCCCACACAGTCTTCTGGTTTTACCATGTCTCTTACAGACGGCAGAGCCGCCATCAAGGAGCTGCTGGGGCATGAAGGCCCCTTCCAGAAGCAGCCACAGTTTTGTTTAAGTGACATGGGAGCACACACCTAAAGAGATGCCTTAATGGTACTGACTTTTTGGTGGTGCTGTTAGTCATCTCTTCCTCGTGCTCTGAGAAATCCCAGCTGTTTTACCACCTTGTGGCAGCAGTCCTGGTCAGCTCTCCTGTGCTTGGTACCATGTAGAATCATAGAATGTTTTGGGTTGGAAGGGACCTTTAGAGGTCATCTAGCCCAACCCCCCTGCAGTGAGCAGGGACACCTTTAATTAGATCAGGTTGCTCAGAGCCCTGTCCAGCCTGGCCTTGAATGTTTCTGTGTTTCACATGGCAGTAGGGAGTGGGGTGTTCAGTATTTTGCAAAGGAGAAGGGTCAGCATCGTGAGATATGTTAGCGTTTGCTGGACTGAAGAAAGCCCAGGCTGAGAAGAAGCTTAGATGTGCCCCCTCAGGGAAGGGTGCTGGTGTTTCTGGCCCACAGTTGCAGTTGCCTGCCTTGTACCTGCTGTCGTGATTCAAGACTTTTGCCTGCTTGTTTCCAGCATGTGCCCTGATACACTGGACTGTTGGTTTGGCTGGTGGGGTGGTCTATTTCTGGTAATGATGCTGCATGTTGAAAGGGAAAGATATGACTGATACCTTTAGGAATGTGCTTTTGGAGAGAGGCATTTTTTTCCCCTCTGTCTGAGGGATTGGAAAGCATTATATAGCTAGCTAAGGGAATTCAGTTGGTAAGAGAAGAAATAGTGTGGATCCTGCGTGGGGGCACTGGATGACTGTCTGCTTGCACTGTATTTGAACTATGAGTTGCATGTTTGCAGTTTCTGCTGCGTGCCTGTGGGCGTTGGGCTTCCCGCTCCTGCCTCCCCCAGGAAATGGAAGTGCTTTCCCTCTTCCCTGGGCTTTGGGCAGGGTAAGAGGCCGTGTGGATATTCCTCGTGGCAATAGATAAACTATCATGCACTCAGTGTTAATCCAGCATCCAGACTGGGTTTGGAAGGGATTTCTCCCCACCCCGCCCTGCTCCTGCCAATCTGATTATGGGGAGGTGGGTTGTAAGTGTAGGTTTGTGGTGCTTTTTTTCTGTCCTACTCTGTAGTCTGAGCAGGGAGTGTTTTCTAGGATCATTTGAAATTTAAGCATGTGTGTTAGCTATGCTCTAAGCCTCTCATGCTATTCCATTGAGCTCTGTGGGATTCATCCTGTTGATTTGTGTGGGAGAAAATCCCAAGGAGAGCAGCAGAACTGGTTAGGAATTTGGGAGGGAGGAAGAGAATTGTCCTTACACTGGAAAACCTTTGTAATGTAAATGAGCCATAAATCAGCTCGCTGGATGTCTTAATGCACTGAGTATTTTCTTGTCAGACAGCAGTCTCTGGCACAGAGAACTTGTCTTGTATAGCGCTTAATATACTGATAATAACTCCAGGTTTCTACCAATATTTTTCTGGAGTGGCTGTTTCTATTTCAGTAGGTGTAAACTTAACATTTAGCCAATCACAGGTAAAACTAAATTATGTTTTTGACATAACTGCATTTCTGTCAGCTGCTGGATTTTTGCTTTCAGTAATGGTTCTATAAATACATGGCCTCAAGGTGTTAATCACATTTCAATCAGACAATCTTTAAAAATCAAATCTCCTTAAGCAGAAGATTTATCTGTATATTCAATATCTGTGTTAAAAAGATGATGCTCCACTCTCTGCCTGGACCACAGCAGGCGCTGAGTGTAGCAGTTCTGCTTGCCTGAGGCTTTTGTTATTACAGAAGTGTTTTGTGTTACAAGTGCTGCCACCCACCTGCTCACCCACCCTCTTTTTTTTTTTTTTTTTTTTTTTTTTGGCAATCCCACAGAGTGTCTTAAAACTATAGCATATGACTCTGGTCCCGTGAACTGATGCAGTTGAGCAACTATATGCATGTGAAGAATCATACTGTTGGGTTTAATGGAATGGTGAAAGTTGCTTGTAGGAACAGAGCGGTAGCAAGGATGGTGGGAGCAGGTCAAAGGCACTGCTGCTGCAGGGCAAAATGCCAGGGTGCTGGAGAGAAGGGGAGGCCAGCAGCTCCCCCCCAACCTGCCGTAGCAGGGTAGGACCCAGCATGCCAGGAAGCTTTCCTTCCCAGCCCAGAAAGGAATGGGCAAGGGGGGGCAAGTGTCGGGACAGGGCATTGCAGAGCACCTGCCTTATCTGTCTGTGGCCAGACGGGTTTGCTAGGAAGCCCTTGGCCTCGAACGCAGCAGGGGATTGAAGATAGCTGGCCTGCTTCTCCCCACCACCTTCCTGCTCCGCTTCTGCGGGGAGGAAGCATCACTTCACCCCCGGCTGTGCTGCAGCCTGGGTGCTTGTGGTTGCTGCCAGGAGCGAGGCCACTCAGTGCTGAGCAGAAGGGCTGCCTTGTAAGATCGATTTCAAGAGCACTGTAATGTTCTGGTTTCCTCAGCTTATTATTCTAGTTTGGCGTCTGCCTGAACTGCAGTGGGACCTTCTGGACTCGCAGAGTCCAGAGAATGTGAAGATGGAGCAGAATCTCTTGTATCCTCCTGTTGCCTCTTCTGTTATCATGCTGATGGAGGGCAAGATTTACTTTTTTGCCTTTGTTTTTCCCCTGTGCTAATACTTCTTCCCCTTCCAGTCATAAACATCTTGATTGCGTGTTTAAAGTTTCAGCTGAAGAGTAAATGAAAAAATCCAAACTATTTTTCAGTCAAAAATAAAAGCATAAATAATTTAATATTTGATATAAAAACCACAGAGAAATTTTTAGCTGCTTTTCACCTTATCTGAAAGTATTTCTTGAAAGAATTTAGTGTGGTGCCCTTGGTACTTCTCATATAAGAAATATTAAAACACCTTTCCCTGAGATTTTTTCCTGGAGGTGGGTTGAACTACATTACCGCTGCACAGTGTATGGCACGTTTCCCATGGATTTTACTTTAACTGACCCTTGATTTTCATCTACTGTTTTATCACTTCATTGTAAACGTTTACTGCCGTTTGAGTCACCCAGCGCTAAATTTCCTTCTGACTCTTTTCAGTCAGTTTAATCAATACGAAAGCTGGCTCCGTGTTCTCAGGGAAGTTTGGCACTTGCCTGGTCTGAGAAAGTGTGTGTGCAGCCATGACTGTGGAGCGGTACACAGCCCCCACAGCTCTCCGTGGACCCTGTCATCGCCTCTCGTCTTTTGGGTCATTCTCAATTCTTGCACTTTGTTTCCATGTGTTAATCAAGTACCAATTTGAAAGGGCCGCCTTCTTTGTTTCATGGAAGTTGAGTTTTCTTGAAGAGTGTTCAGCTGAGGCAGGGAGAGACGAGTTCATCAAAGTTTCAGGGAGAACTTGAGATGTGTTTCAGCCAGCCTGATTACCATGTGCTTATTGTCCTCGTCAAATAATCTTAACAGTTGTAATATGGTGTGACTGTCCTGTGCAGAATCTGCACAGCTTCCCTGCAACACCCTTCTTTGCCGTGTAACTTTTCCTTACAGCTTCAGCCAGCTGATGTCAAGGGGAGCCAGGGCTTGGGGAGCTGGCACTGAGCGTGGGAGAGCAGCTGGAGCCCAGCACCGGCTGGAGGTGACGGGGCAAGGCTGTTCCTCCCTGGACAGGGCTTCGGTGCAAGGGGGAGTGTCTTGCTCAGCCACTTTGGGAAGAATTCATTGCATGTGTAGGAGCGGTTTGGGGTGATTAATGAACACCACAGTAGGAGAAGGTATCTGGCGTTGTTAGCAGGGGAAACGTGGAGGAGCAGGATGGGGGTGTGGTAAGAGTCCAGTTGGTATTTGTGACAAGATAGATTTGCAGTGTGGGTTTAATTGAACAAGCCTGTTAAATGAATTTCAGGCAAAGTTAAAGGAGTCATCTGAACAGAGGAATTTCTTCATTTTGCCTTGTGCCTAAAGCTGTTCTTTGAGAGCCTGCAGTAACTGAGGTTATAAGAGCAGGAATTAAATAGATGTCTAAATCGAACAAACCAGCTTTCCAAAATCCTTTCTCGATGGCAAAGATTTTATTAAATTGTTGTCATGGTAATGGAGTGCTGAATACATTGTAACCTCTTTTGCTAAGTAAACAGAAAAGACAAGGATGCCTTTTGCCTTTGAGAATAGAAAGTTTATTAAGCTGTGCGGGAACATTGTATTCTCAAATTTAAGAAAATAGAATCTTTCTGACAGCTCAAAACTTTCTTTCTAGTTTTACCCTGGGAAATCGTGATTATTTTTCCCCCTAAAATAAACATAAGAGAGCTGAAGTGGGATATTTAAAATACCTTGATATCAGTCAGGAGACTAGGGGAAAAATTAACATATTTTCTTTTAATCTAAGAACTTTTTTCTATCAGAAGGTGCCATGTCTTTAAAATTCCAGAACAGCTTTACTACAAATCCTTTCTTCCACGTTACAGATGATGAAAGAGAGATAGAGACTTGTTTTTGTAAGCTAATGGCAGTACCCGGAAGAAAACGGACATACCTTGATTGTCAGTACAGCACTTTACTCTTTGGAGCATGCCAACTTTCTTGAGTGTTGCTGATGACTGACCATGTGTGAAACCTGATGCTGGTATTTGTTATAAATTAGTAACAGGAGTTCCAGTAAAAGTGGAAACTTCCAGATTTGACCTCTGCTACTAATATCAGAACTTTCTGTAGTTGCTGTTTGTCATTTGGAATGACCAGAGTATGGACACTTTTCAGTGTTTGCAACCACCGTACTGCAACCACACTGTTGTCCATGAGAACTATTTCAGTGTTACTTTTTTTTTTTCATAGTTTTTCCCCCTCTGCAGTTAATTGTTTATATATCTCATAAGGGATGGAACGCTTTTTTTTTTTTTATTTTTGCCTTAATGGTCTGTTTTAATAGTAAGTGTACAGCCTTGTGGCTTGCTCATTTCCAAAACAAGATGCATGCCAGCCTGAACCAGCTGGTGTGTCATGGAGTGTGCTTTCTTGCAGGGTGGATGCATTTAGTTTTAGGAAGACTTCCCGCCGAGGATGAACGGGTTTGTATTCATTTCTGTTGCAAGGTCAAAGTAGCTGCGCTGAGGAAGTTGGGAGTGAAGCGTACGAACTGGCAATCAGTCTGACTTCCTTTGGCTTTGCAGACAGTAATGATTTATTTTGTCTGAGATTGCTTATTCATCAGGTTACATCAGATGGGATGAGAGCACAGCCGTGCCCAGAGCTGGCCAAGTCATGCTGGCACTGGGCTGGGTGAAGGGGAGATGGATGGTCTGCGCAGGCTGGAATAGAATACCTGGCTAGGATCAGACCAGTGGGTGCCTAGCAAGGGTTTTTACTGTAACGTTTCTGTACATAGGTTTTTTTCATGTCATGAATTAGATTTATTTAGCTGTTCTGGATGGCATGCAGGGTAGAAAGAAATTAGTTCATATTATATTGAGTGCAGAGATCAAAATTAAGATGAAACCGGTTCAAAATGAAATAATTGGGGTGTATATAATTTTGTATACAAAGTAAATTAACAGGAATCTTGATGGGAACAAAATAGATTAAGATGTTTGAAGTGTTTTAAAGTTCTTTTTTACAAATTCTGTTAATTTTATTGCATATATGCATAAATGGATTAAAAAAAGCAGCGTTTGTAGAACATGATCTGTTTGTGCTGCGCAGGATGTTAAGCTGATTGCATGCCAGATATCGAGGCACATTTTAGAGGATGCACATTGTGGAAAATTTCCCAAAAGGAAAAATGTGTCAGCTTCAAGATAAAATGAAGATTTCTTCTCCCTTCCCCCTTCTTTTTTTTTTTTTTAATATTTTTTTGGAGGGCCACTTTGGTAGATGCTTTTGTTTCTAAAGTGAAAGTTGTCCATACTGTATGATTTTTATTAATCTAATACATCATAAAAATTATGCCTTATTATCCTAGGAGTTTTTTAGAACACCCTACATATGGACCTAGTGCTCTTTGATTCTGATTAATTATTATTATATGTCAGATGAGGTCCTGTTCACTTGTTTGTTAGGTGTCTGTGTTGACTAAGTGTTAACCATAACCAAATGGAATTTCTAGAAAACAATTACTGTCAGATTTCCTTTTTTTTTTTTTTTTTTTTATTGTCTCAGTGTCAGAGCTGCATAGCTTTACTGGTTGCTAGTCTTCTAGTGAAAGTTACGCAGATAACGTCACCCCTCCTTTCTCTGATCAGTTATCTTTTTATGCCAACCACCTACCTCGTTAGTGTAATGGGAAATTCAGGCTGTTTCATTCTGAAAATGCAGATTTATTTGCCTTTTGTAGGCAGTCAAATAGCCTTGGGTCTGGAAGATGAAGTAGGCCATTTCTTGAAATCTTTCCTAGCTCTTTTCCTGTAAGTCAGTGCCCAAGCTATTAAGCAGTCAGTTGCAAAGTAATTTAAGTGAGCACTGCTGACCTTGTATTTTTACGTGCCTACTCTGAAATTATGTCCATTTCAGATCGTTAGTCTTTATTAAATGGTATGAGAATGGTTGTTGTGTTGCAGACAGTTTCTGCTCCCTGTTCCTTCTGTAGGGTAAGTGCCCGAAAGATCTCTGTGGCCAGCTCACCGTGTCCATTAAGAATCAGTTCCTCAGGTTCTCATGGGACTCAGTGGAAAAGCCCCCATGCCATCCTTTGTGCACAGTAACAGACTGAAAACTTCTACTGGAAAACTCTGTATTTGGACAGACTTGGTTTATCAGTTGTTGCTCAGAAGACATTTTGAGGAGCTGTAAAAGGATGCCTGTACATAAATTCAGAAGAAATGTTTTGCCTGTCAGAACCAATTAGCCTGAAAAACATTTATCTGGTGTCTAAGTGAAATTACAGATGTGTAAGACTCTCTCCTCAGAAATCAGAGTGTTCTTGCAGATAAGCTGTTTGTTTCTCCTGCCCTCCCTTTTCCTCTCTCCCTCTTCCTTCCCCCAGCAACTTTCCTAGTGAAACACAGCATATCCATTGACTCTGATACTGAAAATCAAACATCTTCTGCAGTAACACCTTATCCATTCATTGGAAAAGATGCATGTTGTTTTGTCTGAAAAGCTGATTTAACTGCAAAACCTGACACTAGTCAGACTGAGGGGTTTTATTTATTTATTTATTTATTTGGCCTTCAGCTCCCTTTTGCTTTCATAACCATCATGACAAGACTGAATGTTGGTTTTATTCGGATAAATTCCCTTAAAAATTGAACAAAACCACTCGAAATCTTCCAAAATAGTTGAAAAAGGAAATAATTTGACAAATGGTGTTCTTAAATCCATCTTGCATGGCAGCTCTTGCCGCAAAGGGTGGGAAATACCTAGGAGCTAGAAGAAGAGCGGATGAGACCTTCAGCCTCCAGCTTCTTCAGGAGGTGATGGGTTTGAAATCTGAGCAGGAGAGGGGCTGGCAGCCTGTGCGGGTGCCCGGTCTGCCTTGCTGGGTTGTGCAGGTCAGCATGAGAGAAGGGTGGGTGGAGGCTGAAGGGGATGGAGTTTTGTTTAAGATGCAGTAAGCCCTCCAGCTGGGCTCTTCTCAGCCCAGTCTTTGCTGCCCTTTACCAGTGCATGTGAATAATGAATTGCCTTGTGTGTATACAGGACTCTTATTTGCTATACTAAGAGGGTGCACATAACAACATCAAAAAGCATAGAAAATTTGAGGTTCCTGTTC
>NW_009260616.1:7034419-7045011 GCF_000687185.1 Egretta garzetta
ATAGTCGAGGTTTTTCAGGAGCGAGTGGAGGGGTTTTGTGTAAATTTTGGCCAAGCTTTAGAGATCTCTAAAAGCAGTATCTTCCAAGCGGGGATCATAACCCCAGGCAGAGTTGCAGTAACTCCGAGGCCTGTGATGAACATCATGGATACTCAGTCCTCATGTGGTATTTTTCTAGTGCCAAGGTTGCTGCTTTGAGAGTTGGATGGTCATTGCCTTGAAACGGAGCGGTGGGCAGGAGGAGTAGGCTTAGCACTATCTGAAAAATCTGATGCCTGCCATGAGGACGGAATAGAAATTACGGAGTACAGAGATTCTTGATCACTCTTCCCTGAAAAGTGCCTGTGGCCTTGCCCATCCACAGCAGCAGCTGTGTGCCGGGGATGCTGTGGGTTGTGTGATGAGCTCACGGTGGGCTGTGGTACATGGGAATCGGGCAGGATTAAACACTGCAGAGAGAAGCACCAGTCAGTTACGTTGCAGTTAATCAGTTCAGATGGTTGTTTCTGCTTTCCTCTTTTCTATCACTAATGGACCAGTTCTGTTTTAGCTCTTTATTCTTAAAGTTGCCTAGGGCAACTTTGAGAACTCTAGTTCAAATCAGTATGTTTTAAGGGAAGTACTGATGGAAGCTGTTAGTATTGTCATGAGGACTGTTGACCTCTAGAGAGGGTTTTCTCTTTTTTTTTTTTTTTTTTCCTTTTTCCCCTCCAAAATAGGGTTCTATATTTACATTAGCAACTTTTGTTGTGTCAAAATATTACGTATATACTACAGAAAGCTTACTTAACAGAGTTTGTGATCAAAACAGACAGACTAGGAATCTGAGGATGGAAGGCGCTGATGCAGTGTGAGTAGAAATGGGGCTACTTGTGGGTGCTTGCCAGTTCTCATCTACTGAAGCAGATGATTGGGCTACCCCATGATACGCACACGTGCAGGAAGGTTGTTGAGTCGCTAGAGTAAAGCGTCGGGGCCGTGCCTGGCTTACAAGCCTGGAATCAAGTACAGCCGTGAAGTAAGGATATGCCATTTCAGCATAGAGGGCTGCTTTGCAAAGATTTCTACAGGGGCTAAATATAGACACTGTGTATGCAATGTGACTGTAATGTTTTGCGGTTGCTACAGCAGCCTTTGATCAGGACTGTGGCTCGTTAGTCAAAAATGAGCTTCCTTTGCATACTCAAATTTTCATTAGTCTAAACAAAACACTTCATTTGTTATATAGATGTATTCCCTTTTATCTTTTATAAATCCCTGTAGGTTGTTTTCATATGTAGTCAGGACCTGATCTGTAAAGTTTCACACACTAAATCTCTTTTGCTGTGCAGAGCATGAGTGTGAACTACTACTAGTTGTCTTACAAATCAGTGGGTTTGAATTAATGGGGAACCACTGCAGAAGTAGGGACCCATCCTCACTGAGTTGGCTGCAGAATGTGGATCTCCTGCTACCATACTTCGGGAAGCATTTAAGAAATATGTATATGTACATGTGTGATAGACTCGGCTTTTGCAAGACAATTTTTTGAAGTGTTTCACTGGTCGCATGTGGTCTAAAAACACCACCCTTCTCCAAGGTCTGAAGCTGGATATTCTGCACTTGGGAACTGGTTTTAATGTTTTATTTAAAAAAAAAAAAAAAGCGTAGCCTGAAATGTCTTACCATAATTCTCAAATGTTCTGTGTATTTATTTTTGTCTTGTAGACTGAAAAAATATATTGATAGAATATAAATATAAAAGGTGGAAGGAAGAATCTCTGAAATTCCTGCATTATATTAATTACTTAATTAATTACTTAATGTATTAAGTTTTCCCTTACGCACACTACTGCTGTGATATCATGAAACCTTTTCCCATTTGTGGTGACTCATTGATTGTACTTTCTACACCTACTTCTTCCTGTGCACGTAATGAAGTTTTTAGCATCAAGAAGATTAATATACTACTCCCTCCCTTAGGTACCTTGTAGGTAAGAAGCTAATGTACTGGAGAGAAGGATCATTAGGTAGATTAGTTTTTTGGTTTGTGTGGTACGTGTCAGTGTTTCTTAACTGGGGACTGTTCTAGTGATGCTGACCCTCAGCCCATAAAGTCAGCCTTTGCTCTCACTAAGCAAAGTCAGTGCTAAAGATGGTGATTTAGGAGAAAATTCCATGATAGGATTCCTGAAGCATCTTTCTCGCTTGAGCTGTGCTTTTAAGGAGTCTTCTAAAAAGAAAATACTCCTGTTGCTATAGTGATAAGCTCTCAGAAGAGCTACAGAAGCTGGAAAATGTTCCCGCACAAGCAGTGTGTGGCGGCGTCGGTCATGTTGCGGCAGGAGCTGCTGGGTGACACTTGGAGTACCAGTTGGTGTGGGTTGTGCAAGAGCAGATGGAGAGTAGCATGGGTGGCCGCTGGGAGATAACCTTGGACAAAATGGAACTGAACAACAAGTTTATATCAAAACAAGTAGCTTTATAAAGCAGGAGCAGTTGACTGTGAAGTTGTTATGTTAGCTGTTGCATTATAATACATTATGGTCTGAGGTTTTATTTTATCCTAAGCTTCATCTTGAAAATGTGATTCAGTGTCTTGTTTCTACATTTAGATTGTATGGTGGTTTAAAAACAAAACAACTTTTGGATGTATTTTGTTTCTTTTTCCCCATTCCTCTCCCTCCCCCCCGCCCCCCCCCAGTAAACAACGGTAAAAACTATCTTTTTTTGTTATTCTTGAGAAGATATGCTTGAGATGATGATATGATGATTGAAGAATATGCTGTAGGATAACCTTAGCTACCAAGTTACTGATGCAAAGTGTGTGGTTTTTACTGAGTTGTAAGGAATTCTGTTATTAAATTAATTGTAAAAAAAATAATAAAATAAATCAAATTAGCAAGTGAGTTAACTTGTCTGTAGATGTTGGCTGCATCTTAATGTTGTGGGTTTTTTCTTTATGCATAGTTTGAAAAAGAAGAGGCAAGCCAAACAAAACACCGAGGCTGTCTCTGCCAATTCCCCTGGATCTCCTGTTTCCAAAACACCTTCTGAGAAAGATGATGAAAGTAAAGTTATTTTGGAGCAAATCAGTTCCTCTGAAGACAACTGTAAATTTGCTGGGGAAAAGGAAACTGTTCCAGACAAGGAAAAGAAAAAGAAAAAATACAGTCAACTGAAAGACATCAGACGCACAGAACTTAAAAGATACTATAGTACTGGTGAGTTATGTCAATGCTGTAGTATTTTGAGATATGTTTGTTTTGATAGCTTGTTAATGCACTTTTCTCATATTCTATAGGCCTTCCTTAAGGCTGATTGACTTTGGGTATCCTTCTTGTAAAAACAAATAAAATTGTGTAGTTCTGCATATCATCTGCTTCTAACTTTAACCTTGCAGTTCTTAAAACATATGTATTTCTTGTTTTTCAGTTCTAAAACTAAGTGTTGCTACAGGCAATGATTAAGTTTATTATTGCATTTTATTTTCATTATTTTAAAGAACTGTCTTCAGCATTTGATGTCAGTGGGGTTCAGGTTTTTTGGTGGGGTTATTTGTTTCATAAATTGATGTATACTGCTTAAGACTTCAGTCTTAGTACTAATTTTGTCTGCTGAAGTGTGAACAAGTGAGTAAATTAACTACATATTTTTAAACAAGGTATCAAAGGGCTTGTGTGCTGGAAAGCTTGTTTCCCCACCCCCCAACTGTATCAGTACCTCAGTTAACCATAATTATCTTTTTTAGATTTATTCTTACAAGTAATTCAGAAAAAAATCGGTTTGTGCGTAAATATATGAGATGAGTCACATACACATCTGTTTGCAGTTCTGGATTGTAATTTGTTAGATACTCTTAAGTAATTTTAGATATGATTTATGAAATAATTCTCCTTCCAAATTTTTTCTAGGTATTTTGTAGGAATGATCTTTTAGATTAAGAGAACTCTGGTTCCATCTTGGAAAGAATCCTTTTTTAAAGAGAAGGCAGACAACAGAAAACTGTAATTATTCTAGAGGCAGGCTTCTTTCCTGCTCACACAGTGTGCATGAATGGCTGGCTCCTGAGAAGGAGTCCTCGTTAGGAAAAGGAAATGAATCCGCAGTAAACATGTTGTTATGCATTCTCTGGTGCATGCAAACTAGTCCATGCGTAGAGATTGTCCATGAGGCAACATGGGCTTTACCAAAAAGAAGATAAATCTTGAGAGTAATGTTTCCCAGCAAGCTCAAGAGTTTACAGTGATTTATTGATCAGTCCATAATTTTTGGCAGGTTAAAATCTGATGAGATCAATAATCTGGGAACTAACTTGCTTCTTCTTTTTTTTTTTTTCTGAAGTTCTGACCACAGTGTTCTTGAAATAAAATATGTAGAAGGAAAACTGGAGAAATGTTAATGAATGAACTTGTGAACTCTTTCTGTTTTGTTAGTATGTGAACTTAAAAAAACCAAACATGCATAAATATAAACTCCTGCTGCATTCCTAGTAAAGTGCTTCTGCTAAAAGCAGCAATTTATTGTTGGTTTGTACCTAAAGAAATTTGTTGGATGGTTGGGGCGCTTTTTTTGTTGGGTTTTTTGGTTTGGTGGTTTTTTTTTTTTTTTTTTTTTTTTTTTTAGGTAGCTGAATTTTGTTTCTTTAGTATTTTAGTATTTTTTTGAAAAAGGCTGCAACAGTTGGCAGTTGCGGTAGAGACATGGGGGAGAAAGGGGATGATGGCATCCATCTCTCTCTCTGAAGAGTGCTGCAGGGCTGGTGAGAACAGGTCGTCTTTGGCTTGTCATCCATCATTCAATGCAAACTCAGGTTTTACTCATGTTTGTTTCACAAGCGTTCCTGTGCTTCATGTGGACTGGCATCGTTGTGGGGGTGACTTGAAATGCTACTGGCCGTCATGTGGGTGTGCAGAGCCACTGGGTTCTGCAGAAATACAGCATTTCTCTTGAGAAATACAAGAATTTAATGCTGCTGTTGAGTTGAGCACAGATCAACTGACAAAATCCACAGAGAGAGAAATGCCTTTGTTATTTAAATGCCTGCTTTCGCTTATTCCTAAATAAAGACTTTTGCCCAACTGGAGCGTCAAAATTGTGGAAGTGAAAGTTTGAAGAGAGACGGAAAGTAGCTGATTGTGAAACAAGTGCCATAGCTCCACATTTCCTATGCAACTCTCAAAATTAAGTCATTTCAGTGGAATTGTTACTTGCCATAGTATTAGTCTGCATGTCTCACGCCTGCCTTCATCTACTGCAGCTATATCTGGCAGTGGTTACCCTCTTAGCTGGTTGTTACTGCTTCTCTCCTGGAAGCTGCTGCCTTCGCCAACATCCCGAGCAGTTTCCGAGAGCTCTCTTGACACCCGTAGCAGCCTGTATGAACTGGACTTGTTTAAATAGTTAGCCTTCACCTGCACGCGGCAGGGGGCAAAACCATCCCTCCTGCTGAGCGGAGTTCTGCCAGAAGGTGTGCATTCAGCAGTTCCCCGCTGGGAGATGTGCTAGCTGCAGTGGTGGGAAGGTACTGCCAAATCTGTAAAGACTTTTATTTTTTTAGTTGTTGATATGCCTTCATATGAAACCGGCTGAGAGGGATTATCCATGCATATACATCTGCCTTCATTATTTAAGATTATGGAAACATATACCTCCTTTTTTTTTTTTTTTCTTCCACATGATTTTTTTTCCTTCTGAGTTGTCCCTTTATTGATGTTTCTGAGGTGCTCTGACTAAAACAGTCTCTCTCACTTATGGTTAACTGTTCTTCTGAGTGTGTTTGCACAAGGACTTGGGGGTTTTGTTTGGTGGTTCGTTTTTTCCAATTACCCAGCTTTAACTTAATGTCTAGAACTTTAAGAAAGTCTGATAGAGGAATTGCTAATTCTTTTTCTAAATGCTTTCTGCACGTTGCCAAAATGCTTAGTTTTCCTAGTCAAAAGAAAAATGCATTAGAAGTAGCAACATTCTTGCAGATTCATCTGTGTGTTGATATAATGATGCATACATACTTTATTTTGTGGCTTAATGGACATCCTCTCATAAGCTGCTTTGAGCCTAGAAGGGTCGTGTCTGTCAGTCTAACAGAGTGAAAACCCCTGCCCTCTGAATAATCTCCCTTTCTTATTTCACAGGACTATAAATCCTTCTTTATTTATTGTTCTAAGAGAAATGAGGAAGGAGCATCACATCTCACTATAATTTGTTCCTTGCACACCACATCCCTTCATTAGAAGTTTGTGAATGTGTTTGCCTTTATGAATTCGTAAATGCTGACAGTGACATCCTTACTCTCTCTCTTTGAACATCATGCCTTTTAATGGATTTATGCAAGGGCTGATACTCTGCCAGAAGGATTTTGTTGACTCACTAAATCCCTCTTCTCTGGTGGAAAAACTGTCATGCAGTTTCTGAAGGCTGCGGAGAACTGGAGGTGGCAGTGCTCCCTGCCACACTTTGTAGAAAGGAAAAGAGATTGGTTAAAAGACTTTTCTTACTCTTTGAAGAGGGAGGAAGCACAGTGATGGAGGGAGGAGCTCATCGCCTGGTACCCAAGCGCCCTGTCATGTTCATGCCTGCAGCCAGCGGGTGGCACCGCCGAGCTGAGGAAGAGGAGTTGCGACTCGGGCATCCTCTAGAAAGGGATCCTCCAGCCAAGATTGTTCCGTACAGCGTATCTGCTAGCACTGTGGTAGCACCATTACAAATAACCTAGTGGTATGAGGTACTGATCATTTCTCTTGAGGCACTGCTAAGTGGCCGAACAGATCCCACTGCCAGAGGGTTTCTCCAGTGTAACCTCATATTTTCCTTTTCTCTTAGCGCTTGTGTTCTTCAGTGGCTCTATAATTCTGGAATATATTTGTACCATCTCCAAATGTGTAAGACAAGGGCAGATATAGCCCTTGTTTTCCTGTCTTAAAACAACAGAGGCTCTGATACTGTTTTTCTTTCCTGAGGACCAAGGGAAAGAACACCTCTTTTTTCCTTATCTTTGCCTCACCTCTTGGCTTATGTGGCAATCGGCTTCTTAACTTTGTCTTTTTACCCTTTCTGCTGTTGTTGCTGCAGTAATCTTCTTTCAGACTCCCAAGGATGTGTCTGTCTGGCATGGTGCGATGGTTACGTAGCACCCTGGCTGCTTCACCCAGTGCCCAGGGTGCTCTACACTTCTTCTTGGGATAACCTAGTTGACCTACTTCTGCAGCTTGGCTGCCTAGTTCAGACATAATTTCTGTGGGAAGCCTGTTTTTGTTGGAAGATGTTGACTTGCTAAGCTTTGAAATTCTTTTTTTTTTTTTTTTTTCCCCCCCTCATTGTTTTGTTTGTTCCCCCACCCCACCATGTCACGGGCTCTAAAACACTTTCACAAACACAAGACAAGTTGCAGGAACACAGCACTGGAACTGTAACAGCCTGGAAGCACCAGTTTATTTGCTCTAGGGAGGGATGCACATCTCTGGGACAGACTTGTTTAGGCGAGATTAGGAAACCAGGATTCCTGTCAGCAATTGCTAAGCTGGATGAAGATGGTTGTATTTTGCCACTGACAACACTGAAACAGGAAAAAAGGTGACCTTCTGAAAGCAGGCAGTGTAACAGTGGTGCAAATTAGTCAAGTGCAGTCCTCTGAATTTTGTCCATATATTTATACCATGTATGATATAATGTGTCTTTCTACCAGATGTGCAGAATATTCTAAGGTTGCACTGGTTTTGCTTGAAATCATAAGCGGTTAGTATATTTGAGGAATTGGTCTCCATTAAAAAATGCATCATAAAGAAAAGTTTGGTTTAAGTGACTCATCCTACATCACACAGTTACTTTTATCAGCAAAATAAAATCCCGTTAACTAGCTTATCATTCTACACTCTAATCATAAAGTCACCCTTTCTCATTCACTGTACGGTGTTCAATTTCTGCAGCAAGGGAGTGCGAGCTGAGATTAACAAAACCTCTTTTTACCGTAGCTCTGATTTCTGTCCAAAACAAGCAGGAGTCCTAAACACTGTGACGAGAGTCCCGAGAGGGAGAAATGGTGTGTGCCCATTTAATGAGACAGTATATCATGTGTTGAATGGGAGGTGCCAGAGTATCTCCCCAGAGTCCAGAGGCAGAAAACAGATGCCTTTTTGACTTTTCCTCCCTGCCATCACCTGGGCAGGAGGCGATACTGGAACAGCGTGGCACATGTACAGTTACCAAGCCTCTGAATGTTCTGGGTAGCTGGCCAAGAACAAATGTTAGTAGATTAGAGAGGGTGTAACAATTTTCGTCACCTGTACTGTGGTGAGATTTGCCCTGACTGGCACAGAATCAGCAGAGGCAGCTCCCATGATACCAGCAGTACTTACTCTGTTTCAAAGCTGAAAGTTGCTTGTAACGCAGTGAAAATTCATAGAGAATTTAAATTTAATAAAAAGGTGAGGCACTTACTGAACCCACTTTGTATAATAGTTTCTAACAGGTTATTTGCTAAACAGGCTTAACGTGAAGTGGACTTTTCAGTATATATTGAATTGAAAATTGAAACTTCCTTCTGCTAATGAGTCCTGCTTTTGTCTTTTCTTCTACCTGGTACGGTTATTCAGTAGCAGAGGGCTTAACTAAGGTGCTAGTCATAAAAAGGTAGAGTACATTTAAAAAATGAGAAAATCCATGTAAATTCTTGCTGGGAGTTAGCTAACTGTAATCAGGCCTAATCTCGGGGTTTGATTTGGTCAGCTCCTTTCGTGTAGCAAAGTTCTCTGTATTCTAAGTAATCCAAGTGATTTACAAAGTGGACTACTCAGTGTTGCATTAAGTTGCTTAATACAACAGTAAGAGGAACAGGATCTGAATTTCCCCAAGTTCTGAGACCTTGCCTTAGCCTTTGTGTTTCAGGCTGGCTTCAGACAGCAAGAATGAGAGTAGATGTAAGGAGGGGTGAAAAGGGAAATAATTTGTTTCTTCCAAAATCAAGATCTCACATAAAATTAAAGCAGCATAGGAAGAACTTTTATTTGATTGTAATTGCCTGCATAGAATAACAAGGGGGTTGGAATAACTTACACATAACCGTAAACTGGGGGTAGTTGGCAGTGACTGGTTGGGAAGCTTCAGGCTGTTGGTATATTAGCATCGGTTGCTGAAACCATGTGGAAAGAATGAGGTGGACGAATGACTGAAAGGCAGCCGGTTTCAGATCATGTGTTATGGAATAAGGATAAATGATCTCAAATCCCAGGGGACTGGTGTTAAGGCCACCAGGTTATATTCAAGCTGGGTTGTTAATTGGTGTTTACTAGAAACAGTTGCACGCAGAAGGGATGCCTTGTCTGCAGGCAGGAGAATTTGATTTGAGCAGTAAGTACCAGAAATAATGCTGTTGGCACTTAACTTCTGAAAATTTGTATGGAAACATCTTAACTCTGCTTGAGCTCCCCATGTGTGAAATCCTCTTCTAATTCTCGTGTTGATGGATAAGCTCCTGTTTGTTGTAAAACTAAGTAAAAGACACAAATAGGTGAAACTTGGTGTTTTATATGTAATCCTTAGATATTGCATATCAATACACAAGTTGCCTCAAAACCTATAGTTAAGACAGAAGACTGAGGTGGTTTTAAGTCTGCTGTTAGATGGAGGTGAAGCTGTATGGATATAGAAAACCAATTTGGAAATGTGGCCATTGATAGTTTGTAAACTAATGTATGTTTCAAGTGGGAAGTGAGGGAATTGAAATGGGAAAGTGAAGGACAGAACATGAAAACTGTGTCCAGTAACATGAAAATAAAGAGGTTTCTTAACTGTTAAGAACAAAAGAGAAACTAATAATTTTAGATCATTATGTGATACTAGTGGTTGAATTTTCAGTAATTTTCTGGTGTGTATCTGGGCAGCAAGGAGGAAGAAAGGACGTAGAAGGAGAATTATTGTATTTGTATCCTCTCGTGTGATTCTCTCCACTCAAATGGTTAGAAATTAAGGTAAACATTAGCTTAATAAATGTAATCTCTTTTTTTAATTGGCAGAGCTGCTTTTCATGTAGGAGTCCTAAGAGTTTATTGATGAACCTTCTTGATCACTGATGTGGCTTTTCTTCAGTAAGCCTTTAAAAAGGGTTGGTACAAGATTTTCATATTCCTTCCTTTAATTTTCAAATTGCATTTGTAAGAATTACATTGCTGATGTTACGTACTAGTATTTTGTGAGGCCCTTGAGTTTATATTCTCAAACATCATAAGTTTTAAATTCAGATGGTAGGGTGACTGAATAAGTGTGTTTAGCTCTGAAGGGATCAGTTGTTTGCTGTGTGTGATTTAACACTTTTATAGGTGGGGGGGAAAAAAGTATCCATCGCATCTGCACAGAGCTGTAAGAATTGTAAGTAGTGCAAGTCACCAGTGCTGAGTTACGTGACTTGATTGGTAACTTGAGCACAGGCAAATTATGTGTTGTAAAGGTAGATTGTAGAACAAAGGTTTCCAGGGTGAGGGGCCTGTTAACTCTGAAAAATTACTTGGGGTACTTGATGTGCATATTTACCTGAGCGTAAACTTGCAGAACATTACTTTGGAGAAAAAAAGTAGTATGGGTACTTGGAAGTTTTATGCAAGAGAGTAATGGGAATTATG
>NW_009260616.1:7045039-7045495 GCF_000687185.1 Egretta garzetta
AAGTGTTGGAGGGGCCATGGGAATGGCCGTGCTGTTTCAGACCAGGGCTTGTTTAGTGCAGCGTTTGTTCTCCCACAAAGGCCACACCTGGATGTCTGGGGAAGATTAACAACACAGTGAATTTTGTAAAATTAGCTGTTCTCCTGTCCTCTGACGATTTTCAGCTGTTGGGGATCTTCTGAGCTGCCTGTAGTTTGTGCATTTAGGGATTGTTCTTCCGTATGTTTACCTTGTCTCTCCCCGGGCCTATGCAGGTTTCTACGATGTCTTTTGGTAAAGAGTCCACAGGTTTGGTACCATTTGCACAAAGAGCAGTTTTGCTCCTGCTGGCTTTGTTTGGCAGCCAGTGGTTCTTGTAGAAGAAACTGAACAGTCAATCCCTACTCATCATCTCCAAGCCTTCTATGATTTTTTTTTTTTTTAATCCTCTCTCTATAAAATACTACTTTTCCATCA
>NW_009260616.1:7045530-7061072 GCF_000687185.1 Egretta garzetta
TTCTCTGAACCTCCAGGACCCAGGATGCTGGGACAGGGGATGCTTTTGCTCTTAACTTGGATTCTCTGCCTTGATTTACTGTGAGCTCTGTTTAGCGCAGCTCAGGGAGGAAGCAAATTTTTGGGGACAAGAGGGAGCTGTGAGAGATTTTTTCAGTTATAACTGGTTTTGAGGAGAAAAAAACCCAGAGCCTTATCCTAAATTGCTTGTGTAAGTTACTGAAATATAGCAAAGAGTTTTGGCAGGCTGAGCAGGCTAGGAGATGGAGAGAAATGAGTGGAGATTAGGAATCAGGGATACCTTTTTAACAGTTGCAGTAATTATTGAAGGGAGAAAATTAAAAAGGGTTAGAGTGTAATTTCTGTCACTGGGAAGAAAATACCAGGATTTGATATTTTCTAAAAATTACATTCTACTAGAGCAGTTGCTCAAAGTACGATTTAAGATAGTGATGTCTTGTGATCTGTTCCGCGAAGGTCATGCTAGGGAATGACACCGACTGGTGTTTGATCAGCTAAAACTGATCTCACTGCTGAAAGAATCAGGTGGGTTTCCAAGAGCTGTCTGTTTTCCCAGGGTCTGAATTTTCAGGAAGAGTGACTGCTTATATTCTTAACTATATTTAAATTCAGATGTACTTAACATCTCTGGAAAGTGGCCCCCGGAGGAAGGGAGGAAAGCTGTGGAGCATTTGGTCACATAGCACACAGCAAGGCTGCGGCAGGTGTATGTCTGCAGGAGGGGAAAGGGAAGTGTGTCAGGAGAATTAATGAAGAGTTGTCTTATTTCTCCCGGGGATAATGAAGGGAAATAAGTCTGTGTGGTTAGTGAGTCCTTCATTTCCAGGATCCACTGGCTCATCACTTGAACTTCCCCAGGTTATACCAGCTGCCTGTTGGGTCTTGTGCTTGCTGAGCACAGGTGCCCTGTGAAGTTACTCTGAGTGCCCTTAGGGGATGTGCAGCTAGTTGGAGGTGATTTTGGTAGCTTATCTTGTCCTGGAGGAAGGGGCTGGACTCTCTTACAGGTTTTTCTCTTCCGTGTTTCCTGGGAGGACTGTTGACCAGGCAGACTGGATCCTTTGCCTCTTCCCCCACCCAGGTTTCCAGGACCCATGCCCCAAGTCCCTGTGGAGCAGTGCCCAGGTAGATCAGCGCCATAGTCTCTCTCCCCTGCCCAGTGATTCCCTATAGCTCTCTGGGGATCTCTGCCCACAGGGAAGAGGCAGAATATTCTCTTTGTAGTTTCAGACATGAGGTTTACCTTTGTAAGATTTTTATCTCTTTAAGGCAGGAATATTCATAAGCCAAGTACATAAACAGCACGAGAGAGTGCATTTGAAATCATACTGCAAATCTCTTACTCTTCAAGCAGAGGCATGACGGCGTCATTCTCAGGGAGTCTGCATAACTGAAGCCTGGTAGCCTCGAGGGCAGGCTTTTAATTTCTCTTCTTCAACAACTTCCCATACTGTGCTTGAAATACACTGTTGGAAGTTAACCTAAATGCTCTAAAAAGTAGAACTCCTTTCACCTGCATCTAAATAATAATAGAGAGTTAAGCCAGGTGTTTTTTATTTTGTAACTTTTCTGCTCTCAGCTTTCCACAGTGATGTTTTCTCACGTCTTGTCAGTCTGTTGTGATGTCTGTGATACGACTCATCAGGTCATGCTTGGGATCAGCAGCATGTGTAAACTGAGCTGCTCTTTTATATGCCTCCTGAGGATCTGCGTGATGAAGTGCTGGCAGTCAGCAACACATCAGATGCTGATGTTGTCTCTGTACATAAAAGTAGGGCATATGTCCTGTATCTTTAGTGTCTTTGTGATTTTCATCTATATTTTTGACCTATGACCTTGTGATCACCAACCAATAAGCAAGGCAGTACAGCACGTGTTGTGAAGAGACATTGTCCTGGTCAACTGACATGGTATAGCCTTCCCAGGCAAGCTGCTGTGTGTTCAAGAAGCAAAATAAATGAAGGAAAACAGCATGCATAGAGTCAACAGTTTTCTAAAACTCACGTCTTCTTTCGTGATGCCTAAGTATATCTTCCCACAGCCCTGCTCTGTTGACAAGCTGATTTTCCTCACTCTGTATTGTATTTGAGTCCCTGATGTAGTAGATAGTCAGAAACTTTATGGTGGTAGTGTTGTGATGGATGCATTTAGGTACTGACACTTACCTGAACAGGGTTCACAAGCAATGCTGTCTGTCAGACCACAGAAAGACCAGTGGGCAGCTTTTCTTCCACGTATCTGCAAAATGCTCCTGAGCCTACCTACGCCCACAGTGAGTAAAAAAATCACTGAACCTTCTTTTCCTGCATCCTCTCATCTCTTGAAATAATCACCTCTACCTTTGTGTAAGAAACCTGGAACTAGCTGTGGCTGTCACCAATATCCCTCCCAGGGTGCATGGTCACAAACAGTTTAAGCCAGTCTAAGGTGTTCACATTGCTGCTAAAAGAGGATGTGCTGCTCTCCTTCTCCTAAGCCCAGCTGGGTGGTCCCAGTCTCAGCCTTCAGCTGTCGCCAGCCCAGAGAGTCAGGAGCTCCTTTCCCTATGCTGGCATCTAGCGACCTTGGCCAGTGCAGGGCTGGTGGTGGGAACACATGGAGGAAGAAGGTTGGTGGAATCGCCCCCTTCAGCAACAGCTTCATGGTAGGTTGGTTTAAGCTGCTTGTGGAGCTGTGCCCAAATCCTGTACTTCTCCAGAGGGACTGATGTTGGGCCTGTTTTCAGGGGAAGCTGTACAGTGTCATGTGCATTAAGCTTTTATCACTGTCAAGGTAAATTTTATGAAGAATTTCAAGTTAGATGTGTGAAAGGGTTGATTTTTAAGCATTGCTTAGTATGAAAAGTGTATCTGGTGTTTTTTCTTAAAAAAAAAAAAACCAACAAAAAACGGTTTAAAGTTGGGGATTTTTAGTGTTTCCTAATGCAGATCTTTGCTTTTTCTCATTTTCCACCATTTTGTTTATTAAGTTAACCTGAATGAACATCCAGCAGAGGCCTGAGAAAGGCAGTGTGAAAGCTTTCCTTCCTGTACCTGGATTTTCTTCAGTAACTGAAAACAGGATGTAGAATTTATGTAAGAATTGGGTTCCTGACCACACAGTTAGATACCAAGTATCTGAACAGCTCATCTGGGCAAGAAACAGAAAATAAGAATGACTTTCTCTATCTGATCTAAAGATACATGTGGCTTTCTTCTTCGAGTTCCTAGTAATGCAGGATATTTCTGTAGCACGTTCAAAGATTGACATAGTTCAGCTATGCTGTGCAGTTTGATCGGGTTTATGAGTTCATAGCGCAAACACCCGCATGGAATATACACCTGCAGGTGACCAACTTAGCTAGAAAAGCTCTTTCACATGCAGTGAATAATGAGGGGAAATGATATCCAAGGGAGCACTTACCAGATACTTTACTGCTGTCTTTATCAAACTAAAAATGTAGAGTGTCCATCCGCCTCCCCCCCCCCCCCCCCCAACTTTAAAGAAAACCAGGGAAAGTAATTTATTCTGTTCTTTTTCATGTCATTCACCTTGCTGTTTTTTGGAATGTAGACTTCTTCTCTATTAAGAAAAACAGTCACTGATGCAGTGTCGTAAGACAGCTAAGACCCTACAGGCTGATAAATCTAGCAGAACACAAAATTAATTTTGTCCTGCAGCTCCACCTGGCTTTATCGGTGCACCCAAGAGGGCCTTTCTTCCTGCATAAATACACAAGAAGAGCAGGATATTTTAGAGGTAGACTGTCAAACACAGGGATCTTGCGGTAGATTGAATTGTCTTGAATTAGAAACTGGAAGAAGTGACCATAGATGATATGAATAGCTTCCAATCATGAGTCTGCGCGTTTCTTTTATATGAGTAAAGCTGAACTCTGGATGGGGAGGAAGTTTCAGGGTGCTGTGCCTGTGAATTGTCTTATGCAAGTTGGTATTTCTGTGGAAGGTTGACTTGACATTGTGTATTTGTATAATGCTAATCATGCTAGTGGGGAACTAGACCATACTGTTGCCAAACAGTCTGGAGGATATCAACACAGTTTGGGGTTCTTGCTGTGTACATATCCAGTGTACCCAGCAAGTTGGTAGCAGCCCATGCTGAAGTTTCTGTTGCTGCATCTTTGCTTTGGCTGTTAATCACGCTTCTTAGGTTGAAGATAGCATGTGAACTTGCATGCTGTGTAATTACTTCCCTGATAGCTGCAGACCTCATGAATGGTAGCTATTCAATCTCTTCTCCCTGGTAACAGATGATAGGACGAGGGGGAATGGTTTGAAGTTGCGCCAGGGCAGATTTAGGCTAGACATTAGGAAAAACTTCTTCACTGAAAGGGTTGTCGGGCTCTGGAATGGGCTGCCCAGGGAGGTGGTAGAGTCCTCGTCCCTGGAGGTATTTATAAGAAGGATAGATGAGGTGCTTAGGGACATGGTTTAGTGGTGGGATGGCAGGGTGAGGTTAAAGGTTGGACTCGATGATCTCAAAGGTCTTTTCCAACCAAAGTGATTCTGATTCTATTCTATGATTCTATGATTCAATCTGCCCTTAGGTAGTAGACATCCGTTGCTGGCAGGATGTCTTTTGTGGGGCTGATAAATGTGGTTTGTAA
The DNA here is from genome assembly GCF_000687185.1 of Egretta garzetta. NCBI lineage: Eukaryota > Metazoa > Chordata > Aves > Pelecaniformes > Ardeidae > Egretta > Egretta garzetta. The sequence goes on from NW_009260616.1 coordinate 7,050,157, forward strand.
ACTTATGCTCTGAAGGGGGATAAAGCATTTAGCTGAAGATGTGGTATTTGGCTGCTGACTAGGGTTGATCTAAGGTGGTGTTGATGTGAGGTAGGACTTTGAGCTACCCACAAGACAGACCAGATGAACAATGTGCTCCAGAGCCCATCTTACATAGGCTGTTGGAGGTTGGTGAAGTGGCCCTGGGGAGAGACAGTTAATAGTGGGAAATGAGAAGTAGGTCAGGAAGAGTCCACAGTTCTGATGACACCATGAAATAGTTATCCAGAGCATGTGGGAGCAAGCTTCTGTCATGGAAATGATGATTGATAGCTTCCTGTTGTTACAGGCATGTCAATATTTCACTGTGACTATCCGGGCCAGAATAAATATATGGTTACAAGTACTTCCACAATAAGTATACTTGGATCATCTATACAAAATGCAGGAGAGCACTTGCAAGTATTTTCCCATTTCCTTTTGAATGTCAGACTTAGAGCTTTGTGTAACAAGATCTCCTTTTGTTTCACCACTGCTTTGTCTATACACAAGAGTGTGCAGAAGGACACCTTGCTGTGGAATGGAAGGCTAAAATTATCACACGTCTTTGTATCTGGACAGCATCTGTGGGAGCTAAAGACTACCTTCAGAAAAGAAATTGTGATAACATGTATCAGACATAGAACTGTTAATGAAGAGAGAAGATAATTAATTGTCCTTTTCTAAAGGAAAGAATAGAGTTAGGACCTGGCTCTACCACCCAACTACTTCAGCTGTGATGGGGCTGTTTTTCTCAGACACTCCTACCCTTCTTCATTCTCCCCCTGCCCCATCTCTCCCTTTCCTCTCTCATCCTCAGTGCTGACACCAAGCTTGGTTAAATGCCAGTTTGCCCTGGGAGGATTAGGCAGATTGGGATGAGGTGAGAGTTAATAGATTAGTGCAGGACGAACAGAAACTAAAGCTAGGAAACTATTTGCTGTTCTGAAGCATAATCAAAAAGATAAGCTCCGCAGAAGTGAGGAACTGAAAACTTGTTTTTATACGGTAATATGGATAGATCCAAATTGTACACTGTTGCACTTTGAAATGGTGTTGCTCAGGCTAAAACCTCACATATGAATGTGATTCATGGTGAAGAGGAGCTGCTTGTATCATGTTCTCTTCTATAGTAAAAGTCATATAATTCCTTAGAGATAGTAATTGTTGTATAATTCCTTATAGAGACTAAACAGGTCAAGCTCCATTTTAAAAATGAGGGCTTCCTTCCTTCTTATGTCTGTTACGCCTTCTTACTGCTCTCTTGTCAACCATCTTATTTGTTGCTAAAACTTACTGATTTTATGCCATCTTAATCTTTCTGGTTGTCCCTCACAATCCTTAAGTGTAATAAACAAGTTTCATAAGTGTAAAATGGTTTTCTTTTTAAAATTTCTTCCTTGAAGTGTCCCAGGCTAGATTTAGACTGTGTCCATATGACTGGTGACTATAGATTTCTTAGGCAACAGTTTCAAAGTACAGCTGAGTGCTATGAAGAGCTTGGTGTTCCATAATGTGAATTAACACCTCGCTGCTGCTGCTGAACAAGGAGGTCTTGTGCCTCCTCCCCCTGCTCTGAACTGTGTTTTTTTTCCTCCTGGAACTGGCACTGGCATTCATCTGATCACAAGGTAAGATGAGTCAATTCACTCGACCAACAAAGAAAAAAATTGAGATAATTGATCTTCTTAACCACTTGTCTCTCTGTGGCATCAGATGAGAGCCAGAGCCCAAGGTAGAAAGAGATGCAAGGAGAGAACAGCTCCCCTCCTCTTAGGAGAGGTTAATTTGTCATATGAAGCCATACCCTTGTGTCTTCCCTGAAGAAGAATTGGGGGTTGCTATCACTGCTAAGTAATGTGGAATTGAAGTAATCCAGAGCACAAAAGTTGTGGTCTAACTTTTAAAATCTTTCGAAACTTCAATCCTGGATATCTTTATATAATTCTATGGCATTACACAAACAATTTTCTTCTGCCTTAAATAAGCTACATTTTGAAAGTAAGCTACCAAACTGACCTGGGCCACTGCACCTTCGCTGAAGTCAATTCAGTGGCTTTGTGGGTTTTGTTTCTATTTCACCTCCTAAACCCAAATCAAATTAATCTTGACGTGTGATTCTTTTACTTTCTTTGAATTATTTGCATATGGGGAAGTTTGGTTCATCCTGTAAATATTTTCCTTTACATAAGCAGTATTGTCTTTACTTTTGAGCTCGAAGTGTTCTATGGCTGCTTTTACAGTTATTTAACATGCCCTAAATTTAAGAACTGTTTGCATTTTTCCTTTTCTCCAAAGTATCCTCCTTTCGTGTAAGGAAAATTACCTGGTTTTGTTTTTGAAATTCCTGTACCACTTTTATTTCTGCTTTTCATTTGTATAGCTGCCTTGAACAAATATAAATTTGGGAATGATATGTCTCCTACAAATTTAAAAATACTAACCTGATTTATAATATGAAGCAAGACTACCTGTGCAACAAAGTTCTTTGCCCAGTTGCCCATGTACAGTCTTGGACAAGTCAGAGGTCTGTAGATGTACAGCTTGTGTTGAACTTTGCATTTGAGCAGTCCCTTTTGGTTTTGACACTACTCTTTACCTGCGTTTGGTGTTTTGACACTTTCTAATATTACAGTATGGCAGTGTGAACTGTCACTTCTGATAAAGTAAGGAGTAAAGCTTCAAAATGCCCTAGTGTAAAATCCTCAAGAGGGATGCAGCTACTTCAGAGCCCTGAATTGCTCTTGGAAAACTTCACCCAGAACTTATGCAAATCTTATCCAAAATGAATCAGGGATTTATATCTCAATGCCAGTTACATCTCCAAAAGCAAAGCCATGTATGGTTTAATAACGTAATTAACAACTGTTAGCTTTTTGCTCAGTCTCATTATGTATTTCAGCCTTGTGTAAGGAGGTGTTAATTTGTGTCTGCAAGAACCTTGCTTACAGAAGCATTCCAGTTGCATCATTGGTTTAAAAGTCCAGAGAGGTGGTAGATACCTCATCCATGGAAAGATTCAAGGTGAGGTTGAATGGGGCTCTGAGCAGCCTGATCTAGTTGAAGATGTCCCTGCTCATTGAAGGGGGATTGAACTAGATGACCTTTAAAGGCCCCTTGCAACCCAAACTATTCTATGATTCTGTGAAAAATTGTATGAACCAGTCCCCAAAATGTGACTAGCAGAAATGAGATTGTTTTCTCTTAACTGTTTTTCTTTTGCATCTTGAAGCACAAGCCACTCTCTTCTTTGGAGAAATGCTCAGGATAGTTGCATTTTGTACATTACATTCCCTAGGGATGTACAAAATTATTTCTTGAAATCTAAACAGCTGTTTAAAAACAGTCTCAGTGTGTGTTACGATTCTGCCTCAAACCCAAAAGGGAATGTGATCTTTGTTTTGATCTACAGACAGCTGAAGATGATGTTTGCTCATGCACCAAACTTATCTCGGAGGCACTTGGGACACAAAACATTTGCATCATGTAGGACATTTTCCCCAGCACAAAAGAAAAGCGTGTGTAACCAGTTTACTTAAGGGTAAAGAAAGGCAGATACGATCATTGCAGCTGGGAGCTATTCTCCTGTCCAGCTGATACATTGTCCTAACTTGTTCCTAATGTGTATTTAGCAGCAAAGCCTGGTCCTTGTCAGACCTGACAAGCATATTTGTGGTCCCAAAGACTTCTCTCATTTTTCCACCTATATTCACTGCTCTATCTGAAACCTGTTACCTCTCACAATAATCTTGTCTTGACTATTTTTGGCTACGAGGACCCCCTACTCCCTGTCTTCATGTTCTCACCTTCCTTCTTCTGCATGACTCCAAATATTCACATTGCAGATAGGCTGCTTTGCACCTGGAAAAAGGTGGGAGAGCACTCCCTGGGAGTTGCTCATCTCCTGTTTCCCAGGATAAGTTTCACAGGAGCTGAAGGCAGAGGCTTTCCTGCCCGTCAGCATCCCCTGTTAGCAGAGGAATGGTTGGTTGTGCATTGTCCATCAGCAAGACACATGCATCTAGAATGGCTTTCTCTACAGGCTTGCTGTGCTTTGGCAAACATCACCATGACCTATTTCTTAAGCGTTGGTTTCTACCCGCAGAAGTGTGTCTGTTTTCTGTCTGATATGAGGTTATCAGTTGATCTGAGTCCTTCCTGTGTCTTCAGACAGCACCTAGAGCAAATGCCAGGAACTCTGCCTTTACTGGACATCCTCTGCACGTCCTCCCTGCTCACAGCGCTGTGCATCCTCTCCTTTAAGCTTCCCTTCTGACCGTAGCGTTCAACATAAGGACTCTTCTAGTCACCCCTCTTCAGTGCTTCTTTCTGGGTGCCCAGCGACACGCCGCTTCAGCATTACCCTAGTTTCAGTACATTTCAACTGCTGCCGTATTGTTTTCCAGCAGAGATTTAGAGCTAAAGCTCTGGGCTGTTGGCTGCATCTCACTGTTTCTTTACAATAATGTGTCAAATTTTCCTCTTGAAAGTTGGAGTGCATGAGCTACCTCCCTCTGAAATTGAGTGGTGGGGTTTTGGGGGGATTTTTGTGGTTTGTTGTTGTGTTGTGGGTTTTTTTTTCCCTTTTCTTAAACCTCGGCAACCTTTTAAACTAAATCTTTCTTCCTCTCGCTTTTGAAGCAGATCCTCACAAAGGAAACTTTGAATGCAGCAGCACCTGCCTTGCCATCTTAAACATGAAAGCTGCTTAGCTGCCTGGAGCTTGGCACTCTTGGTGGGCACACATTCCCCCTGCACTGTCCCTGCAGGGCTTGTGTCTCCTGCTCCATGTCTACCTTGTTCAAGTGCCAGCAAAAAAGTGGCAGTAATGCTGCCCTGGACAATATCTCCTTGCAAGGCTCCTGGTGGGAGGAACCCTGCTGCCGGGAGGCCCTTCACCCTTGCTCAGCTGGAGGGCTTTCTGGGTGTGCAGGCACCTCTGTGTGTCCCATTGCCCAAAAATACCCCGTTGCCCAAGCGTGGGTGCTGTCTGTCCTCCAGCCCTGCGCATGGCTGCAGGGGAAGGTTGGCAGTGGGTCCTCTGTTGCTTGGACTGTGGTGGGAAAGTGTCACTTCACGTTTTAATGCAGCATACTCAGGTGGTAATAAACTGTTAAATGTGTAACATGTAGCATTACTTTGTGCCTCTGCAAAGGAGCTAAAGCCATGTTTTTGGGGAGGAAGGAGGAAATAAAGAGGGAATTCGAGGTCCTTCAAAATATTTGCAGTTTTGCATGTAGAAGCTGCGGTATATGAATATTGCATGAATATCAATAGCCAAATTCTTATTTACATGTGCCTTAAAATACCTTCTCCATTTATAGCAGAAAGAGTTGCTACCTTTTTTATATCAGTTCTCTGAACTGCTTGTCGTTTTTGTTGGGGCCCTGTGTCTTCTGGTCATCTCTTTATTCCTTTGAAAGACTTGCTTGGAAAATAACTAGTGGAGAATCACAATCAGTTTTTATTGAGAACAGAGAAAAGTTGTTCAAGGTGTAGATATTTCAGAATCATGTGCCTGGATTTGTATTGATCACGGAGTTGTTATTCTCCTACAGCAGGAGAAGTTTCGCTAATGAAGGAGCACAAGTGTGGTCGTGATGGGTGACAGCTGCCTTTTTGTTTCAAGTGACTTCAGCAGTAGAGAAGGAGGAAGCCGAATGATATGATTCAGTAAAGGAAAAATAGGCAGAAGTAAAGGTGAGGGCTTGGCAGGAGGCTGTGGGAAAAGTGGGAAGCAGAACAGAAAAACAGACACCTGAGATGGTGGGATGTTGTTGGGCGTTTTTTGTTTGTTTTTTGGCTTTTTCTCTTCTCTTTTAACATGGTAGCAGTCCACTACCCAGATCTGAGCAGGGAATGTTTCTGTCTAACTTGCTGCCTGTTCCGCAGGGAGATGGGTTTGATGAGGTGGTCAAAAAACCTTCTTGTGGATGTGCACCTCAGCTGCTGCAGCTGGCTAAAGGAGGGAATGGGACTGGGATAATGTCTCTTCCGAGAAGGCTTCTGTGGCCTTTAGGAAGTGCTGGGACGTCAGCGTGTGGAGGATGTCCCAAAACGGGGGTCTGGCCCCTGTGGTGGTGGGGTTCACCCGTGTTTGACAGGAGCTGAAAGACTTTTTGTTTAAAAGTAATAATTTTAATGTGAATGCTGTTCTGTTCACTTTGAGAGCCAGAAAGGTGCTGTGGAGACATGATTAAATCGTCCTATACACAACTCTGCACATAACAGCATTCCTGAAAGTTATTAAAATGTTAGTCTAGAAAGTAGAAATGGAAAACATTTTTCAGATAAACTGATTTGTCTTTCTCCTTCCTCCTCTACCAGTCCAAGCAGGATTTTTGTATTTTTGAGGTCTCTGTGTCTCTTTAGAATGACTTAAGTGATACTTATTGTACTCCATCTCTGTCAAGATAGTTGGTATCAGGCCTCATTCACTGATAAGGGAACTACCCCAGGAAGCCTTGTTTGCTTAATTTCTTATCAGTACTCTGATTAGGTTACTCCGAATGATAACTGTTCTCCCCTGAATTTATTGCGTTTCAGATTCTTGTAAGCTACCTTCAGATTTTCACTCCTTGGTCCCGGTGATTGGCTAGACTGTAGTAATATATTTTATTTCTTCTAATAAATCTGTCATAGAGATGTAGGACTGGAATGTCCTAAAGCAACAGTGACTCAGCGATGTGGAAAAATATGACTAGTACCTTATAATGAGGGGGGTTTCCTTAAAACTATATCATTGCACAAATTAATGGTTTTTTTCACATCTTAAAAATCTGCATGTGGTTTTCCTTCCTCCATCTAAAATAGGATAAAGTAGGAGAAGAAAAACTAACAAGACGATGGCCTGTGAGATCAGAGAAATAGGAAAGAGTATAAAGTATCAGTCAACTTGAAAAAGTGAAATAACTAAGATAAGATGTTGGAAATTCATGACATAGATCTGTGACAATGGAATACAGAAGGTAAATAAGAAATATTTATTTGTTCACCCTTAAAATAATGTTAATTAGGATGCTCAGTGAAATTAATCAAATATTAAGTACAAGAAAGGAAGTGCTACTTTATGTAGCGCATCACGGTGTTGTGGGGTTCATTGGCATAGGACCAGTGGCGGTCCTGAAGGGACTGGGCAGTTTAATGGATGCTGCTCCTGCATCCTGGGGAAATCCATGATTTTTAGAAGCCAAAGGGGCTAGTCAAGGGAAAGATTTCTCTATTTACATGCCACCTAAGTGTTTGGTAAGACAGAGATTAATGAGTAAAATGGACTTTTGGTCCAAGTATGCCATTGCCTCTATTCTCTCAGGCTACTGAGTTTGTTTACCTGGTGTGGGAAGCGGTCAGTCCTAAAAAGGCATTACCAGGCGTCAGCCTGACTGATGGCTCAGGAACTGTTGGGCAGGTTCAGCTGTCACTGCCAGGACTGCAAAACCTTGCACTGATTTTGCCAGCAGCGGGTCAGGTCATAACGTTGGTGTTCACGATATTGTCTTGCGGCAGCACGTTGTGAGCAGCCTGGGATTCTGTTGATGCTTCTTGACCTATTCAGTCTACTTATACAGCTATTTACACAGTTGCAGAGGTGTAATTCTCCTATCGCGTGTCAAGGTCTTTTGGATGTTAAACTGATTGACCTCTTTGTCATACTCCTTCAATAGTTGCTTTCCAAATTATTCCTAGGTAACTCCTTTTGTAAGGTTTCCCATAGCATTGCAAAACGAAATATGAAGAGTCTGCTAGGAAACTCAGTTAGGTATAAATATATCAATAAGGACAGAGAAATTTCCATTTTTGACCTTCAGCAGGCCTGTATTTTCTTGCCTGTTCTCACTTGGCATTCTTCTTCTCATTGCTCATTAATTTACTATTTTTACGTCATTCTTACTTTACATGTTTCGTGAAATCACAGAGAGGTTCAGTCCACCCACTCCACCGTTTTCCTAAAAATGCAGTGTGATCAAATTTGCATTAACACCTAGTCAGTTCTCATGGTTGTATGATCCCAACTTCAGTGTACGTGCAGAGCAGGAGAACTTGGGAGGCAGAACTGTGAGTCACTTTACCACTAAGCAAACATCCAAGTTCAAAAAGTAGCCAATGGTTTTTATTTTAAAGCTTGTGGAGAGGTGCAGCTCTTCCATCTAGTTCTGTCTGAAAGAAGTGTGGTTACTGAGGACTCCACCATGCCTGTGTGTGCTCTGGGTGCCTTTGGGACTACTACTAGAGCTAGCTGCCTTCAGATCATGTCAGAAAACATTTGGCTTCCTGAAGGAGAAGTGAGAGAGGATAAGGGAACTGGATAAATAGAATATTGTGGTGTTTTGCTTCCTTTGCCAGGCTTTCCACCCCCTCTACTGTAACCGTTCATGCAGGGCATAATTTGTGACCTTGGCCTCATTACACAAACAGTAAGTGGGGTTAGCAGTACCTGTCAGATTTAATGGATTCATTAGAATTTTTTCCTCTGAAGGTCTGAATTTTTTAATTTACTATTTTAAAGCTTTATATGTACAATTAAAAATACAGACCAGTTAAGACTTTCCACTATTCAGAGTGATGCGATGTGGTTTGTAATTGCCAAAGCCTGCCAAGTAGTTAATACTCAGTGCAAGGACAGTGTCCAGAAGCCCCTGTTGGTAGGATTTAAAAAAAAAAAAAAAAAAAAAAATTGAAAAAGAAAAAAGTATCCAAACAAGAAGTGGCAGATTTTGGTTTCAGAAGACAGGTAGGTTCACGGACTTGTGACTGCTTCTTTTGGCCTATAGCTTGACAGGTTATACAACATATATACAACATATATTCTTGCATATAGATGTGAAAGAAAAGCAAGCTTTCTAATTGTTGGACTTATTTAGGATTTATTAACCTTTATTGGCAAAAGAAGGACTGTTTTATGTTTAGTCTAAACTCAGCTTGTCTTTTGAACTTTTTTATTTTTCTGGACAGCTTTGTTTTTTCAACTATGTCTGAGTATCTAGCTCACTCTTCTGCGTTATACCATGGTTGTGTTGGAGACCATACGGAACAAACAGACCCACAGTCCTGACAGCCAAGAACTAGAGCATATTGTATGTCTCCTTGCAACACAGAGTTTCAGGTCATAACTTTTCACTGGGTAGTATTTCTTTTATCTCCAAACTTAATGCAGCCAATGCAATTAGGAGGACCTGAAAAATACAGTGTATGTTGCAGGGGGAAAGAGAGGTGTGAGAGAGAGGAACATCCCTTCCCATATAGGAAGCTGTAGAGGAGAAAGTTACTTGTATTGCTAGAGTATTTTTGTGCCACGGTGGCATAGTAGTTGCTGTCATGGTCAGCTCTCAGTCACCATCCCACCTTCCAAAGACGAAGCTTTGGAACAAAAATGTTTAGCTAATACCAAACATCGTAAGCTCTGCAGAGAAACTGCTTTTATTGTGTAGTGTTATTCCTCCCATCCACACACAGACTTTAAACTTCTTCACATTCAGCAGGTACAAAATTTCTCCCCCTCTCTGGGCTACTTTATTTCCCCACCACCTCAAGGTCTTACTGATGCACATCTGGTTAGTATGAAATAATTGTTCTTAACTGTTTCCTACTTTGTGTGCTGTTTCAGAGCTAAGTAAGAGTTGTCTACCTCTTCCAGCTAGACCAAATAATTACTAGAAGATGAAGTCTACCTATAAACCTTTCTTGTCTCTCTCCAGTGATAGGTCTCAGGCAGCTTTAGTAGTTTACCTGCATGGGTGTCGTACACAGTTCTAGTTATCCGGGAGTAATCGAAGTGGTATCTCCTGAGTAGCACAAAATAATGTGAACTCACTCATTGTTACTTGGGGGAGTTTCTTCAGGCAGGTTTACGTCCATATTGGCAGTTGTACGTAAATAATGGATTAAGGAAATATCCACTATTTGCCACTTCTTTGTCTGTCATATTGGCGTTGTGTTTCTGATGGTTTAATACTGTGCTCCACTGATGTTGCCATCACCTGCGTTTCCATCCTTCACCATAGGCTGCTTTGCCCTTGATCGGAGGAAGATGGTGTGACAATGGTGGAAATACAAAATGGTCAGGAAAAGGCAGCAAGAATGCTAATTTAACAAGTTTTACTGTGGGTCTCCAGTCTCGGAGATGAAACGTCTGAGATCACTGAGTGATGCTCTGTTCCAAAATGCTGTCAGGGAAAAGCCAACATCGTCCTGATCTTCCTTTTCCTACCCCTGTCCCTTATGCCACGTGTACTATCCACATGTACTTCAGTTGTGTGTATTTAGTCCCTGCACCCTTTCTGCCCCTGTTAGGTTGTGGGAAAAACGTCTTTGCTCTCTGTTACGTCGCTGACCACAGCGCTTCTCATGACTGCACCCCTGGCAGGTAGCAGGTGCGGTAACACCTGGATGTATGCCCAGCTGCATGCGCCAGGCTGGGCTCTCGTGAGTCTCTCCCAACTGAAGGAGACTGTCTCTGACCGTGTAGCCTCTGGAAGATGCTGAGGCAGCCCCCAGCATTAATCTCGCTTTGTAAATGGGCTGGCAGAAGGGTCAGGTGCAGCACGCTTCTGAGCCCCTCCTTTCTTCTTGGTTACGTTACAGTGGGGCAGGCAAGTCCTCGCCCTTCTTTTTACTATCTGCCTCTTGCTCTCTGGAAATAGCAAAGGTTGCAGCACAGCCTGAATGCGAGCCAGAAGCCCTGTGCTATGATTCCCTGTCCTTTCCTCCCTGACCTCCGTCTGGAGCTGCCAGCTTGGACCGTGGGAACGGTCCACCCAGGAGGGCAGTATCTCCCCGCTCCTGGTCCTGGCTGCTGGCTTTGCTGGGCCCAGCCCTGCCTTGCCTTCACACCTCTCCCTGTCTTGGTCGGGCTGCAGCACCCTGCCGGAGGCAGCAGGACCTTTCCCAGGGGCTGGGGG
>NW_009260616.1:7061237-7086880 GCF_000687185.1 Egretta garzetta
GAGCGGGGGGGGCGAGTGGGGCAGCCATGCGCAGCCTCTCTGCGCCCCGGCCCCGCTCCTGGAGCTGGGGCTGCGTGCCACCCTCGTCCCCACCAGGTATGTGGGTCTGGGCTTGGGGTGCAGAGGGTGAGCCCTTGGGGCCAGCGTTGCTTTCAGGGAGCTGGGGTTGGCTGGGCAGCAGGCATCTTCCCTGATTCTTGGCTTTGCCAACCCCCTGCTGTGGAAAGAACTGGAAATAGCTACTCTGCTGATGCTCCTGAGAGCTCACATGCGCCTTTTGGGTCTTGCAAGGGTTTTGGCAGTTGCAATGATTTTTGTGTACTGTAGCTGATGGAAAATGTGTTCAGAATAAGCTTTATGCTTTCTGATACTTGTCTGTATACTGTGTGCGTGCACCTTTTGCAGGACTCTCAGCATACTTTTACCTTCAGAGTTTTAAATAGTGTTTAACGTACTGGAGGTGAAGTGTTGATTAATCAGTATTTGTTGTGGTTGTACTGATGCAGTATCAGTGTGTACATTCATCTGCTGGTTTCTGCCTCAGCCTTGATAGTAGCTTGTTACAGAAAGTGCTTGTATCCAACAGCTGAATTGTGTAGGAATCACGGAGAAAAACCTGGGAGCAGTTCTGTATTGCTACGGTATCACGTATACATTACTCTTGCAGAGTCCCGGAATGATTACTACACCTGCTGTTCTTGATGAAGTTTTGCTTGCCTTGCAATGCAATTTTAAGGCCTAAGAGATATTTTTTTATGTGCCCTCTTGAACCTGTTCACAGCTGCAATTTGTGCACATCCTTTAAATATCTTTTGAAGCATGTTTATAGGCAAACATCTTGAAAGTCAATTACTTGAATATTTTTTTTTCTCTTTAGATGACAATCAGAACAAAACCAATGAAAAGAAAGAGAAAAAAATGGTTTCTCAGAAACCCCATGGTACCATAGAATATACTGTAAGTATTGGTGTGTGTTTTGTTCATGTCTGGTTTTTGAGAGTGGAGTTGCTGAGGTTGAGAGGGAGCCAGTGACACAGAACTGAAAGCACTAAGTGAATACTGGCTGCAGTGTGTACCTATATCAATAGGGATTGCTCCAAATACAGTTGCGTGGGAAGAGCTAGGCTTGTGTCCTGAACCACTGCTCAACCCGGGTCCTCTGCCTCTTCTCACAGCTGCCAGTCCTATGATTACTTTGGCACCATGGCTCTTTTCGTAGAATCATCGGCTTTGTTATTCTGAAAAATACTTCCTTTCCACAGTGTTGCTTAGATCATCAGGTGGTTGGCCTGTGCTTGCTCCTGAGATGATGTGAGACCTCTTTAAGCTGGAGCAGGGTGGCAGTGTGCTGCTGCAGCGGCTCAGAGGACTGGCTCTGCCCAGAAAGTCTCTGTGTGAGCCGGCCAGGTCCCTGAACCCCACCCTCCATCACACAGAGCGACTGTGGAAGGCGAGTGTCCCAGCTGGAAAGAGCACAAATGCCTGACGTGCTGCAACTGCTGAGGGTGTAATGAACTTTCCAGTGTGTGTCCTTCCCCCACTTGCCAAACCAGTTCTAAGTAAGGTGCTGCTTTCAGGTTTTATGAGAAAGAGAGGGACATGTGTAACACCTCTGCATTTTGTCTAGTATGAGAGAATATTTTTTCCTTTTATTGATACTGGCTTATCACATAAGCTATTAAACAAAGGGTGTGTTGAGATAATCAGATCTATTCCCTGCAAACAATCTGTTAGATGGTTTTAGTTCAGTTGGTGTGATGAATGTGTTCACTATAGTATCTTAAGCTTCAACTCTTTCTTCAGGCTGGAAATCAAGACACCATAAACAGCATAGCATTAAAGTTTAACATCACCCCAAACAAGCTCGTGGAGCTCAATAAGCTTTTCACGCAGACGATTGTGCCAGGCCAGGTAAATTTTTTTTGGTTTTTTTATACCTGAAATGTGATTATTTGCTATGTACTTAAAAGCTATTTACTACTTTCACACATCTTTTAGGTACTTGGATACAAGGATAATGGGCAGTAACTTAAATCCCTCGAAGGGGAGCTCACTAGATCATTACCTGGAATTTGGGGGCGGGGGGGAGTGGATGACTACGTGACAACTTTGTAATCACCATATCTGATTTTTGTTATTAATTTGCTGTCATAAAGCTCAAGAGGGTAATATAGTTGTTGCAAGAGAGCTGAATTCTTGGAAAGCCTACATCAATGCAATATATAATACATTAAAAAATTAGGGAGTTAGATACAGTATCTGAAATGGCATTTTGTCATTATTTTGGAGATGAGTCAGTCTGCTGTGAGATAAGAAATGAATGGAGATAGACTGGTTTTGGGAGAGTCAAGTAATACAGAGACAAATGTGAAGGTTAAAACCTGGTTCATGAAAAGCAGATCTCTACTTCTGCTTCATGGACATGAAGAGATTGAAGTGTCCTGGTTTGCAGATAGGGAAACTGAGACACAAAGAGATGGTGTGACTTGCTGAAGAATACCCAGAATACAAAAGCTGGGATAAGCAAAATGGTTTTATTTTTCCTCAACATTTTTAGTTTAAAACTAAACTGTGATTATTTTTTTTTTTTTTAACTTTAGAAGTATCTTTCTTTTCTCTGACACATGCAACAAATGACTCTGTGTTTTTATTTGGGGTGGAGGTCCAAAGCTGTACTGCAATTTTAGTACTGCTGTACTACAAATCTGGGATGTTCACTGTGAGGGAATGTAAAAATCAACCAAAGCATTATATTTTTATATACACTTGTGTTAGTGTAAGGGTTTTTTGGTTTTGGTTTTTTTTTCTTTTAAATGTAGTACATGATGCTAAAATGCTGGTTCATATAAAGAATTTTTTTCTTAAATTTGGAGATGCAAGTATGTTTTTGGAAACGGGCAACCTATACCGAAGCTTTATAAACTTCTAGCACTAAAAACCCCCACCTTCAGCAATGGCCTTCTCTTTGGACCAGAGTGTGCTGTTACAAGTTAATGACTGTTAATAGTCATTTACAGTTACTTGTTTTGTAGTTGCGATAGTTGCTAGACAACCTGGGAATGCATTGCAATCACAAGTGATCAATATTGGGTTGTCTTTCTAGTATATAGTATTTATAGCGAATAACATTTTTAAGCCTGTGTCTTACTGTTTTGATGTATGTGTTTGTATTTAGATTCTCTTTGTGCCAGAAACAAGCGCTGCGAGGCTGTCTTCTTTCAGTCCTGGTGCTCCTGTTTCTCCTTCATCGTCAGATGCTGAATATGATAAACTCCCTGTAAGTCAAACATTGGTTTACTGGTCTTAAACTCACAAAATAATTTCTGATTCTGAAGCTGAGATTCAAGGCTGTGTCAGTAGCATTTTTTTGAGGTTACAGTTCAGACCTGTGCAGCGTATTGAGTAACACTAATTTTAATTTGCTGTACTACAAAATTTACCATCTCTTTAAAATGTTCTAAATTAAGGGAATTGTCTGAGCATAGAAAGCCAGTACAAGTTCAGCTGGGTCCAGAGTCTATCAAAGCAATTGAAAATGTTGTAGTGAATAGTTTTTAAATAATAGAAAGTTAAATATGATTAATTATTTGCTGTTTCACCCTAGATATTTCTATACTGCTCTGCAGTCCAGAGCCTTAATCCTGTATTGGGGATCCTTGAGTACGGAGGCTGTTTAGTCTGAGCAGTCAGTTTCTTTCTAGTTGAGCGTATTATGGTGGTACACATATATAGATTGGACTTATATAGACAAGACTGATGGATTTAATCTTTGTGAAAGGCCTTGGCATAGCTGATCTTTCAGAAGGGTGTTTGGCCATGATGATTTTAGTAGCTTTAGGGAGTTTAGCTGTCCACCTGCTGATGTTAAAGCGATGAGACATTTGAAATCCATAACTAATGAAAAGGAAAGAGGAGAGAAGCCTGGAGTGAGTAACTGTGTTTAACCTTAGTCTTATGCCTCTGTGCCACCTGCATGGGGAATCACATCAGTGCACTGTGTGCAGAGGTCTTCAGTGTAGATAAGGTGGCAGGACTGGCCCTCTCTTAATGAGAGTACCTCATTGAAATTTGGTGAGCTGACTTGCCTTGGCATTTTTTAATTTCTTGCCTGTCTTTTGTATGGAGGTGTTTTGTAATGTTACAAGGTTTTTCTTCCATACAGGATACTGCAGGAAGTGCACATACATACATACATGAGCACCACTTTTCTTCCTTAAGCAAAAGGAAAATAGTTCGTTGATCCTGGCCTTTTAGTTGCCCAAAATCTAAATGTATGTGATTCTGATCCTGTTGCTCTGCGCTGAATTTTTTGTTTTTTAAGGATGCTGATTTGGCAAGAAAGGCCTTCAAACCAGTTGAGAGAGTCCTGTCCTCTACTTCAGAAGAGGATGAGCCTGTGGTTGTCAAATTTTTAAAAATGAATTGTCGTTACTTCACAGATGGTAAGGTAGGTGGAACCTGGCTTTTAGGCATTGTTTGAGATTCTTTAAAAGCAAAATCTGTTTGGATAAGCGAGAGATGAATACTGGGATAGTCAAACGCGCTCCACATTTGTTAAGAATGTAAATGTTATGGTGGCTTTATCTGTCATGGCTGTGTTTATTGGTACCATGGTAATATGCTGTATCATTTTGTTCTTTCCATTGATAATCCGTTGTGGTAATTGCTTGATGAAAGAATAGCTGTTCTACCCATTTTCATTCCCTTACCATGTCTTACCAGAATTATCTGTTTAAGAGTGTATTGCTAAATATATAAAGAAAACTGCACTTTAGAATTATGGCGTGTCAGGATTAGTTGTCCAGTTCCATCAAATTGTGCAACAGCTTTATAAAATGAGCACATGCCTATCTATTTCATTTATGACTTTAAGCTAAATTTTAACTGTTTCCAGAGCAGTGTTTCCAAATATGTCCATGTCGCTTCTGCACTTGCTAATGAATGTCATGTAAGCCCTAATAAAAAATAAATATTGCATGATAACCTTTCCTCTCTTTTTCTTGCAAGTGTTAGTGTAACATATGTGTTCCCACTGGGACTACAACCCTAAATTTTCCAGCAGCTGTTTTAGCAGCAAAGGCACAAATCTCGAGCAGTATTTTAACCCTCTTTTCTTCTCAAGGTTGCAAGACACTGTCTTCTTTAACCGTCTACTTTGATATATCTACTCTTGCTGACACTGGTTTCAGTTGGATGTTTGCATGTTTGAATTTTCAAATTCTCTGGAATTTATAATACTGTAGATGCTAACTATTGTAGTTTAAACATATTTTTCCCTTCGTCCTGACTTTTGTTAGGTGGATGTGTTTACACCTACAGTTTTTGACTTCTTTTTGCATCAAGTGGATGTAGATTGTATTTAACCACTCTGCAATTTTTCAGTCTGGTATTTTGTAGAAAGTAATCGAGGTCTACTTGATGTCTTGCATGCAAATGTCTCTTTGTTATGTGATGTTTGCTAGTTGCAGAGGATACGGACTGCCAATTTTATGGCTGCATGACTGAAAAAGTAATTTGCAGTCAGATTAAAAGTGGGATGGCTTATTTGCCCAGTGTAGCTAAAATCCCTTGTTGCCTTGCTTCCTGCAGTGGCTGGGTAGGAAGTACAGCCAACTGATGTATCGCTCTTCTGGCTAAATACAGTTACACACCTGTGGGAGAAGCATCTGCACTGGATTTTGATTCTTTCATCCAAACAGAGATCAGGCGTGTGTACGTGAGTCATACAGGAGAAGCAAATGGGAAATATGTACAGACTTTGCTTTACAAAGGAGCAGGCACACTTGTACTCGCTTGTCAGTGCCAAGCCATCAGCTTGGCATCTCCCTGATTTAGTACGTGAGTCATACAGGAGAAGCAAATGGGAAATATGTACAGACTTTGCTTTACAAAGGAGCAGGCACACTTGTACTCGCTTGTCAGTGCCAAGCCATCAGCTTGGCATCTCCCTGATTTAAAAAAAAAAAACCCACAAACAAACCCCACCCCCCCCCAAACCAAGCTTGTGGTCATTTACCTGCCTATTTGTTAGCCTTCCTTGGCTTGCCTTGCAGATGACCTTGGATAATTAATAGGATCTACAGTGTAGGTCATTCCTGTTGATCCGTGGCTCTTATTTGTCAGATGTCATGATTTATGCACAGATTCTGAGTTTGTCTGGTGAATTTTGTGGCTCGCCTGCAAGAGAGGGTGAAGGAGTAAGACAATTGGAAATATCCTTTTTAAACCTTGAAAAATGGTCAGTTGCCATAGGCTGGATGCTGAATAATGGCTGATGCAGCCTCTTATCAAATCCATGGCTAGAGCACATTTTGAAGAATTAAATGTGTCTTTTACAGCTGTGCAAAATATGCTTGGCTCAGTGGTAGAAGCTGCTCCTAGATCAGGGAGAAACTGTTTCATGTCAGGTCACTATATATAGAAGCTTTTTGCGTGTACCTCTGGAAGAGTCGATCAAGGGGAACTGTAATGTAGCGTAGCATAGTAACCTTGACATTTCCATGAGTAAGACTGCCTTCAGGTGTGCCGGTTGCATATAAATTCATGTATCGTCTGAAGGTGGCTGCATCTAGAATAAAATGGTGGTACTTTTTTTTTTTTTAATCCACTAACCTATTTTGTCTGAGATTGATTAACAACCTGCAGTTTGAGCTTGTAGCAGCCAGCAATGAAAGTTGAATAGTTCAGATGTTTTTCCTTATCAGCCAGGAATTTGGGTGTCACTAAGCAATCTCTTTATTCTCCTTACAATATCTGACTTGATGCAATTGGAAACCAAAATGTTTTGTTAGCAGACGTTGGCATGATGGGGTATAAAGAGGCAGGAGAGAGGTTTTTCTTTTTAGGATAGTAGCCTAAAATCCAACGCCAAATGATAAGTGAATTATGTGTGATGTGCTAACTCTTCCTTCTCTTATTTTAGGGTGTAGTTGGAGGAGTCATGATAGTAACTCCAAACAATATCATGTTTGACCCACATAAGTCTGATCCTCTGGTAATTGAGAATGGCTGTGAAGAATATGGGCTCATCTGCCCCATGGAGGAGGTTGTCTCAATAGCTCTCTACAATGACATCTCTCACATGAAGATTAAAGACGCATTGCCATCGTAAGGAGTGTTCTTCCCTGAACTTATGTTTACAGATTTTCAGTAAAGGTCATGGAAAAGGGTGGAGGGGAAGACATGCCTATCTATTTCATTTATGACTTTAAGCTAAATTTTAACTGTTTCCAGAGCAGTGTTTCCAAATATGTCCATGTCGCTTCTGCACTTGCTAATGAATGTCATGTAAGCCCTAATAAAAAATAAATATTGCATGATAACCTTTCCTCTCTTTTTCTTGCAAGTGTTAGTGTAACATATGTGTTCCCACTGGGACTACAACCCTAAATTTTCCAGCAGCTGTTTTAGCAGCAAAGGCACAAATCTCGAGCAGTATTTTAACCCTCTTTTCTTCTCAAGGTTGCAAGACACTGTCTTCTTTAACCGTCTACTTTGATATATCTACTCTTGCTGACACTGGTTTCAGTTGGATGTTTGCATGTTTGAATTTTCAAATTCTCTGGAATTTATAATACTGTAGATGCTAACTATTGTAGTTTAAACATATTTTTCCCTTCGTCCTGACTTTTGTTAGGTGGATGTGTTTACACCTACAGTTTTTGACTTCTTTTTGCATCAAGTGGATGTAGATTGTATTTAACCACTCTGCAATTTTTCAGTCTGGTATTTTGTAGAAAGTAATCGAGGTCTACTTGATGTCTTGCATGCAAATGTCTCTTTGTTATGTGATGTTTGCTAGTTGCAGAGGATACGGACTGCCAATTTTATGGCTGCATGACTGAAAAAGTAATTTGCAGTCAGATTAAAAGTGGGATGGCTTATTTGCCCAGTGTAGCTAAAATCCCTTGTTGCCTTGCTTCCTGCAGTGGCTGGGTAGGAAGTACAGCCAACTGATGTATCGCTCTTCTGGCTAAATACAGTTACACACCTGTGGGAGAAGCATCTGCACTGGATTTTGATTCTTTCATCCAAACAGAGATCAGGCGTGTGTACGTGAGTCATACAGGAGAAGCAAATGGGAAATATGTACAGACTTTGCTTTACAAAGGAGCAGGCACACTTGTACTCGCTTGTCAGTGCCAAGCCATCAGCTTGGCATCTCCCTGATTTAAAAAAAAAAAACCCACAAACAAACCCCACCCCCCCCCAAACCAAGCTTGTGGTCATTTACCTGCCTATTTGTTAGCCTTCCTTGGCTTGCCTTGCAGATGACCTTGGATAATTAATAGGATCTACAGTGTAGGTCATTCCTGTTGATCCGTGGCTCTTATATGTCAGATGTCATGATTTATGCACAGATTCTGAGTTTGTCTGGTGAATTTTGTGGCTCGCCTGCAAGAGAGGGTGAAGGAGTAAGACAATTGGAAATATCCTTTTTAAACCTTGAAAAATGGTCAGTTGCCATAGGCTGGATGCTGAATAATGGCTGATGCAGCCTCTTATCAAATCCATGGCTAGAGCACATTTTGAAGAATTAAATGTGTCTTTTACAGCTGTGCAAAATATGCTTGGCTCAGTGGTAGAAGCTGCTCCTAGATCAGGGAGAAACTGTTTCATGTCAGGTCACTATATATAGAAGCTTTTTGCGTGTACCTCTGGAAGAGTCGATCAAGGGGAACTGTAATGTAGCGTAGCATAGTAACCTTGACATTTCCATGAGTAAGACTGCCTTCAGGTGTGCCGGTTGCATATAAATTCATGTATCGTCTGAAGGTGGCTGCATCTAGAATAAAATGGTGGTACTTTTTTTTTTTTTTTAATCCACTAACCTATTTTGTCTGAGATTGATTAACAACCTGCAGTTTGAGCTTGTAGCAGCCAGCAATGAAAGTTGAATAGTTCAGATGTTTTTCCTTATCAGCCAGGAATTTGGGTGTCACTAAGCAATCTCTTTATTCTCCTTACAATGTCTGACTTGATGCAATTGGAAACCAAAATGTTTTGTTAGCAGACGTTGGCATGATGGGGTATAAAGAGGCAGGAGAGAGGTTTTTCTTTTTAGGATAGTAGCCTAAAATCCAACGCCAAATGATAAGTGAATTATGTGTGATGTGCTAACTCTTCCTTCTCTTATTTTAGGGTGTAGTTGGAGGAGTCATGATAGTAACTCCAAACAATATCATGTTTGACCCACATAAGTCTGATCCTCTGGTAATTGAGAATGGCTGTGAAGAATATGGGCTCATCTGCCCCATGGAGGAGGTTGTCTCAATAGCTCTCTACAATGACATCTCTCACATGAAGATTAAAGACGCATTGCCATCGTAAGGAGTGTTCTTCCCTGAACTTATGTTTACAGATTTTCAGTAAAGGTCATGGAAAAGGGTGGAGGGGAAGGGGAAGGGAAGAGTTTTAATGCAGCAGACTAAAACAAATTGGCGAAGAAAAGTGCCAACAAAGGAATTATTCACTTGTACCGTTCTTCTGCTTTCTTGTTAGAACACTTCAGTGGCAGTAAAGAGAAATGGGTCATGAATATGAGAAACAAAGTGCAAAGCAGACCAGTAAAAATCAGTAATTAAAAGCAACGGTGGCATGCCATGGTCGAGCTCTTCCACTGGCCCGTCTCTGGGGTTATTTTAGTGGAAGTGAAGCGGGTTAGATTTGAACAATTTGTTGTATTACCAGGACTGTTCTGAGAGGAGTATTTTAAAGTTTTGAAGATAACAGCACCTTAACTGCCATCTTCAGTACTCACAGAAATACCAATCTATGGAATACTTCCACTTCAGAACCAGAATTGCATTGATAGTTTGCATTTATAATATATAATAGATTTTCTGGGGTGGGCTGCTTTCGTTCATGCATAGTCTAGGCACTACTTACGCATTTGTTCTAAGCAAGGTTTTGTCCTAAACCTTGTTTAGAACAAATGCATAAGCAGTGCCTGGACTATGCATAGGCAACACCTCTTCGATCAGTTAAATTCACGTACTTCCCTCCGTTTTCTCATTTCAAGAAAAACTTGCCAGGTATTTATGTTATGCTCATTACTAGAGTGTCTAGTAACTTCTTAGTAACTTTAAGTGGTGAGAATCTTGTATTCTCCTTCACCTCAGACTTTTTAGCAGTAATGAAGAGCTTAAATTGTATGCTGTTAAGTTTTTAAGAATTGTCTGTTTTGAAATCTTTTCTGATTGTCCTGCTTTAAAAAAAAATCTTTGGGGAAGTCTGCATTCAAACAGTACATTTGAGTAAGGGAGAAAAATAAAAGGGAAGAAACCCAACTCTGTTGCCTGTTACTGTTTTGCAGTAAACGTGTTCAAACAGGGTACGGCTTACCTCCAGTTTGCTTTCTTCTCAAAAATATATTTGTACTGACTGGGGAAGCATGGATGGTTGTGGAAGTTAACCTGTCAGGTGTGGAAAATAACAATATTAATATGGTATGAATGAAATTCCAGCAGCTAAGTACATGTCCTGTGGTTTTTGGTTACTGAACTTCTGATGACTTGCACATTGTTATTACATGCATACCATTTCTTCACCCATGTGGCATATTCTGCCAAGTGGTTTACTCTTTTTATTTCGGTATTATCCTTTCCGCATTTTTCTTCATTTTCTTTAAAGTCACGTATTTCCACTTATGTATGTTTACTTTGGAGAAAGTAATGTTGAGTTTCAGAGCTTAAGTTAAGTTGGTATATTATTTATTTTTTCTTTTCCATTTTTTTTTTCTGTTCCCATTTTGCTTTTAACATCCTATGTACATCCATCATTTTTCCTGACAGTGACATACCAAAGGATCTTTGTCCTCTGTACAGGCCAGGAGAATGGGAAGACCTGTCCTCTGAGAAAGATCTCAATCCTTTCAGCAAATTCAAATCCCTTAGCAAGGAAAAGAGGCAGCAGAATGGGGATCCATCCATTGCTCTGGGTGCCAAACAAATAAAGCCTTCAGATAAGGAAAAGTCTGCTGATTTTGAAGTTCTTCAGTCATCTGAGAGTGCAGGCTCAATCAAGTCAAAGTCACTGGAGTTTCCCAACAACATCACTGCCACTGAACATTTGGAAAAGTTTGCTGCGGATCGATGCGCCACAGAGCCTTCTGGCGAAAAAAATGTTTCAGATGTCAAAACCAGAGAAAAATCCCTTTTGGGAGAAGGAGAGGATGACTTCATTGAGCTGGAAAAGTTGTCATCTCATATGGATAGAAGGTTGGACAGGAAAATCTCAGTAATGGAAGGCTTGCTGGCTGACCCCAGGGAGTTGGGGAGAACTAAGCAGCAGGTAACCAAACCCACTACAGAAGTCCAGGAGCACTTGACAGTTGATTCCTTGGAAAAAAAGGACAGTGTTGAACCTAAAGCTGACTTAGACTTAGAGCTGTGTGAAAAGCAAGATGTTATTCCAGAAGTAAACAAATGTGTCAGTTCCCCGACAGGTAAGGTGGAGACTGCACTGGACACTAAGAAAGAGATAGAGAAAGATAAACTTATTGAATTTTACCTCAATAAAGATGGGAATGGGTCTCAGTCATCTGAAGATTTACACAAGGCTGAAATCCAGAAAGGTGAAAACAATAAAGCAATTGGCATAGACCTTACACTTAGCTGTTCAAAGTCCCATGCTAATGAAGTCCATACAGTTAAAAGTATGGAGCTTGAGTCCTGCTGTGGTGAAAGGAAAGCACCTTCATTAGAAATCAGCTCAGCAGCAGCAGAGGAAAAGGATCTGAAAGAGTCTGTGGACTCTTCATTAGTACCAGCTATAGACAAGACCTGTCAAGAATCACAGTTAGACAATCAATCAGAAATCAGACTGTGGCTGCTGCAGAAAATTCAAGTGCCAATTGAAGGTAGGTCTCTGGTTATCCTTGTTTCCTCTGAGACTTGGACAGCATTATGACGGTAACCTTTGAATTGATAGCCTTCTGCTCTAAATTTCCTCTTTCTGTAATACCTGGTCTTTTTTCTTGCTCTTGTATATTATTGTTGTGGTTTAACCTGGCAGGGAGCTGAACAGCACACAGCTGCTCGCCCACTCCCCCCCTTCCTCAGTGGGGTGGGGGAGAGAATCAGAAAAAAGTGAAACCTGTGGGTTGAGATAAAGACAGTTTAATAGAAGAAAATAACAACAATAATAATAATGCTAAGAGAATATACAAAATATACAAAACAAGTGATGCACAATGCAGTTGCTCACCACCTGCTGACTGATGCCCGTCCCATCCCCAGCAGCAATCGCTGTCCCCCGGCCAACTCCCCCCGAGCATGACATCATACGGTCTGGAATAGCCCTTCGGCCAGTGGGGTCAGCTGTCCTGGCTGTGCCCCCTCCCAGCTTCTTGTGCATCGGGAAGTGCATGGGAAGCTGGAAGGTCCTTGACTGGTGTAAGCACTACCCAGCAACAACTAAAACAATCAGGCTGTTATCAACATTCTTTTAGTACTAAATCCAAAACACAGCACTATGCCAGCTACTAGGAGGAAAACCAAATCTATCCCAGCCAAACCCAGGACAATTATATTTTTATATCATCTGCTATTTAGAAGAAAAATATACCTTCAAATTCCCTAAGCTTCTAGTTTGATAAGCAGCTTGTGTGCTCTTTCCATATTCAGTGATCACTCTTTATATAATCTTCACCTCTGTTTACTGGCTTTGAGGACAGTGAAATGTCATCCAGTTGCAGTATTGATAGGGATACTTTACAGGCCTAGGAATTGTCACTCTGTATTGGTAAATTCCGTTGTTTCAGTGAAGTCAGTCAGTGTATTTCTGATAGTATCCAAAGTAGAAGTGCCTTGCTATGAAGGGACTAACAAAGTATTCTTGACGCTGTTTGCATCTTTCATCTATGGAAACCCTTAAAGAAGAGATAAATGGGAGTACATGTAGAGTCTTACTGACTGATCATTTGGTCCTGATTGGTTATTGGGCTGTTACAGGTAAAATTCAGGCTGTTATTGGAAAGCATGTAACAAAATGAAGTCTCAGTTTAGATAACGTGTACACACAATACTGTTTCTACTACATCCCAGTGCCTCTAAGCAGTGGTCCATCCTGGAGCGCTGATCCTCTTCTCTTGGTGGTTTAATGAACCAGTGGACGTACCCTTGATTTCATGTCCGGTGGTAGGGGATGATTAGAGTAGAAGTCTTTATTTTAAAAACAGCTATTCTTAAAATGATTTTTCCTTTATTTTGGAAGGGTTTATATCTTGCTAGTTGTATTTGATGATTGTTCTCATTGGGAAAGAAAAAGAAATGGCTGTATGCTTACTCCTAAAATGAATGAAGCAACTTCAGTGTGATTGAGGCTATAGTTCAATAGGCATTTTTTTTGTTGTTGCACTAGCAATTTAATGAACTTAAACCACTCTTATGCTTGACCCTGTCTTGTGCAGACAAAAAGCGTTTGTATGGCTGTATGAGCATCAGAGTTGATGAACTGATCGGGATATGTGCAGGGTTACCCTTTGACGGGATGGGTTTCTTGGACCCAGCCAAACACTGTCCCCTTTACTTGCCTGCTTCATGTTGTGGTTTGCACCCAGCCTGATCATCTTCCTGGTTTGTTTTACAGGGCTATTCTGTACATTGCTGTACAGCTGAGGGGGATACAGGCTGTGACAAAATGAGAATAAATGGCCACAGTTTAGGATAAACAAGGATTTATTAAACCAGTTTTGCTATTGAATGACATGTCAGGTTTAATTCTGTGTAGGGTGCCTCTAAGTACTCCTTTGCCACGAGATTGTTAATCTTTGTGATGGTGTTTTATCAGCTGCAGTATTTGTACTTTCCTGTAAGCAGCCCATTTCTTTTATCTCTCATTCAGATATACTTCCTTCAAAAGAGGAGAAGAGCAAGACTCCTCCAATGTTTCTGTGCATTAAAGTAGGCAAGCCCATGAGAAAGTCCTTTGCCTCTCAGAGCACCACCATGTCTCAACAGTACAGTAAAAAGATAAAGCAACCAGAGTACTGGTTTGCTGTTCCTCGGGAAAGGTAAGCTGCAGTACATAGCAGGAAAATGTGTTTCTCTCT
The DNA here is from genome assembly GCF_000687185.1 of Egretta garzetta. Lineage (NCBI taxonomy): Eukaryota > Metazoa > Chordata > Aves > Pelecaniformes > Ardeidae > Egretta > Egretta garzetta. The sequence goes on from NW_009260616.1 coordinate 7,075,291, forward strand.
TATTTTTTTTTTTTAAGTGTGTAGTGCTTTCTAGAGTCGAAGCTGACTTTCTGTATGTGGTCTAAGGTGTGAAATGCAGCAAGGACGCTGAGATGAGGAGAGGGATGCCCTTGTTTCATTGCATGCCAGTGAGACAAGGCAGTGTTTGTTGCTGGTCTAATATGGCTCCCAGTCAGAAGGAAGAACGGATCAGGTGCCACTTGGAAAATGAAAAGAGGGATGTACGTGCAGCTAGTGTGATAAAAGCACTGGGGGATGATTTGGATTTTGACCGTAGTCTGGGAAGTGAGGGAAAAGGGAAGAGGGGAGCAGTGGCAAGAGAGGCAAGGAATCCACTGAGGAGCCTGTGCTAAAAAATAGGTATTTCACATGAGTAAAGGGCATGATGTGGAAAAGCGAGACACTCCTAACTGAACGGGTGTGGCTATTTCTGCCTTCAGGCCCATAAAAAATGTCCCTTCCTTCCCAATAAAATCCACTTAAATGTTTTATGTGCCTGTAGGTGTCTATGTATACATAAATAATACTATAGCAAAAAAAAAAAAAAGTGAAGGCCTGTGATTTTCCACATAAATCACTGAAGAATTTTCACTGGCTGTGAGGAATCAAATCCATGGTCTCTCCTTGCTAGAAGGCAGCTAGAGCAACTCTCCAGTTGATGAATCAAAATAGGGAAATTGGTGATCACACTTTTGGTTAACTAGATACCAGGAAGGAAGAATCTGAATTTGTGATCCGTCTCAGAGGTGTCTCTTTAAAATGCAGTTAATTTTTTTCTTTAATAATTTTTCAGAATATTTAATTTTATTTTCAAATTTGTAGCACGTGTATTGATTTAAGTGTTTATTTCTTGTATTTTAGAAATTAGTGTGTTGATCAGACCATTAGTGTGGAAATTGCTGACACAGGGGAGGAGGGGGAGAGGTTTAATCCAGCCGGAATGTGGCCATCGGGAGTGTAGCTGAAGATAGCTTTTAGTTTGCTTGCTATTTGCTGAACCCAGTCCTTGGCTCCTCACGGATTGCAAAAGGGCAGGTTCAGAAAATTCTGGGTTGAAGTGTGAGTAAATACTTCAAGGAGTTGGAGAGATGCTGTAATATAACACAAGGTTGGTTACTGCTTTGGGGATAGTGTATCTAATGTTGAATAAAGCTGCTGAGCTGAACTGAGGTCGTCTCTGATTGTTGCTCTGTGCAACAGGTAAATCTATTAAGCTTCTTACCACAAACTTGGAAAACAGCTTCTTTACTTGTCATTTTATGAGCATAAGTTTTCTGATTAGTGAGGGGACCTAATCCATGTATAAACTGAAGTGTTGACAACTGGTTTATACTTCAGTTTTTAGAATGAGGAAAATGTAATTTCTGCAGTGAGCTGTTGCAGCAGCACTCGGCTGTGCTGGCTGCCAGGCCAGATCTTTGCTGTCGGGGCTGCTGTTCAGATCTTGATCAAAATCAGTGGTGAATATAGTATAAGATTGGGTCATTTTGGAGCTATTTCATGCTAAACATGCCTGTTCTAACACCACAGAGGTGCATAAAAGATCATGTAGAACTTCGGAGAAAAATTAAATGTGAGACCCAATCCTTCGTATTAATGGAAGACATGTCTTTGCCTAACAAGTCAGTGTTCTCTCCAAACTCTCGGATGCCTTCCCAAAGCAAAATGCATCACTTCCTACGCACTATTGATCTTCTTGCACCAGTATTGCATGGTGTATAATTATCAGTGTTGCATCTAGAGTGCCATGGACAGTAGGTCATTTGGGATAGTTTTGCAATGTATTTTTGATACAATGTATCAAAATAATTTACTAAGTTTAAAAATATTTGGCATGCAATTTATGTGTATGTCTGAAAATGTCAAGAATACTGCTCTCACCTCATTGGCCATAAGACAGCATAAATAAAATGCTTTCTCTCCAGTGCAGTCACAGTAGCTTGTGCAGCATTTTAATGTTTTGTAAAAAAAAAAGCAAACCAAACCTGGATTGAGATTGTGAAGAAGTTGATGTGCATGTCTATAATCACTGTGTAAGTTAAATCTTCCTCTGATTTTATTTAATTACATTTTTTCCATGATCTCTTAGTGTTTGCTGCTACAACAGTTTCTGTTGTCAGTTGCGAAAACGGCTTCACTTTCAGCCTGGGCCCCGTAGCCTGCTGCTCCCAGCAGAGCTGCTCATCCGTCTGCAGACTGCTGCTGCTTTCCTGGCCTTGGCAAGCTGCGGGAACGCTGCATTGGGCAGGGAGACGTACTTACCTTTTAAATTATTTTTTTTTTCTTTTTGGTTTTTTTTTTTTGTTTTGTTTCAACGGGAACCTCTGGAAACATTATTAATACAGAGAGAAGACTGTTAGGCTGGTATTCTTTATAAAGGCTGTCAATAAGTCTTAAGTCTTGTTTGCCTTTTGTGGTTTTTTTTTTTTCTTCCTACATGGCTTCCCGGGTGCCGAGAGTGTCCTGGCGTGCGTCACCCTGTGACCCGCGCAGCGTGGTTTGAGTTAATCAGTGACTATAGGGCTGCTTTGCACTGCCTGCTTGATCACGGCGGTGCTCGCCTGGACACGTAACAGGGGAGATGGACATCTCGAGTTATCTTATATACAGACTCCTACAGATTACTCAGTCTAGGGCAGGTTCTTGTAGGGTTCAGCTGAGCAGAGAGGCACCCATGGTTTTGGATACTAATAGAGGGATCGATTCTTTTGCTGAGAAGTCTTGCAATGGGTATAGCTTACAGTATTAGAGGGTAAGTCTGTGCGTGCTCTTACTACGTGGATTTATGTTTAAATGGTATGTAGATTTTTCTAGCCTACTGGATTTTGAGTAGTGTTAGGTCAGTAATTGTGCCACAGATTTCCTCAAGGTCTTGCATGGGAAAATGCCTTGCACTGGGACAGAGATAGTAATGCAGAATTTCTTTGTTTATAAACATGTGTCCTAACAAATAATTTCCTCATTTTAGCATTGACTAGTTCCTCAATCAAGAAGTAAATCTCATCAATTATCTACAATATAAATTTGGCAGACAGGTTTGGTTTATGAATGTATAATTTGCATTGATACTGATGTAAAAGACACTGCACTGAGATCATGCTGCTGAGAGGTAATCTGGGGGTTTTTTGAAGTTTCTTTTTTGAGAGCAGGCAGATTTTCAGGGAGGAAAAGTAACGGGTTGAGCCTTGCTTCTCTCTTTCAGGCTTAGCTTCCTGCCTTGTTGATTTTTATTTTTTTTTTTTTTTTTTTTTTTTTTTTTTTTTTTTTTTGTTTGGTTTGGGGAGTTGGTCGAGTTTTGCTTTGGTTTTTGTTACTGTTTCTGTGGGGTTTTCTTTTGTAGGGCAAGATGTTGCTTGGTTGTGGCCCCTGTTAGTATCTAGTGCGTAACACCCTGGAGTTAATATGGCTGAAGCTGAGATCTGGAAGAACTTGGTGGCACAACTAGCTGGAGTCAATACCTATGTGATGCTTCTGTGCACTTGTGCAGGGCTTTGCATAAAGGGATGGTGATTAAGATGGTCCTTATGCTGAAGGATCGCTCTTCCATGCTTCTGTTAATGGAATGGAATAGGTAGCATAAAGCTTAGATTTAGACTCCTTTTGAATTAGTCTTCTACAAATAGAGTGAGTACTCCTAGACTCCTGGTAAATAAGATACCAAACTATACAGGTCAAACCTATGAAAAGCTCATTGTATCTATAGCTTAATATCTTATAATGAGGGCTCATGTAAGTTAATATAAGTTCATATAAGCATATGAAGGCTTACGATACCTTAGCCCTCGTAAGATTAATGAAGGGTCATCATCTAGTCAGGCATGTTTATAATAAAGTTGTAGGACTCCTCTGAATTAATTCCTGTTTCTAGGCCAGGAGCTGTGGTTGGACTTAAAGACTTTGTACATGTATCACAGGATGCACAATCCCTCTCCCACTACCCAAACACATAAATTTAGAAGTAGTCCCCCTCCCACCTGTGACTGACTTGAAGACACTCATTTATGGAAAACTGATTTGCCTCTGCCCTTGAAGAAATCAGATATTATCGCCATATCAACAGAAATGGTGCTGGTGATGATGTCAGTTTGGGACCTGCTAAATTAAAGTATATCTTCTAGAAGAAAAATAATTTACAGTTCCTTCTCAAGAATCGAGTGTAACTTGCCAAGTTGGTGTGTTTTGTTGATAATTGCCTTTGCTCTTTTTCAGTGCACTATCTACCTACTTCAGTTTTCCTGGCTTCCAGTCCCTGGTTGTGGTTGTGTCTGTATTACCAGGATTCAGTTCCTCTTAATGTAGGCTATCACAGGGTATTGCTCCTGTAAGCTAAATAACTCTTCTTGCCTCTTGCTGTACAGCAGTTGATTTTGCATCTAAGCTGTAACGCTTAAGATGACTTGGGAATGGTGCACCAGAGATGGACAGAGTATTCCAGCAGTGGTCACCAAAGTGCCAAACACCAAACTAAACACAATCTCATTCCTTCTGCTGAATGTTACTTTCTTGGTACATTCAAGGATCCCACCAAGTATTGCCATCAGTGTGCTGTTGCAGAGCTCTTGCTCCAAAATTCAGAGCTGTTATCCCAGGTCTCTAGGGTCCCTCTCCGAAGGGTAACGTACCATCCTGCTAGCACAGCCTCTGCTCACTGTTCTTTAGCGTGTACTCCTCTGTTCAGACGCATTCACGCACCTGATTGTGCCCAGTTTACTAAGCAATGCAGTGGCATAAATACTCCATGAAGCTTTTGTCTTACACTGATTTTATCACTTTGCTGTGATGATCTCTATGTCACGTTTTGCAGTCTCCAAAATTAGTTTTCTACTGAATTTATATCCTTCACTATAAACTTTTGGTTTTACATTTGTTTTGTGCTCTGTGTGTGTGTGTGTTACTGTGAACATATTTATAGCCATACTCACTTTCCTTTTGATCTGGCTACTGCTGGGGGGGCATCCCTCAACTGGTGTTTCATTTTTGATTTGTGTCTCCTAGGTTGGTTGTGGGGTGGGGTTTGGTTGTTTGGTTTTTTGGTGTTTTTTTTTTTTTTAATTTCCTGTTATCTTTCCTGTTCCTTTTGAATAATTTCTTTCTGGAGTGATTAACTTCAGGTTTCTGAAGTTGCTCCTTTCAAAGTATTTTATGATTTATTAATGTTTCTCTGTTAGTGCATGACACACTCATAAGCATGTGATCACCAAAACAGCTATTGAGTTCTAGGATGGATTTCCTCGCAGCTGTCAAGTTGCTGTAAGAGTGTTCCTCAAGCAGTGTTTTTTCGATTTAAAAACTGTCTCAAATTTTTTTCAGTTTGGTAGCTTCGAAATAGCACCATAGTGTAATGTTGTAATTTTATTAACAGAGAAGGGATGCTCTGCATCCCCTTTCAGAATGACCTCACTTCTACAGTCACCAATTTCTCATTTTATGCTGCTGTTTCTTAAATCTGGAGTGTCTGGATTTATTTAACATCTGTCCATGGTAGAGGAAAACTTAGTTATGGACTACTTAAATAAACCGAGCACATACAGGTCCGTGAGGCCTGACAGGAAATATTCTGAGTGTACTGAGGAAGGTGGTTGATGTTATTATAAGGCTGCTTTCTATCATCCTTCAAAAGGTTATGATCATTGGGAGAGGTCCGTAATAATTGGAAGCACAAATATTGCGACCATCTGCAGAAAAATCGAGGAGGACCTGTGGGAGCACAGGGCAGTCAGCTTCACCTCAGTCCCTGGGAAGATTATGAAGCACGTCCTTACGGACACCGTTTCCAAGCACATGGAGGGCAAGAAGTGATCAGGAACAACTATTGTAGATTTACCAAGGGCAAATTGTTGTTCTACCAGACAGATAACTTTTCTGTTTGAGATGGCTAGCTCTGTGTACAAAGGAAGAGCGAGTGATTATTTTTTTACCATGATCTTAGTAAGACTTTCAACACAATCTCCCATAATATCCTTATAGCCAAATTGGAGAGGTGTGACCTGGACAGGTAGGCTACCACGTGGGTGAAAAACTGACTGAACCATTGGGCTTAAAGGGCTGATAGCTAGTCTGAGTGGCAGACAGGTGCAAATGGAATTCCTTGGGGACTGATACTGTTTAATGCCTTTATCAGCAACATGGACATTGGGACAGAATACCCCTTTGTCATTTGGGGGGATGATGCCAAATCTGGGGAGCGTTCATATATTGGAAGGCAGGACTGCTGTTTAGAGGGACCTCAACACAAAGGAGTGGGCTGACAGAAACATCAGGAAGTTCAGAAAATGTAAATGCAAAGTTGTGCACCTGGGGTGGAGCAGCCCCTGCTGTGGTACAGTCTGGGGACGGGTGGCCTGGGGAGCAGTTCTGCAGAAAAGGAGCTGGGGAAGTTGAGAGCAAACTCGGCATAGGTCAGTGGTGTGCCTTTGTGGTAATGAAGGCTTCACTTCTTGCTGGCCTGTGTAAGGAAGAGCATAGCCAACAATCTGGGTGGTGGTTTTCCCTTCTTCCTTTTGGACACGTGGTTTAAAAAAGGTGGGGGCCGGTGGGAAAAGAGGGAGAAGAAAAAAAAAAAAAGTAGGATGGTGCCAGACCTTTCTTGGATCATGTGCTGCGTGCATCAGATGAAATTGTGATTAGATTGAAGAAAAAAACAACACGAGGCTAGTTATGAATGGAACAGGTTGCATAGAGAGGTTGGGGAATCTCTGGAGATTTTCATAACTGCAAATGGACAAGACTGTGCAACCTCCTCTAAGTTGGAAGTTAGCTCTATTATAAATAGAAGTTGGCCTAGATGATGTCCAGAGGTGCCTTACAACCTAAATATGTTCTGCAGTTCTGAGATGAGAGGATGCTGCTCTCCTCCGCCCACCTGCATGAACATGGTTTCAAACTGATCTTAGCCAGAAAGCAGTGACTGCTAGTTGTATTGTTCTTCCATAAGGATTTGTAGGAATCAAGTCATTAGCTTTCCAGACTAGGACTGCTCCACATAGAATACACAGTGCTCAAGTTAAATGTCTCAGTTAAACCTCACATTAGTTAGCAAAGAGATGATCATACTGCTCTTTCTGAAGCCTGTGTGAGCAAGTGAAGAGAAACAGGGCATGGTGAGTGGCACCTTTTGATGTCAGAAAACTTCTGCAGTTACAAGAAAAGGTCTTGACTAAAATGAGATGATACAGCTTTTAGAAGTGCCTTCCATAGTTCACTGGTTTTAGATCTATGCAAACTTCTAAGCAATCACGTGGCTTCTCACAAAGAAAGGGGGAACACTTGGCAATAGGAGCGTGACCCTCTTTTAGCCTTTTACAGGCCATTATTGACAAGAACTATCCCAAAGACTGATTGCTTGCACAGTACTACCTTGATCTCTTGCGTGTGTGTGTGTGTTGCTGTAGAGGAATGAACAGCAGCTAAAATTTTTACTTTGATATCAACATTAGCTATCTTACTTGTTCTTTATGAAGGGGAGGCTGCTGATGCCTCAGGAGCTAGGGTTGGGTGTTTGCAAAATTAGGATGATCTAAAACCATATTTGGCTATATATATTAAAAATTTTTCACAGGTACAGTTCTTATTTGATAACAAAAATTAAAACTCTGCTAGAACATCTATTAGCCGTGTACTGCAGAGGTGTTTGTGAATGTGCAAAGAAGAGAAAAAAACTGATGGCAATGCTAATTTGTTCCTTATTCATGGTTAAGAGGCCATTTCCATGATGAAGCGAAGTCAATCTTTTATTCTTTCTGAGGGCAGTGGAAATTGGATCCAAATTTCTTGAGGCCAAAGTGAGTCAAGCCCCTCCAAATATCTCACTTTGACTGTGAATTAGTGTAGCTGTCATGAGCAGACAACAGTTTCAGGACTGTCAGTTTATGCAGTTAGAACTGACATCAGACTCTAGCCCTCACAGAATCACAGAATCGTAAGGGTTGGAAGGGACCTCAGGAGATCATCTAGTCCAACCCCCCTCGTTGGTAGGAGTGTAGAACAAAATATGTAGACTGGATTGGAAGCATCTCTGGAATTATACTAGTGACCCTGAACAGAATCCAACAGTGCTGAAATGGTGTTTTAAGATTATTTGTTCATATATATATGAATCCAAGTAACTTGAAATAATAGGGGGGAAATGTCTAAATTTCTCCAAGTTTTCTCTTGGCTTGTATTGATCAAGGAATTGCTGGGCAAAACTTTCTGGTAAATAAATGGAGAAAGATCCAGTGTCATAAGTACTTACTATCTTTCTATCTGCCCTCTTTAATTGGGGTTTGATTTTTTTTTTTTTTTGTTTTTTTCTGGCAATTCAACTTCTTGTACAGTAGATCCACTATCATATTCCTGTTTGGAATTGCATGCGTTCATTTTAACTTTAATATACTACATAAATGCCTTCTTTAGAAATTGTTTCACTGTTTGTTATGGATGCTGTCAAAGAACATCTCTTTAAAGACAGTGATTGAGACCTGACTACATTTATGGAATTGCATGCACTGCTGGTACTATATCATTAGCAAAGCTGTCAGTAACTGCTTATTTTCATTATGCTAACAGAATGAAGAATTGTTTTGTGGTGAGTGTCTATAACTTTTAGAGGGCAGCTAGAAATGTGGCATAGACTTTACTGATGATATCTGATGGCTTGGTTTATGCAGGAGGTCAAGCGACATAATTTAAGTGAGGGGTTTTATGAACTTAATTTTTGTGAGCATGATCTGATACCAAACAATTTGTTGTTTTAATACCAAATTGCGTAGAACTGGACAAGCCACTTAGTTTTTCCCTGATGCTTTGGCTGTGTTTGTAGCAAAGGGAGGGAAAAAATGCTGTGGGGATGGAAAGCAGAGAAACCTGGAAATGCTTCAGGCTGCTAGGTGGAAGGAGCTCTTGCCTTGTGTGGTTCGCCAGGGTGGGAGTACGCTGGTATCCTATTTGTGTGGTTGTCCCTTCTTTGTCATTGGGCAAAACCTCAGTGCTACTTGACAGTGCTGTGTTTGTGGACTACTGCACAATGGTTGTCTCCTCCTCTTCTGTTTACAGGGTGGATCACTTGTACACATTTTTTGTTCAGTGGTCACCAGAAATATATGGGAAGGATGCCAAAGAGCAAGGTTTTGTCGTGGTAGAAAAGGAGGAGCTTGACATGATAGACAACTTCTTCAGTGAGCCCACTACTAAAAGCTGGGAGGTGAGTGCTTTCAGCTATTGTATGAAGCATGTGCGTATCAAGTGTGCATCCCCTGTAAAGAATCTCAGCACTTGCTATTTTGATGATTTTTATGATGTTTCTTTATAATGCTTGCTGCTTCATATAGAAGTCTCCTCAAGGCTTGTATCTGTCTCACAAATGTACCCATATTCCTTCAGTCCTCCCTTCTTCTCTCCCTAGAAAGAGCAGACAAACAACTGGGAGCTCTGCAGTGTGCAACCAGCAGAAGTTTTGTAAACATTTTTGGTTATGTGATGTTAGCCTTTTGCAAAACTAGAGAGTATGTTGTCAGCATTGCTATATGTGTGTTGTATTTACGTGCTGCAAAAAACCCCTCTGAAATGTATATGTACGCGTACACAACAGACACTCCTCTGTGCTGGTTGAAATGGATTGGTATGCTGTGATGTGACTTGCTTCTCAGGTGCACGCAGCAGTCCTGTTTGAATACTGGTTGTAAGATTTTGACTTTGGCTTTTTCATATGGGGGTTTTTGCAATCTGTTTCAATTACTTGGCATGCCTGTGTTTGTTATCTGTCCACCTCTTGTGCATACAAACCCTAGTTTCTAAGGGAAGTAAGCTCACACACATTTTTCAATGATATTTCTGAATGCTGAAGCACTTGCTATGCTAAGGATATGGGTTAAATTAAAAAAAACAGAAAACAGATAAATCCCTAAGTGGGAAATATCCTTATAGTGATTTAAAAAGTGATCTGATTCTTTGTTGTAAAGATAAACTTGTTTTTAAAAAATTTTATTGTCCTTTTTTTTTTTTTTTTTTTTTTTTTTAAGCGCTTCTATTTTCAACGTATGTTGTCCTATTCAAAATTGGAGCTTGGAAGCAGGGCTTGTCATTTGAAATGTAGCAATGTCACCTCTAATCCCAAATAACTTTTATTTTTACAGTTTTGTAGTTTCTTAATGTTGGTGCTTTGTGAACTGCAAGATGAAAAAAAAAAAGTCTGCATTCCTTGTTTTGCTCAGAGCTCAGTGCAGTCATATAGTGCACTAGATTTCACTGTTCAGTTGTTATTTGCATGCCATTTTCATAAAGCCGAAATGAAGTAGGAGGGCCAGTGATCCGAAGAACAGATGTGAGAGAGATCTGGCCACACTGGGAGTTTTTCTCTCATTGTTTTATTTAAATATATATTGGCAGAAGAATTAGCTGGAATCAGCTTCTTAAAGGTGTGTCCCTTATTTGTAATATATTCAAGCTTTACAAATTTGAAGTAGGTCTGCCGGGAAATCTCTACTGAAAGTCCAAATTTGGGCATGATTACTGTGTTTCACTCTCCCTTGTGGGGAAACAGAAACTGCAATTGTAGAGAAGCATATAAGCAACTTTATCACAGCGTGCCACGGGCAGTAGCCATCTGTCATGCTTGTGGGCAAGAGCTCTTACCACTAGAGCAGGGAAGTGTAGTGGATACTGTAAAATAAACTGGTAGACGATGAAAGGGAAACAAATGCCTTTGAATATTCGAATTCTTTACTATGCCAGACCTCACCAGGAGGAACCTTTTGTGGAGGTATGTTGAACTGTGTCCCTGTTTGAACAGCATGGATCTGATACAGCACTTCTGTCCTAGTAAAAGATGTGCTCTGTACTCAGATGAATTTTAACAGGGTATTTCCACCCCAGGTAGCTTGCTTTCTCAGTCCCATGAAATCTTTAATGGATTGTGTAAATCCGGTTTCTATAGCGGTTGATTCTTTTCGTCTGTCTCTGCTTTTGTATGGTCTGTACCAAACATCTGATCTTGCAGATCCCTTTTTTTTGCAATTATTGACTCCAAGCTTTATTGAAATGTGCACTTCGGTTGTAGATGGAATAGGTGTCTATGCAGTGAAGAGGGCGGCTTGTCTGTCTTTGGAGCTGATTTGCAATTTACAGGTGTGTGAATGGATTTTCTGTGGTTGCCGATGTCTTCGATTGCATTTTGCTACAGATACCTGTTGCTGGTTGATTTATGGTGATATTTGCCCCCCTCTCCTGGTGGGGAGACTATGCCTAGAAAATAGTCTTTGAAAGAGGAGTTGGGTACTTTTGATGTAAGATGAAAACGGTGTTCATTTTAAAAATTAAAAAAAAAAAAAAAAAAAAAATAATGGCCTGGGAGACGAGAAGGGAAGGAAAACTATTCAGGAGGTGGAAAAAGAACAAGGATAAAAGCAGAAAGACCATTTCCCCCATTTCCCTTTAACAGTTTGTTCTTTTTTTAAAAAAATTGATCTTAATTTTGCAGTGCAAACCTTCCCTGAAATTGGCCATATGAAAAGCCTTCCAGCACAGGATTCCCTCCAATGTCAGAAGACCTGGGACTAGATCCTACTGAGCCTGGGCTGGAGGTGCAGGTTGCAACTCTTCCAGTATCCACAGC
>NW_009260616.1:7086922-7088952 GCF_000687185.1 Egretta garzetta
ATTCTGCAGGCTGGATTTTGCCTTGTGGTGGTCCTTCCCGTCTTTTCCTAATTCTGCTGTGTGCGTTGCAGCACCAGTGCCCAGGTGCCCTGCTCGTGGTGGCTGCCCCAGGCTCAGCTCCAGGCATCTGCAGGTGGATGCAGGCTGGACATGAGTGCATGTAGTGGACGTGTTGCTCCTGTTCCACTGGAGATGCTAGAGATGCTAGGTGTGACTGACGGTATTAGGGCTTGGTCCTACCCATAGTGAATTCCTCACCAGTCCTGGTCTTCATGAAAAGCTGCTTCTTTGTGCTTTGCGGTGTGGTTAAATCTGTACCTGGAGTCAGTCCAGTGGATTTGTTTTCTTGCCTGTGGGGCAGGTGTGTGTAGGACCTCCAGGCACTTCTTGGAAATTGTCTCAACTGTTGACGGCTTCTGCAAGTTCAAGCAGTAAGCGTGAAGGTGCGGAGGAGTTACGCAAAACCTTATCCATGTGTAATGAGAAAATCCTTTGGAAGCTGTATTTGTGAGGAGGCTTGTGGCAGTGGTGCAGTGTGCTCTGCAGCCACATCTTGAGGTTCCTGCTCCAAGATAAGACCTGTGTTGATATACTCATGGAAAGGAAGGCGGTTTAAGGTTTCCTGTTTGTTTTGCAGTTAGGCCTTCTTGCTTCCCCTTTTCTTTCTCATCAGCCCCATCTCTGAGCTCTTGCTGTTGCTTCTCGTTTGCCATGGTGGCACTGAGCCCCAGCTAAACCCCCGCTGCCTCATCTTAACCTCCCACTGCTGTGCAGAGTCGAGGCTCCTCTTGCTCGCTAAGCGCCCCGAGCTGCACTGAAACACTTTCCAGCTGTGCCAGATGACATTCCTTGCCAGCCGGGAGCCCAAGCGCCCCAGCGGCAGCTCGTCAGGAGCCAGGACACCCAGTCCGCTGCCGCCAAGGGGCCAGGCAGCGTCCTGGCCTCTGTGGTGAGCTCCGGGCACCGTGTGTGCTGCCAGGCTGGGAGCTCCTGCCCCGCACCACGTTTGGGCTCATGTTTGCTGCCTGTGCCGTGTGGGGTTCAGAGTTTGTCCCCTGTCTCTCTCAGTGCCTTGTAAGCTGCTGAGCCCTTTTATTGACAAGCATTAAGCATATGGACTCGCATCCTCATTGTTTCCAACTTTATGGGAACAGGTAATGTGGTTTATCTGTAGTTGCTGAAGAGAAGTCTGTGCTTTGTTTTTGTAAGTATGTAAATTCAAACCTGACATTAGAAATATTTCTATGACTCACCTTTTAAAATCTTACAGTGTGCTCTCTTTATAAAGTCTTAAGCAAAGGAATAAATACAAGTTTCCAAAGAGCTGTTTGATCATTTTCAACTAAGAATGTATTTTATAAAGACCTTGACTCTCGGAATATTTTCAAGAACTTACGTAAACTGGATGCTCAAAATCTTACTCAGTACATTTCCTACAAGACAGAACTTCGAAGTAAAGAAAACCAGGAAAAAGCTGCTGTTCTAATAAAAAGGAGAAGTGAAATTTTAAACTTTTTCATATCCTCATGTATGAGCACCTGAGAAAATAATTAATGTACACAGCTAGCTGCATGAGAGAAAACAAAGAAGCTTCTGTGTTGTCCTCGTTTAGACTCACACAAGACATCTAGTTCCAATGCGTGTAGTGTGCCTTGGAAGACGTAGGTGCACTTTAGCCTTCTGACTTGGGACCAAGTATGTCTGAGACTGACCACATGATGTCACCTGGTTACCACAATGGTTATTAATCCCAAAGCATTTTACAGCTGTGGGAGGTCACCAGGGCATGAAGAAAAAAAAAAAAGACACCTTGCCAGTTAAGAATTTCCCCATTTGGTTAAGGCTGCCTGTGCTTGATACAACCATCCCATACAGTGGTTTTGATCCACATTGTGTAACAGCTGTCATTTTAAATTTATTTGCTTCAACAGAGGATTGACAGCCTTGAGCTGTCAATTGAGCTGTGTTTTAGGTTGGACACTTGTTCTCTTGCCTCAGATCATTACTGTAGAAGAAGCAAAACGACGGAA
>NW_009260616.1:7088967-7090007 GCF_000687185.1 Egretta garzetta
AGAGCGTTTGTAGTTACTATGAAGAAGATGATGATGATACTTTGCCTGTCTTAAAGCATCACAGCGCCCTCCTGGAGAATATGCACATAGAGCAGGTATGGCTAGAAAAAACTCAAGTTTCCTTGTTAGCTGGGGTGCTGCCTCTGTTGAGTGTGGGACATTCTGCCTTCTGGAGGCAATGTCAATGCTTTTTAAGAGTTTTGGAAAGTACAAAATGTAGGAGTGTCATTGTGCAAGGTCCTGTTTGCTGCAGCACTGCCTCACCTGGAAAGCTTATTTTTGTGTTTTGCAACTCTGGAATCTGAGTTGTGATACTGAGGACTGGCAACTCTTTCTGTGCTCAGAGGGCGGGTTCCAGTTTTGAAATCTCTTTCACGGGTGATGTGACTGCAGGCAGTTGGGCTCAGAGTACAAGGCCACATGCGTGTGGCAGAGATGTTAAACTGCTGGCATCAGCTGCTCCCTTCAGCCATTTTTTGGCTCAGAACCCCCTGCAGAAAGGGAAAAGTCTGGGGCACCACCTGTGACCCAACCTGTTGAATATGTAACCATTTTCCCCCTGTTCATTGCCCAGCTTGCCCGACGCTTGCCCGCACGAGTGCAGGGATATCCGTGGCGCCTTGCGTACAGTACACTGGAGCACGGGACTAGCCTGAAGACTTTGTACCGTAAATCAGCATCTCTCGACAGTCCGGTTCTCCTTGTCATCAAGGATATGGACAACCAGGTAAGGAGTGCTTGTTCTGCGGGGGTTGGACTGAAAGGGCAACATTATAAAAAGTGATCAGTATGAAGAACTAGTCGTACTGTGAAGTGACACCTTGCCAAAAGAAGTCATCGGTGTTTTCTTTTATATTTTCTACTGCTTAAACTAAGCTTACAGGAAGGAAAGCACATCAGCACTAATAGGAATACTGCCACCCCAGCTTCATAATTGCAATGAGTGCTCCTTTTAATAGTGCCCGTGGAAGTATCTTCCTTGGGTATCTCACTTAACAAGCTGTCACAAATAATGCTTTTGTGGAGGTCTAGTACTTCAG
>NW_009260616.1:7090064-7097550 GCF_000687185.1 Egretta garzetta
CAAAAGATTTGCAGGAGTACTTGCTCATCTGATGTACTTCACTAGTTGGTTCTTCTAATAGGAAACACCAGCTCAGTTGTTCTTTAGAAAGTATTTTGAAATGTTTTGGGTTTTTTCTTTTGAATTTTACACTGTCCTCCAAAGTAGTTTAATCATTTTATTCTGACAGATATTTGGAGCATATGCTACACATCCCTTCAGGTTTAGTGACCATTACTATGGCACTGGTGAAACATTCCTCTACACATTCTGTCCAAATTTTAAGGTAAGTGGGTGTTCACTTTCTCAAATAAGATTTTTGGCTTCCACTTCTGAAACATTTATGAGATTTTTATGAAGACAGCATATTTGAATTTAGAAGATGAGCCAGCTCTTGATGAGTGCAGTTAATTACTCATTGCTTCAACGTAATGCTTTAAGCAAAAGCAGCTGTAATTATCTGAAGTGCCCGAGAGGGCACTCTGTAAGGGTGAGGAGAGGGTTTTAAGTAGATTGAAGGGGGAAGGAAGGGAGGAGCAAGACGAGGACTGTTGAAGACTCGCCTTGGAAGGCAGTGATATCAAGAATAGGGTATAATTTCATACGTGCTTAGGATCACAGTGACAGCAAACTAGAGGTAAGAGTGCTACTGAAATACCCCTTAATGTTCATGGCTTATGCATTTTTCAATATTGAACACATTGTTCCTTTTTAACAGAATGCCTGTTGATTTAGAGATGCAAGCAGAATTTTAAGAAGGATGAGGGTGCCTTGTTCATAGTTTTAAATATGTATTGTTTGTTTACTTTCTACCTATTACCTCTTCCTCCTCCCCCTTAAAAATAAATAAATGAATGATTACACCAAAAAATACCTGCTAAGAGTCAGTCCCAGTAGAGTGCAAGAATCCTCACAGTCCAAATATATTTGGGTTTCCCCCTGCCCCTCAGGTATTCAAATGGAGTGGAGAGAACACCTATTTCATCAATGGAGACACCACCTCTCTGGAGCTTGGAGGTGGAGGGTGAGTGAATGTTTGGTTTTCCAATAGTGTAGCTAATATTTTTTTTATTTTTTTTTTTTTTTAAATGAGAATGGGGACACTGGTCGTTGCAAGAAAAACTAATCAGTAAAATGGCTGAACTTACTTTTAGTAAACTGTTTAGGGCAGATACCTCAGCAATCTGATTTCTGTTATAGTCCCAGAGCAATTTCCATTGCTTAGAGTGACTGACATTGGGCAATTCTGAACTCCTAAAAAAAAGTAAAAACCCCAGATGTTTTGGGTAGATACACACCTCATTGCTGAAGAGGTTTGCCACTGGAAGATAATCTTTAATGGCAGTTTTGCCATCAGCTTCTAAAGTTTCCCATGTGGTCCTCATTAAATTGTCATTATTCTGTTGCTACAGGGAGCAAGGATACAGACAGTGCTTAATCAGGTCCTAAACTTCAAGGGTCGGTGGGAGTGAAATCAAGGGCTAAGGCTAAAAGCTGACTGCAGCCTGCACCACTGGATATCTGGGCATGGTTTGCATTGGGAGTGTATAAATACTTCCTCCTCCTCCTCCTAAACCAGAAGGGGCCACATTCGCATCCAAACAGCCAGGGAAGGGACCTCGATGTCCACGCCCTGGTGTCAGTCACAGCCGCAGCCGGGGGGGCAGACAGCTGAATGGCATGGGGGGCTGTGGGCGCACCTTCGGTCCAGGGCTCTGCACCACTCGCTGGTGCAAACAGAAGCCGGGGGACTGCTCCGTGAGCTTCTTGGCAAGTGCTTTGCCAGGATTGAGCTCTTCACATTCAGTCTAAGACATTCTCAGAATCACCTAGATTCCTCTGTATCGCTCCTCTGGTGGCTTCTACAGCTTCCAGTATTTTTACTATTATATGTAACATGAAATCTGTCACATATTTCCTTTCCAGTGGCCGGTTTGGCTTATGGTTAGATGCAGATTTGTATCACGGGCGAAGCAACTCCTGCAGCACCTTCAATAATGACATCTTATCTAAAAAAGAAGATTTCATAATACAAGATGTAGAAGTATGGACATTTGAATGAAATACTGACTGCCTTAAGGACTGGATCCACTGGGCACTTAAACGCTAACTAGAAGGTGCAGGCTGCCTCACAATGTTACACGCTTTTTCCTCGTTTGTACCAGAGCATGACTACGCAAAAAAAAAAAACCAAAAACCAACCAACCAACCCAAGAAAAAACAGAGCTGGTTTTGAGAGGCAGTAAGAGGCAGAACAGTTAGAGATCAGTCTGAAGTGGTTTTTACTTCCTCCTCCAGCACTCTTCCATCAAAGATACGATGCTTATGAAAACATTCATGGTGTGTAAGTTGAAAACTTTTTCTGTAACTGTGAAAAAGATCCTGTGGGAAAACAATACCTATCTAGTACATTCCATGTGTATTTATGTTCAATGTACAAATGCTAACCAAAAATAAAAGGTTGCTTTACCAAAATCTAGAGCATACTGTTTGCCATGAAAAAGAATCAGAAATAGGTGTACACAGCACTTAAGGGAACATGTTTTTAAAATCTTTTTATTTATTGTTATTGTATAGCAGATTTTTTTTTTTGTAAATGTATTAGCTATGAGTTTTTTTCTTTTAGTGTTTCAAATCTCAGTTTGATAAATAATTACTATTTGGGTAGGTTTCTTATGCATTGGCATTTATTCTGAATCAATTTACTTGATTTCTGAAGTTAATTTTTATATTTTTATTTTGTAAATGAGATTTGGTTTTCATTTTACCCTAATTAGAGGGTTTGGTTTCTGGCAGAAACACTTGAGTGCATAATTCTGTTTTTTGGGGGGGGTGTTTAGTTTTTTGGTTTTGTTTTGGGTTTTTTTTTTTTTTTCCTGAAATGAGGGAGAAGGTGGATAGTGCTCCTTACTAACTCTGCTGCCACATTCCTGTTAATAGATTATTATTTTGGCAGTGTATGGAGACATCGGGCAAACTGCCACTTGGTATAGACTGTATCAGCTCTGTTGCAGTCAACAGAATTGGGACAGCACGCTCTGAGCATCTGCCCTAGTATTATTTGACTGTTTACGAAGGACATTTCTATGAGATGATTGTTTTTCTGTATCACCGCTAAATGATTCAAAATAAGCCACCCACTGTGCTTTTACGAGCGCTTCTCTACAAATTGAAGAATAAGTGCTTTGTTAAGGAGAAGATACAACTGAGACTGAGAGAAGAATGCTATTTCCCTAACAGGCCAGGTCATGTTAGTGTAATTCGTTTTTTTTTTTTAGTAATTATATATATGATTTCCTTTCTGAAAAAGACTTGAAACAACAGGCTGGCTTTTAGGATTTGACAGGCCACGAAATATTCCTCTTTGTTTTTCATGAAATAATCAGATGCTTTCCCCCACCACCACCTCAACACTGAAAAGACAAGACTGCATGTCGAAAAATGAGAATTTCGGTGAATAGAGAGGGTGTGACAGAGGACTGGCAATCTCCACTATTTGCTAAAGAATTCTGCTTTCCCGTTATGCTGTGGTTTTGTTTACCCAGTCCAAACGCAACCCACATTCGGACGCCATCCTGCCCTTACTCGAATGTGTCACAGTCCTGGGAAAGGCGGGTTTTAGAAACGGTAGCGTGCTTCCGTGCATCAAACAGTACAGTCTAATTCTGGAATATTAATAACTGAGGAATACAACTCGATTTAGTTACCATTTTTCCCTTTTTGAGTAGATCTAAAAAAAAAAAAAAAAAGCAGCCAAGCAGTTTTTTTTCAAAAGCATTACTAAATTTTCATCCTGCCCAGAAATGCACCAGTCTGAAAGCCAACCCTATCCAATTCCTCTGTATCGCTCCTCTGGTGGCTTCTACAGCTTCCAGTATTTTTACTATTATATGTAACATGAAATCTGTCACATATTTCCTTTCCAGTGGCCGGTTTGGCTTATGGTTAGATGCAGATTTGTATCACGGGCGAAGCAACTCCTGCAGCACCTTCAATAATGACATCTTATCTAAAAAAGAAGATTTCATAATACAAGATGTAGAAGTATGGACATTTGAATGAAATACTGACTGCCTTAAGGACTGGATCCACTGGGCACTTAAACGCTAACTAGAAGGTGCAGGCTGCCTCACAATGTTACACGCTTTTTCCTCGTTTGTACCAGAGCATGACTACGCAAAAAAAAAAAACCAAAAACCAACCAACCAACCCAAGAAAAAACAGAGCTGGTTTTGAGAGGCAGTAAGAGGCAGAACAGTTAGAGATCAGTCTGAAGTGGTTTTTACTTCCTCCTCCAGCACTCTTCCATCAAAGATACGATGCTTATGAAAACATTCATGGTGTGTAAGTTGAAAACTTTTTCTGTAACTGTGAAAAAGATCCTGTGGGAAAACAATACCTATCTAGTACATTCCATGTGTATTTATGTTCAATGTACAAATGCTAACCAAAAATAAAAGGTTGCTTTACCAAAATCTAGAGCATACTGTTTGCCATGAAAAAGAATCAGAAATAGGTGTACACAGCACTTAAGGGAACATGTTTTTAAAATCTTTTTATTTATTGTTATTGTATAGCAGATTTTTTTTTTTGTAAATGTATTAGCTATGAGTTTTTTTCTTTTAGTGTTTCAAATCTCAGTTTGATAAATAATTACTATTTGGGTAGGTTTCTTATGCATTGGCATTTATTCTGAATCAATTTACTTGATTTCTGAAGTTAATTTTTATATTTTTATTTTGTAAATGAGATTTGGTTTTCATTTTACCCTAATTAGAGGGTTTGGTTTCTGGCAGAAACACTTGAGTGCATAATTCTGTTTTTTGGGGGGGGTGTTTAGTTTTTTGGTTTTGTTTTGGTTTTTTTTTTTTTTTCCTGAAATGAGGGAGAAGGTGGATAGTGCTCCTTACTAACTCTGCTGCCACATTCCTGTTAATAGATTATTATTTTGGCAGTGTATGGAGACATTGGGCAAACTGCCACTTGGTATAGACTGTATCAGCTCTGTTGCAGTCAACAGAATTGGGACAGCACGCTCTGAGCATCTGCCCTAGTATTATTTGACTGTTTACGAAGGACATTTCTATGAGATGATTGTTTTTCTGTATCACCGCTAAATGATTCAAAATAAGCCACCCACTGTGCTTTTACGAGCGCTTCTCTACAAATTGAAGAATAAGTGCTTTGTTAAGGAGAAGATACAACTGAGACTGAGAGAAGAATGCTATTTCCCTAACAGGCCAGGTCATGTTAGTGTAATTCGTTTTTTTTTTTTAGTAATTATATATATGATTTCCTTTCTGAAAAAGACTAGAAACAACAGGCTGGCTTTTAGGATTTGACAGGCCACGAAATATTCCTCTTTGTTTTTCATGAAATAATCAGATGCTTTCCCCCACCACCACCTCAACACTGAAAAGACAAGACTGCATGTCGAAAAATGAGAATTTCGGTGAATATTTCTGAAAAAGACTTGAAACAACAGGCTGGCTTTTAGGATTTGACAGGCCACGAAATATTCCTCTTTGTTTTTCATGAAATAATCAGATGCTTTCCCCCACCACCACCTCAACACTGAAAAGACAAGACTGCATGTCGAAAAATGAGAATTTCGGTGAATAGAGAGGGTGTGACAGAGGACTGGCAATCTCCACTATTTGCTAAAGAATTCTGCTTTCCCGTTATGCTGTGGTTTTGTTTACCCAGTCCAAACGCAACCCACATTCGGACGCCATCCTGCCCTTACTCGAATGTGTCACAGTCCTGGGAAAGGCGGGTTTTAGAAACGGTAGCGTGCTTCCGTGCATCAAACAGTACAGTCTAATTCTGGAATATTAATAACTGAGGAATACAACTCGATTTAGTTACCATTCTTCCCTTTTTGAGTAGATCTAAAAAAAAAAAAAAAAAGCAGCCAAGCAGTTTTCTTTCAAAAGCATTACTAAATCTTCATCCTGCACAGAAATGTCACAGTCTGAAAGCCAACGCTATACACAGTAAGCCTGTAACGCGCTGCACGTGAGCTTTTCACACTTCCCTTCTATGTGGTCTTCTTACAGCCGTAAGTAAGGTTCTTACTGGTAATGCTGTAAAATATTTTGGAAGTTGCTAACAGCATAATGCTTTGAAGATACCAGGAATATCTAATACTGTTTTCTCTTTGAAATGGTGGCAGGCTACTTAATAGTTAAAAAAAGAAAACCAAACCAATCCAACCAAGTTCAACATTTTTACACACATTTCACTATCGCTACCTACAAGTTACTCCATTATATTATCCTTGTCAGAGCATATCTAAACGCTGTGGTCTATATTCAAAACAGTGTTGTTCAATCAAAATTCTGTGACCCTTGAAACTATGAATATTGAATATATGTAATGCAGTGCTATCACAATATTTTCAATAAAGGAATTTATGCATTCAGAAACTTGTGACAGATGGTTTTTATTCACAAATTCTAGTACGTTTTCAAGATGAAAGGATGCAGCTTAACTTACAGGTGATGCTGACGAATACCTACGCCTCCCCTCAAAAAGAGAATTCCAGCAATATCGTGTTTTAGAAACATGGCTAAGGAGTCAGGAGCTTTTGAGGTTTGGGTTTTGGGGTTGGTTTTTTTTTTGTGTGTGGTATGGCATCTCTTAAAATAGAGCAGTGTTTTGAATTCACCCGAAGACAGACAAAGGGCTGGGAAATACCAGTAAGCAGTTAAACAGTTGACCTAGTCGTTCCCGTTGCTTCTCTCAGCCGTAGCGAAGGACACATGCTGCCCCATCTTTTTTGACTGACCCATTCCCAGAAGCCAAAAGCCCGTACCATTTTTGTATGCACCCTTTTTACGCCACAAAAGCGTTCGCGTATATTTTCCTTCTGCCCAAGCGAGACCAAGGCATGTAGAGTGTCTTAGAAGTGCTTGGTTCTCGACTTTATTGGTTATGTGGCAGCACGAAGGAAAAACAAACGACGATTGTGCGTGGAACGGAAGCAGCATGCTACCTGTGAACCTGGCTTTGAGTGCAACGGCGGTGAGAAGTTTCGTAATGCAAAGTAAGGGGAAAATCACGGTCACCAGTATTCTCCTCTCCGAGGGAGGACAAAAGCTTGTTCTTGCAGCATGAAGCCTATGTACCCTGGTGGCCCCTGGGTGAAGATTTTTGGTTCGGGGCAGCGGTGGAATGCTCCCTCGCCCTAAGGCTGCCAAGTCCCCAGTTCAGTCTGGCGCTGGTTTCAGCGCAGTTTTTGCAGCGGATGTTTTGTGTGGAGCGGGGCTTCGGAGCGCAGCAAAGCCCGGTCGCTTCCAGAGCGATCCCCGCGTGTGCACCCCGAGGACTTCCCGTGCGTGTCTGTAGCCGGGGCGAGGCGCAGGTTCGCCCCTTGCCAAGGGTGCGCCCCGCGCCCCACGCGTGCCCTGGTTGTGCAAGCACGGCTCGACGTGCTGTGCAGGAAACGCGTTTTTGAAAAATCCCGCTCTTCATTAAGTTCTGCAGCTCCTTGCCTCGTCAAGCG
>NW_009260616.1:7098412-7104301 GCF_000687185.1 Egretta garzetta
GGGGCGGGGGGGCCCTTGGGAGAGGCCTGGCGGATTTGGGGGAGCCTTAAGGGTCTTGCGCTCTTTGGTGGAGGTGGGAGCGAAGCACTGGTCAGAAAGGGAATGCCTTGCTGTCCTCAAACGCTGGCGCAACGGGCAGAAGCCCTAAAGCGGGCACCGAGGAACCCTGACTGCAGAAGGTCAGCTGAGGACACAAACCGTGCTTGCAAGTCTTTCTGTAGGCTGGCTCAAAAATCTTAAGATTTTTGCTAGTTACGTCAAATATGACATCAAATACCATGTTGATCCGGGGAAGATGGACTTTGTCACCTATTCTTTGCCAGTATCCTCGTCCTAGTCAGTTTAACGTGTTTGCATCCGTTTTTTAGTATGAAGACCTTGTTTGCTTTAGAGATATCAGACCTGGTGCCCCCCACCACTACCTGGTGGTGCCAGTGGAGCACATGGGAAACTGCAAAACGCTGAAGACAGAACACATACCTGTAGGTAAGGCTGCAAGTTTGTGCTTAACTTGAAGGCAAATAATTCTGTGGAGTCTTAAATAACATGTTGTCAAGCAAATTACGCCTCTGAGCACCATTTGGTTGTGAATGTAAATGCTGAAATAGGTGGTGGGAGTGTAGGTAGGGACTTACCCTTCCTAGGAACTTCCACATGCTACTCTAGAATAGCACAGTTTTTTGTGCAATTCTAGAAAAACCTTGCACTAGTGTACAAAATCTCTTTTGTTTGCATCGAGTATAGGTGCCTCCGTACTTTGTTGGAAGTGCAGCTTTTTTTTAAAAAATATTTATGTGCTGCTTCGTTGTGTTCTCTTAGATACATATGCAGTTTCAAATTATATGAAAAATCATAGAATAACTTTATCAAATGAGTATTTTATAATAAGTGCTACATTATTTTTCAGGAGACAGGAGTAAGAGAAGAAAGAGGGAAATGGTGTTCCAATAAACTTCAATAATTTTCAAAAAGATAAAATTCTTATATATTGAAGCTATGATGTATTGCTGATAGGTGTGGTTTTTTTTCCTTACGAGAACTCTGTCATGGAGTTAGTTGTTTCACAAGAAATGCCTAGCTAAGTGTGTTGGATAATGGAGGAAACTACAGACATACGTGCATGAAGAGATTCCACCTCGTGGAAAATTACAGGTGATGCAAGAAAAGAGCTATAGTTGCGTGTTGCAAATCTTGCACCACTGTGTTTTGCTTCTAAACGTAGGGTGGTTTTCTCCAGAAACAACTTCTATATGTGTTTGGCTTTAAGCCAGTTCCTTAGACTTTTGCCTTGAGTTTTTCTATTAGAATTGCTTCTCTTCTCAGTGATACAGTAATGAAACTTTGTCCTACTAGTAAGTAGGACTGAGAATTTTATTTTGTTTTATTTTAATTTAAATTTGTGTACCATCTCTACTAACTTAGGCCAGGCTGCTCAGGACCTAGAGAACAAAGTCCTGTAGTTGTGCAGAGATATAACGCTGGAATCAGTGCAAACATCATCGTTCTGACAATCAGTATTTATAGGTTTTTTTTTATAAGGGTGTAGTGATACCATGGCTTTGGCCAAAGTTGTTAGAATAATGCCACACTTTAAACATCACTGGTGTGGAAATCGGCAACACTGGTGATTTTCTTATTGGTCATTGCACAACATTGTCTTGACGATGTTTGTTTGATTATGAGTAGTTACAGTATTTATGTTTTGAAAAACTCATGTTTGTGATCTCAGTCTAACCAGTTTGTTGAAGTTAATATTCAAAGGTTTTGTTCCTGAAGAATACTTTTTTTAAATTGCCTGATGATATGTGACATGTAAAATGCTACTTAAACATTAAATTAAATTTATTTGTGTTTAATAGTGAAGAGAATGATGGAAGTTGGAAAAGCTGTCCTCCAGAGAAATAATTTTAGTGACTTGAATGATATACGGTATGTAATAGAAACCTCCTGTGTTCATTGAGTACGTTTTTTACTTTTCAGAATGCTGTTTTAGAGATGGTGGCAACAACTGCAGTATGATTTATTGCAGAAATTGGGTCTGCATTCACTTATCTCATGACTTCTCAAGTAGAATGTGCTGGCATTGAATACAGACTCTTTTTTTTTTTTTCTGATGAATTTCCAGCACAGATTGCGTTCCAACTCTAAGATTCTTTCTTGACCACATCTTGGGATAGGGAGGGCGCTTCAAACAACTTACCTAAAAGGCTGCTCTTTAATTACTTGCTGAAAATGTGCTCTAAATCCGAGCTTCCACAGGAGAGGTAAACTTTGTCCCATTCAAGCCAGGCACTGCGTTGTGTTTCAGTCATACCTGCATTCATTTGATTTCAGTGCTGCACCCTTTAGTTTAAGCCAGTACCTTTGATAGCCAAAGTAAATTGTAACATAGTTTAAATACAGTATAGGGAACTGGGCCTGCAGGATTAAAATAGGTAGAAACTACATTCATCTGGTGACAGTTGTCTTTCCAGCTGAAAACTAGGTATGATACATTTAAGATACATTTTGTGAAGAAGGAGGGTTTAAAAAATAAAATGTCTTAAATACAGAGATGCAAAGGAGGAGATTAATGCGCATTTGAAAAGGCTTTCTGAGAGCATAATGAAAGGAAAAGGGCATGTTTTTGTTTCTGCCCTTATGTACAAGGAAAATGTGATGATTTGAGTTCTTAGTTCAGTTGATCATGTTAAATAACTTGCAATGTTCCACGTCTTCCTGAATTAACATCACTGTTGTTTTTCACTTGTTTTCCTTTTCTGAAGAATGGGTTTTCACTGGCCTCCGTTCTGCTCAATATCCCACTTGCATCTTCACGTCCTGGCCCCAGCCAGTCAGCTGGGATTCTTATCCAGACTCATTTACAGAATCAACTCCTACTGGTTTATCACGGTAAGTGTAATGCAGATGAGCTTTTCGGTAGGTTTTTAATTGCAAGATGTGCCATCTTTCTAACATTTTAACTGTGTCCAAAAATTCTTTGAGCACTTACTTTTGTCATTACTGAAATTATTATTTATATTTTGTATTAACTAGTTGAGAAAATCTAATGGTAAAATGTAATTTTAATGTTTATGGTTATTAAGGGAAACAGAGTGACAATAACATTCACAGCAGTTCTGGGTCTAATGTGTAGCTTAGGTTAATGTGATGTGCTTCTGAGGACGCTTTATAAGTATTTGTTCTTCAAGGTGAACGGATATATTCAAATGTGATGGGCTATATATTGTACATACCATAGTTCATCCAATTTAGGTAAAAAACATGGCCACCTAATGATTGCTGGTATCATTTCACATGTTTTTTTTCATCTTGTCATCTTTGGACTGAAACTAGTGTCTGCTTTACAGAAACATTGTTTGTACTGATTTATGTCAGTAGAGGTGAGCAATGAGACTGGACTGGCACTGAGCAAATTGCTGCTCGGAGGTCTCTCTCCCGAGGACTAAAGCTTACTCTCATGGCTTTGATGCAGCAAAGAACCTATCCTGGCAACATAGCTACAGCATCCTGGTGTCGCTGCACAGCCCCAAAGCAAAGATGCTGCAAAAGGTCTGCCTCATATAAGGAATACGGGCAGCCTCTTACTTAAAGAGAATAAACTTGGCTTCTTCACAGTGGTACCTTGCTGGAGATCTCACCTAGCTCGAAAAAAGCAGATGCGTGTCTGCTGTATTGTGGAGCATCACACAGATATTTGGCCCTCAAATAAGTATAGCTGTGTAGTTTTACTGCTTACTATCTTGGATTAGCTCAGAGAGATCTGTACCGAGTTTGGTTATCCAACATGGATTCACTTCAAAAGGTATTTTACCCTGTTGTCAAGTTGTAAAGGGTTCTTGAGTTGGTTTGGGGGGTTGGGGTTTGCTTTTAGATTATAATGGCTTGAATGTGATAGTTGTTTAAGAATGCAAAACAAAATTCAGATAAAGCATGGAGCAAGGGAAAATGAGGTTATCTAGCTTTATTTGCATATTAACTGCAAGAGCTACTTCACTCCTGTTAAGTTGTTCCTACCCTAAGTAGCTGATCGCATTTTTACTGTGTGTATTTAAAACATGCCGAACTTAAGCTTTTCACCTTTTAACTTGGTTCCTTTGGAGATCTTAACAAAACCTCAAGCACTAGTTCAAAATGAAAGATTATTTCAGTGGGCCTGGCAAAAAAAGGCTGACAGTAAACTGATTTGTTTCAGAAGCGCCCGTGTTAGTCTCCATGTGCCCAGTTTGGCCCGCTAAAACAATGTTGGCAGCCTTCCTTCTGCCCTGAGCCCTTCTGAGGGCTCTGTGGGCTGGTGCTGTTACATACACAAAATTCAGCTGTCCCGCTTGCGCGCCAGATGCTTAAGTAGCCATACGATGAGAAAAGTTATGCGTGAGCGTAGTGACATAACCAAAGAATGGATGTATATCTCGTGACATGAACCACATGCGTGAATGTGTGGCATCCCTCAGCCACGTATGTGGCTGGTGTGCAGCTGGCTGGGTGATGAGAGGCCGCAACACGCCGCTCCGGAGCGTCTCCCAGAGAATTCCAGCTCTCACAGCTTGAGGCTGAGCACTGCTGTCTGCTTTATCTGCTATTTATTTGCTCAGACATCCTCTGACCTTCACGGGTTATGTTCCCTTTTCTGATCACCTAATGGGAGTTCGATGGAAAGCGTGAAAAAGTCTGCTGTTTAAAGCAGCCATTGTATTCTGCTTCTGTTGTATGCTTTGTCTGTAAAAATGAAGAGTAAATGCTCTGCCGGTGTCACTACTTATTTTAAAATGGAATTTTCGATAAACCGAAGGTCCACGGTGTAGTTAATGCATTGCTTTCTCTCTTTCGCAGGCTGAACAACTGATTGAGCGACTGCAAACTGAAAATGCTGCCAGCTGAAAGCCCTCTTAGCCTTGTGTCGCTAGCCAGTTTGTTCTTTGTCTTTGAACTCTGATTTAAGGTTGCGCAGTTTGATGTTGCCAATAATATACCAGGACAAAAAAGCTTTAGCTCCTTATGAGGAAACACACCCAGAATTTGTAGCTGCCAACCTAATTCTCCTGTTTGCATACCCGAGTCTGTATACTTCTCTGACAGCAAGGGGATGTATTTTAATTAGAATTTTATATTTGTATATATACACATACATAATACATATGCACACATGCAGAGAACTTTTCTTAGTTAAAGGCAGGGTAAAGCAGCAGAATGTATTGCAACTAAGGCAACAAGTTACTGCTAACAGCATGTATGTGGTACCAAAGGGAGTATTTGTTGCAGAATCAAGCTTTTATTTTAAAGATTCGTTGTTCTGGGATTGCAAATAACATTTAAAACATTTAAGTTTCCATCGGTATTTGTATGATGTGTTACTTATGCCTAGTTATTACTAGGTACACTGCTGAAAGTACACTACTAACCTTCTGGTGCTAAACCACTTCAATATATTACCTGTCTTATTTGCATGACAGTGATGTAGTAAATGTTAATACGATAGGTGTCCAAGATGCGATAATGCTATATAACATAGACTGTAGTTTAAATGTACGTGTAAGTGGTTGTATGTTGAACTTAAAGATTGTTTTCCTCTTATGTGCATAATATTTTAAATTAGTTATTGTATGTTTACAAAAATCATGAAGAGTTCAGAGGAATTGATTTAATGTATTGCTCTTCTGCATGATGGTAGGGGAAAAAAAAAATCCGTATTTTTAGATGGTTCTGATACTGTTCTTACTGGAAGTCCCTTGCAGGTTACTAATGCCTTGGCTAAATTTGATTTCTAAATGAAGTCATAAGAGAAATGGGTCTTTAGTGCAGCGAGCATGCGGCAGGCTTGTGTAATAGCAATCTGATTTGAATTTGGGATAGCAGCAGGGACTCAGCCCAAAACTGGAACATGTTTGG
>NW_009260616.1:7104327-7113557 GCF_000687185.1 Egretta garzetta
ACGACTCTGATCGGTAATGCTAATGCTCTGTTTTTCAATACCATATTAAGGCAGACTGTTTGGAAAGTTGAAACTCCAGAAAACACGGAGTGGATTTTCTTCATTCCCAGGGTGTGCTTCCTGGCGGGTGACTGACCGAGCGTCCTTGGCCGACGCATTTCGGTGCAGCGGAGGTGGTGATGGTCTGTTGCACCTGCAAGCTTCCCTGAAGGTAATCTCCTCCGTGTTTCCCACTGATCCAGCACCTGTTGCCTTAGTGGTAAAATGTATTATAATATTCTTACAGTAAACTATACGTAATACTTGAGAAAGTTCACACCCTTCTGAAGAACAGCATTTTCTACCCAGAAGAGTTTACACCTCTCTTTTCTGTAAGACCTTGTTCCTGACATCTTGCTGTTCTCGTTAGTGGGCACTCACGTGTCATTTGCAGCCCTTTAGGGTTTTAATTTGTAATGTTGGGTAGGAAGAGTGTGAATTAAAGCCACTGAACTTTGACTGCTTCTGTGCAATAGGTGAGGTTTGAGCTGGTTCCTAGCCTTGTGAAATATCTGAGCATTAAGATCTTTCAAGAGTTAATGCTGTGTATGTGTTATGATTTGTAA
Source organism: Egretta garzetta (assembly GCF_000687185.1). Classification (NCBI taxonomy): domain Eukaryota; kingdom Metazoa; phylum Chordata; class Aves; order Pelecaniformes; family Ardeidae; genus Egretta; species Egretta garzetta. The sequence goes on from NW_009260616.1 coordinate 7,104,933, forward strand.
TTAATTTATGTAACTGTACTTGACTGTGACATGTAATATTTAAAGTACTGACAGGAACTGTTGTCAAAAAGGATTAATACACAAACAGAATAAATGCTGATCTTGGAATGACCTTGAGGTGCAATTAACTGGGGGGGTTGACCCTAGATGCCCCTTTACTCGTCTTCACCCCTGACCCCAGTGGGATGGGGGAGAGAACAGGAGGAGCAAGAGTGAGAAAACTGATGGGTGGAGATAAAGACAGTTTGATAAATGAAGGAAAGAGGAAGAAAAAGCCTGAGGCATGCAATGCAAAAATTGCTTATGACCTCCCAGGAGCAGGCCAGTAGCAATGGCTGGCTCCACCCCCCAGCCAAAAAACCCCTCTCCTCAGCTTCTATTGCTGTGCATGATGTGATACGACATGGGGTATCCCTGCCAGTCAGTTTGTGCCCGCTGTGCAGCTTGTGCCCCCTCCCAGCTTTTTGCCTGCTGGAGGGGCAGAGCAGGAAAAAGGAGGCGGCCGTGATGCTGTGCAAGCATGGCTCAGCGGTCGCCAGAGCAAGAGTGAGAAAACTGATGGGTGGAGATAAAGACAGTTTGATAAATGAAGGTATGTTGTGAAAGGTATACAGAGAAGCACAAAGGTCAACTTTTCCATCTTACATTTGGGAAGGGTCCCACTAACGACAGTGAGACTGGAAAGGTAAAAACTGGGGATGTAATTGAGCTTCCAAACTTCTGCTGATGAGCAAGATGGGGAATCCAGCTTGCTTCTGACACCAGCAGACAGGCCTCAAATTGGCTCAAAACAAAGTGTTAAATGCCATGTTAATTACTGAGATGAATGCTCAGTCTCATTAGCGTTTTTCAGCATAGAACCGTGCTCCTTTTTCATTCGGTATTGACAAGTGTTCTTGGATGCGGCAGATAATTTTTTTAATTGGGCTAAGAAACATTTTCTGAAAAGCCTATCCTAATGCTTTGAATATGTTTCAGAATTGCTGGCTAGCCCCTGGAAGAGGTGGTGGGCAGGCCCCCGTAACTATGTCAACCTCTTCTACAGCAGCATTATAACATCATTTTAAAACTTCCAAAATCTTCCATGGAGCTTTCCAGCAAACAAAGATCAGTAAAATACTCCTGTAGAGTGAGCTTAGCAGCCCTTACTCTCCAAGAGCCTGGAGAAGCAAAGGAAAGTTGCTCAGCCACTGCCCCTGGCTCAGTTGTTCTTTGATCCAGTATTAGCAGCCCTGAGAAAAGCTGCTTTTTTGACTGCATGTTTAGGAGTGACAAAGCTTTAATTGTGCTCTTTTGCTCAATTGTTTTGCATGAACTCCCAGCCTAATGCAAACCCAGAGAATAACGCTTTTCTGCTGAAGCATTAACCCGCCCCCTCTGAGAGGATGGAGTGGATATAACGCTGTTAAATGCAGAATAAAGAAAAAAGTTTCTTTTTTGACTAAGGACAGCAATGTGATTAAATTGGTAGTAGGTCCTTCAAGCTGTTCTGAAGTCTTCTTAAGTGTGAGTTGTAAATGAAAGCATAAAAATGGGAGCAAACAAGTGAAAATCGTATTTGAAATTTGAGAAACTTGGAAACAATAAAATGCTGCATAAAAACTCTCTGTCATTTTAAACTGATGTGCAGTATTTATTGTAGAGCTGAAAGTGCTGTCGGTATTTGACAATACAAAATATAGGGTAATCCCTATACAATATACAGTGCAAAACACGCAGAATTCACAGGCTTCAAGTGGAAGAAGATGGAAGACGACTGAGGGAGCTTGCCACAAAGAAGTGAAGTTCAGGAGAGATTTGCAGAGCTGAAAGTTACTTAGTAGGAGGGCAAGAACACCTTTTAGAAGGTCAGAGTTTATTTACTACTCCAAATAAGCTGTAACACTAAAAAACGTCTACGTGCTACAATTTTTGTAAAGACAATTTTATAAATTCTGTGCCATTTACTCTAACAGGAGCCTGTTGCAAAAAAGTTGTCTGTTGAAAAGTTTAAATTCCCGTTTCACCTGTAGATGCTAATCTAATCTCCACAGCGCAGGTGAGGAAGCAGAATTTTTTAAAACTTAACTTATAAACTAGTAGCTAAGTTGAGTCACGTGCATTAGGTATGATGCATTCGTGACTCTACAGGCTTCAGGAGTGATTTTTTATTCTGGAGTGTACCAGTGGACAAACTGACCTATTGTATTATCTGTCTCTTGGACTTCTTTTGAAATACCGGCTATTGCTGGAAGCCGCAGATCGGATTTGTCAACCTGCATGCTGACCCCACTTGGCAGCTTTTTGTTGTTTCTATCCATGGCATGGGCACAGAGACGGGTCATAGTCACCCTCCAGAGAATGCTCATCTAAAGCTGGCAGGCAGGCAATTTGGGGCTGTAACTGTCTAAAAAAATCCATCCCTCTATCTAAGTAAGTGATCTTGATAATAATCCTCAGTTTTATTCAAAATATCACGATAGGGCAAGCTTTTTGTACTCGCTTACAAAGTGGGTAAGACCATTTCATCAGGGCTTACTCTGCTTCTGTCTGTTTTGAGCAGAGGTGCGCTTAAAGCTCTTGTAGATGTACTCAAGTGATATTTAAACCAACCAGCAGCAGGAGCGAGTGCGGCAGAGGCCAGGTGGGTATCTAACACTCACTACATGCATGGCAATGGAAGCCTAGATGCCTGTCACTTAACTACTTGAGACAGACTTAATTAAGAACAGTAAGTTTGCGTGAGCTGGACTTGTGTCTTAGGGTGCTCAGGCTACACACTGCCTCAACTGTGTGTCTTTTAACGCATTATTTGTGCAATGTCTAGTAATGTGGGGTTTTTTCCTGATGTTACCACCCTGTTAGTCAGCTGGTGGCACCTGAACCACCTGATACTGCTTCCTGCAAGTGCTACAGCAGCACTGGCTGAATTTGAAAATTGTCAGAATTAAACAAACTGCATTCCGTAGCTGTATTATAAAAAGCTTGATTTGTTTCGAAATCAAAATGCATGTCCAGGCTTTATCTAATGGGAGCTGAAATCCACTGAGGTGTGCTCATGTCGTTCTGGCAAGAAATGCTTTTCAAAAAAACAAAGCATTTTAAAAGTGTTAAGATCACAAATTATATGTCTTGTTTTCAGCTGCAAGACATGGATTTGTTCAGGAAGGAGGAGTGGGTTTGAAAACTGAGGGAACGCACACCAGCAGTGCCTGGTGCAGCACATACTCCCCAGTTTCCTACATGGTAAAATTATGTGGTGATTAAACCCCACCCTTTGTTTCCCCCTCCATGCTCTACCTGCATCTGACTCCCCTGCCCCCCAGATATACTTATTTCAGCACGTTCATTTCTTCCCTTTTTGTCTATTTTCATTGTCTTTTCACTAGGAAAAGTAAGCAGAGGGATAAAGAAATCTGTATTTTTATTTGCTGGATCAGAAGGCTTGTTTTGATGCAAATCCCCACCGGATGAAAATGTCAAAACAAAAAACAACCCATTCTTTTAGGGTTTTTGCAGAAAACATTCTTTTATATAAATGGGATAAAAATAATCTACCACTTTGATCAAGTTCATAATTTATATTAGGTTTCAGTATCCTTTTGAGGCAAGAGAATATTCTTATTTCAAAGACCCACCAAGTAGTGTAGTTAACACCACATAGAAGCTTTTATTTGCACTGGTAAAAAGTAGAATTTTGTATTCCTAATTATACAGTTTTCTTGGTGGAGACTATTGTAAATACAGCTCCTGATTATTTTTAATAGTATTATTACAACTATTGTGTATAACCAGTCCTTTCTTGTTTTAAACATAGAAAAAGTTCCCCAAGAAGAACCATGAAGGAAATTGTTATCAGTCATCTTTCAGTCCTATTTTTAACCAGCAGATCAGTTTTTCTCCCAGTTTGGAGAACTCACAACTGTGTTCTGAAAGCACAGCTCTGCCTCAGCTTAGTGAGGCCCAGGACTGCACCGCTACACTTTTATTTAGGCATTTGGCACTACAGGAACTCTACTCTCCTCCTGTTGTAAACAGCATTGCTACATTTTGGTGAAAGAAGAGCCTTTTTTTGTTTTGTTTTGTTTTCCCTCACAAATGCACAGTGCCCCAATATACAGTTTCAGTTGTCTTTCACTTCTTTATGTTGTGGCACCCTACTCCCTATGAAGGGACGTTAGCTGAATTCACCGAGAAGGCTGCAGAGCTTTGCGATCTTCTAGGGTATGACACAGCATTACAAGAACAGAACAGGTAAAAATGCTGTGAGATACAGAGGAAAAAGCAAGAGACACAGAAGGTTCGAAGAAGATATGATGACAAGAATAGACTATTAAATACCAGGACTAGTGCAGCTCTTCAAAACACGGGCAAGACGGAACTGATTTAGGAACCATCAAATATCCTTGCTGTGGTATTTCCGTAAATTCGGGCATTTTCATACACTTCATGAAAGTCAACGTAACTTCCATTTGTTGTTTCACCATGTGAAAATAACCTAAACTTGTGCTGTATAACAGGCTCTTTTTTTTTGAAGTATATGAATTCCCATAGAAGTTTTCAATTCCATGTTTTACAAATCAAAATCCCCCACACAGCGAGTATTTCACAACCTGCAAGAATCAGCGAGTTAGTAATCTGTACTTTCAGTAGCTTACAGCAGTAAGCCAGCAGAGTTATCTGAAGAACTGAGATATACTTGGTAGCGGATGATAATAATGAAAGGACAATCCAATGGCAGCATGAGGGATTAGTTAATTATTTGGGATTTCTGTTCAAATCTCTACCATTTTTTCAGAAATATTTTTTTACCCTTCTCGCCCGTTTTCTCTCCTGCTCCCGTCCCAGTGAGTAGCCGAGTTGAAATTCTGTAATGAAAACCTCTCTCAAGATGGTATCCAGATATGTTTTTCCAAATGGAGCCATGCAGCAGAAGTTAACAGATGACAAAGCCTTATTCTAGTAAAGTGATGATCACGTCATCATCTTTGCCTTGCCAAAGCATTTCACCTTCAAAATGAACCAGACCATGTTTTCTGGCTCTTAACAAGATTCCCACTACTTTGTTGGAAATAGTCACGTATGTTTCAAACAGCTGCCCGAAGGTCACACTCACATGTCCATCTTCTCCCACTTCTCCAGTGCTTCTAATGATCAAGCACAGCTCTTCTACTTCCTTACCCACGTGTGAGTGAGCATCTTTTCCTCTCTGCTCTGTCTGAGACCCTTCAGGGGGTCTCCCGTAGGTAGGATCTCCTCTGTGAGTATGCACAGGTCTAGATGCAAGCCTGTCGTCATTGCTGAACGGGTTCTTTCTCTGATACTCCATGTGATCCTCTGCCCAGGTCTGCCAACTTCTCCTCAAGTCACCCACCGCGCTGGTAGCTTTAGCACTCTGCCCTTTATCTTCTTCCATTTCTTGAAAATGTTTTATGGCATTTGAGCAGGAAACAAATCAATGACTGGTTGTAGCTGTGGTTCCTGGGTGCACTGTCAGCTGTGAAGGAAAAACGACAAATCACTCTGATAATTTTTGTGCCCGAGTGAGAGGCAAGGCTGCTGAAAAAGACATTAAACATCCAAAGATTTTGTTAAGTCCACCCATAATTCTACAGCAATGAGGAAAGTAAAAGTGATTCAGCTGAAATTCAGAAGTCACTTTGTACCACAGGGCAGTAAGTTATGCCCACAAGGTTACGGGGCGTGCCACCGGTCCCGCAGTGGCCGTACATTCCCCGCAGGCTCCGTGCAACACAAACGTAGCGCAGTACTTACTCTTCATGCGATGACGCCTTTTAAAAGAACTTTATCCTTATCCCCGGCAGCCCCGCAGACTTCCCAAACAATCTGATGCTGTGCTGGCTGACGTGTTCAGCACAGGCTTACTGACAGGCCAGAGAGCAAACCATTCCCCCAGAGGCAGCCGCACCAAGCCATGCACAGGGGTGGGCAGCCCTTCTCCTGCCTGCACACGGATTAAAGGTGGACAAACCCACGCTCTGCCGAGGAGGTGCCCAGGGAGCGCAGGAGTTACCACGCACCGAGTACATTATCTGGAGCTGAAACGCCGGTAGGCGGTGGAAGCGGGGGGATTTTCCTCATCAGGCACTGAAAAGAGAGGTAGAAGCCCAGTTAGCGAGCGCGGCACTGTCTGCAACGCCCTATTTAGCAAAGAAGACAGAACCAGCATAGATGGTTCTCCCTTAAAAGGCTGTGCTGCACAGTCATGTCTGCCTATTAAAACCTACAGGCAGGCTGTAGGCAAGGGAGCTTGCCTGCCAGAGGTGAAACTGCCCAGCTCCTCTGGCTACACAGGCTGCCCGCCACCTATAGAATTACATCTACTTCGATGATGGACTCCCCGTGCATCAGTATGTAATTATTTTGATGAACTAGGGACAGACTTTTATATACCTATAGAGATCCGACTCTGTTATAACCACGGCTTTGCTGGGTTGTATCCTTCACCTGCTGAAATACACAAACGGGAGTTTCCATACAGCACATCAGTAGAGCCGATACTTTTCTTCCAGACCTTTGGAGATAAAACAGAGGACTAGTGCTGAATTTTCTACAGGGAAATGGACAGAAACGCAAATTCTGAACAACCCAATAACTGAATTCTAGATTAGGAGTATTTTAAAAGCATTGTTGTTTATTTTTAAGGAAGATTTCATGGGTATTTGCCCATGTACATATATTGATGCTGCTGCTTGTGAACCCCACGAGCAGTGACAGAGCTCCCTGAATGCGCAAGTCACAGTCAAAAAACCTCACGTCGCGTTTGGGTCTGGAAGAGTGCGTGGGGTGAGCAGAAGATGGCAACACAACTTCTGCAAAAGAGAATTGAGAAAGATAAACAGCAGCACACATTAAATAATGGCTTTTCAGTCACAGACTCTCAGTTTTAAATTGAAACTCATGATCATCACATGATCCTGTTACATTTTTTGTGAGAGGAGGGTGGTTAATTCTAGCTTCCTGGATAAATTTCAATTTGTGTAATTACATTTTGTGTACTTAAAATTCCCCTGAAGGCTAAAAAGGATAATTGTTCTTCCTTTCCCTCCCTAAAATAGTTATGCAATGCTGTCAACATAAGATGACTCCCCAAATACATGCTAACAAACTGCTTGATTCTCCTCAGCTGCAGTATAGGAACATATGCGAAGTTTACAAACACAGCATCTGAAAAGCGCTTTGTTTTTATGTCGGGATCAAATTGTCTGCAAGTCTTACTTATCAATATACATACACTCTCCAACTATGCTGAGCGGCACCTAGAGACTGCCAGCAGTTTTGCACAGATCCTTGAGTCAAAAGCAGGGAAAAACAGGGCTTTAGTTAAATTCTTCTGTAGAAAACAGTATCACTGGAAAAATTGAGGTACTCACCTTCTGAGAGCAGACAGCAATGCTCTGCAGATAAAGCAGTGCACATAAAGTAAGAGAAAGCCAGTCTCAAAGAGATTAAGCTTAAACAATAATACCAATAACCCCTCCTAAGGAGTTTCTAAAATGGAGGCTATACAGATAAGAAATTTAAAGTGAGACAGATTGGAAAAATACAAGCAGTCTTCCACTAAATCTCCTTCAGCAATCCCAAGATTTTGTAAGCAATCTCAGACTTGTCAGTGGTTAACCAATGTGTTTATCACTGGGTCTCAGCATTCAGCTGCTGAGGTGAACAAGCCTGGCCCACATCTACCTCTTTTCTTCCTCTTCTAGGAAAGTTCATGTTTAGATGCCAGTTTGCATTTAGATTGTTTTCTGGTCAATTGTCAGGGCTAAAGCTTCATAGCAAACCTCTGTTTTGATTACTGCAGGAAGAGATAACTGGAGAAACTGCAGGATGAGATTATGGAGATGCATGTGGAACGCGGCCCCTGCAATTGCTCACAGGTCATCAGCAAAATCTTAGCCATCTAGAAAAAAAGCTGTCCAAAAATCAGCACAGAAAATACAGAACATGAGTTCAGTGCTGAGCTGGCCTGGTCCTAATAGAAGGCTTACCGAAATCTGGATAAGCTGAACCTTGCAGCTCAGCATAACAGGGAGATCAGTCAGTAGGGGATTATAGTTATCAAGCATAGATGTTAAAATAAAACAAAATATAAGCTGCAATACAAAAAAAGCTTTTGTTTTTCCCTTGTTGGATAGTCACATCTCTGCCCCTTTCCTGGGAATCTGTTTCTCGCCTCTGTCTGCTCCTATGCCCGCATCGCCAGCCGCTTGACCTCCTTCCCACGGGGAAACGAACCCGGCTGCTTTGCCGCCTGTTAATTGTTAATGTCGTTTAATGATCTGCTCCACCGATGCCAGCGAGGGAAGGAGAGGCTGCAGCTGCGCAGCCGTGAGGGCAAGGCCCAAACCCACCGGCTGCCCCCGGCCAGCGCCCTCCTCGGCTTCCCAGCCAGCCGCCCACCCCTGCCAGCAGCGCGCCCTCGAGCGCCTGTCCCCCGTGTACGCGCATTTACCCTTTTACGAATGATATACAGGTACTAGCGTATAGCACGCGTGGCGTGCACTGTAACGCATACACGAAATATAAGTTGAAAAAAAAAAAAACAAACCAAAAGGGTGAGAAGAAGATGAGATGAACCCCAATTAATTAAGAGTTGCGAGGGGTACTTTGCCCCCGCGCCGG
>NW_009260616.1:7114375-7145338 GCF_000687185.1 Egretta garzetta
GGGGTGCGGGCAGCCTCCTTTTGTGGAGGAAGACGTGGGGAGCGGTGGGGATGGGGCTCCCCTGAAGCGCCGGGGCCTGCAGGCGTGCTGGGATCCGATGGAGCTCACCAAGGCCTTGGCTGGCGTCCTGGTCGTGAGCCTCCCTCCGCAGTCTCGCACCGGTGGCACCGAGGGCTGCTCGCTTTTGGCTTCCAATTCCGAGTGTTTACTTCCAGGCGGTCGGAAGGGTTCGTGCCGCGCTGGCCCGTGCGGGGTCAGGGAGAGCAGAGCTGCTTCTGCGGTAGGATCGCAGCGAGTCTGGCCTCCACAAACCGCAGTCGGCTTGTCGTTGACACCTGTGTGCCAGCTGCTTGCAAAATTTGGGGTCCTGAGTTTGTTCCCCGACGCTAACATTGGTTTTATCAAGTGGTATTCACAGAAATTATTTTTAAAAAGATAGCTTATCTGAAGCTCCCTGGTGTTTTTTGTGGATCCTTGGTGAATGTCTAGCTTAGTATACACTCAGTTTCCCCGTTTATAAGAAAACACTCTTGTTTGTAAATTTAACTTGTGTTTTTGTTTTGTTTTGTTTCTTTTTTTACCCCTATGATGACTTACAGAGTTACTGTGCACTGTAACAAATTTTGATACTTTAAGTGCTCTTCTAGGCACCATCTTGAAGAGCTCATAATGTGATATCCAGGGTGATATGTTATTGTTCAAAATAGTGCTGAAATGCAGAGTTATTTTGTTAGAATTGGTAGGTCATCATTACACGTTTTAAAATATCGAATGCATATTGCATGATTTATTTTCCTTGTTCTCATTAAGTCTTTCTGTTGTGCATTGTTTTTTACTGTCTGCTTTGTGGGAACTGGAACGTGAATTTTCTTATTTATGATCAACCCAGTTTTTCTTTAGGCCAGGTCATCAAATTAAGTGAAGCAAAGACGATACATATGTAACATGGGAAGTTTTTCTTTTTTCGCCAAGGTTGTGCTTGCACTTGGTTCATGCAGCTGCTGAAGAAGGCAGTTCCATTTCCCTTTTCTTGTACTCTGGTGACTGCTCAGCCATGTGTTTGGCTTCGTGATGAACTGTGTTAGGGACCTGATTTGTCTGAAAGCTTAACAAAACAAGGATGGATTTTTCAGCCAGGTCAGCTGCCTGATCTCTGTCTCTACCACGCCTGCCGGTGGGGTAGGAGAGGACTGCTTTTCGTCTGGTGGTGGTGATGGATCACAGCAGCTGAAGGTGTTTGTTGAAGTCCACGTTTGTTGTTAAGTGTCTGTAGAATAAAGTTCTGTGTTTCATATTTCTTAGTTGATAAGAAACCGGGATCTCTCTTTGGTTAGGTCAGATGCGGAGGGGTAACATTGGGCATCCTGTTTTCCAGCACAGGGTGTCATTAATGGGCAGACAGATGCATGTCAAATATTTTCTTAACAATATCTTCAGGCAGATCTGTTCCAGCGCTTCACTGTCTTTACTCTCGGAAGGATCTTCCCAACCTCTCATCCAGAGCACTGCTGTGATCTGAACCCAGTGCTCTTGTCTCCTCCGCAGCAGATATCAAAAACTGATTGTTACTCCTTTCTAGTGAAGGGGCTGCATGAGAAACTTCCCCAGCGCTTACCTCTCATTTCGGTTCAAAAGCCTTTTTAGTGGGTGTTTAATTATTACTGGCTACCTTGTTTCTTGGAAAGTTGCTTTTTTCTGTGTCCAGTTTGCAGCCTCTGATTTAGTCTAGTTTAGAAAAGAGACCTGCTGAAGGAAACTGTTGAGATACCTGTAAAGCAGAGGGGTAACAGAAAAGGGACGGATGCTCAGTGTTGGGTCCAGCCCTGGGTCAGAGCGTTACTAGGCAGGCACTGCTTTTATGTGAATTAGTCAGAAAAATATTTTAAGACTAGATAGAATAATATTGTAAGAGGAATACTGTTGTGAGAGCGTAGGATTGAATAGTAAAGATTTCACTGAAGGAGGAGTAGAAAAATACAAAACAGTAGGATTTGTTTACTGAAATTTGCCTTACTTGATTTTTCGTGTACTGTGCAGCATTTCATAAACTATTCATAGCTGGCTCTTTTGCAACTGAACTCTGAGAAAGCTGTTTTTTATACAAGCTGGATTTAATTGTGAACCTGTGCCCTATCCACATGATTACTCCGAATGTTTCATTGACGGTTCCCACAGTAAGTCAGTAGTAAACACCATTCTTTCTACTGTTGCCATCTCTAAGATTTTGTTCACAGTCCCCTTGGAGGTCACAGTTTGCGATAGAATTGATGGTGTGTTGCTCTCTCTCTCTCCGAAGTTGTCACTTTACAAAAATCTGCTTTTCTTTTCTTTTTTTTTTTTCTTTTTCTTTTTTTTAAATAAAAAAAGTCATCAGTTAATGCTCCTAAAGCCTAACCTTTATCTTCTCATTTTAGGAAATAACATCTTTGCTCTCACTTTATGGTGGACAATTCAGTGGTGAGCAGGAAATTCATGTAAATGTAAGTGAGGACCAAATGTTATACCTGAGTGCATGTACGGTACACAAGTATGTTCTTTATGGTATTTTTATTAAGTGTGGGTAGCCGAATAAATGTGGAAGTTTCTCAGGAAAATAAGGAATCTTCCAAAACCAAGCAATTCTCAATTTCATTAAAGATTCAGAACTGAGGAAAAAATGCACAAAATGCACCTCAGGATGTCCTCATTTAACAGCCTGACAAGAAACAGTGCCAGCTGCTGGGAGGCTCTCCTTTCCTTTCAGAATAGCTGAACCATGAAAGCGTTCAGCAGCAGTTTGAATTCAGTGTTTGCCTCTAAATCAATGAGGCAGCGTATCTGGAAGAGCAAAGCTAGGAAGCTGTATGATTCTGGTCTCTGCTTTGTCAGAAAACATTACTGGCTTTTAGTTACTGCTTGTGTGTAATGAGGTGTTTTGAGTCTTTAGAAGATGAATAATCTAGAGAGGCATAAACAAATAATAATGTTTAACCAAGTCAAAGATATGGTGGGAAAATTAAATACCTAATAAAATTTCTCAGACATTCAAGCTGAGTATACAGTTTTACCTCAAATTAAATGTTTTATCCTCACGTTCTGTGTACAGTTAACAGATTTTTTTTTTCTCTTTTTTTTTTTTTAATCTTCAGCATGCATGTTCTGTTTTTGTAGACCAGAACTGTGCACTTGTGTAATTCATGTGGTGTCTTCCAGCTAGGTATGTGCATCACTTATCTTCTCTTTATTTCAGTCTCCATTTTGGATTCTCAATATTCCTTCAGAAGAGATGGCAAGGGGACTAATGAAGCGGACAGTATGTGCAAAGTAAGAGGTGAAAAGTCTTGTAAATGATAACGTAGGTGGTGGAAAATTGTTCTGCTATATTGTGGCAAATATTAGTTTCATATGGAGTCTTAAAATAAACAGTCTTCAGTTACCTCTAGAATTGAGGAGGTGTTACTAGAGCCTGTAGGACTGATTGCATAGCATGCCCATCCTCTTTACTTAGTTTATAGTCGACTCATGGTCTTGAAATGGTGTTCTTCGCTGCAGAGCCAGTACTTGCCTTGTAGTGTCACTGATATTTTAGTCGCCTTGAATAATGTTTAGTTAGTGGCTTGTTTTAAAATGTGTGTGAAATTAAAAGATAAAAGCATTGATACATAGAAACTGAAAATCAAGTTTGGAAGGGAAAGGTAATGATTTCTTGTGTCACCCTCCTACTGCTGGTGTCTTGAGCCCTCAGGCCAGACCACTGCAGCTGCAGTCCCTCTAGAAAATTCAAGAGCACAGGAATATGCCAGAGAGTGGTTGTTCCAGTGGATTTTGGTCCTTTTTAGAGCTGTCTGCATAACATGCTTTCCAACAAGGCTCGAGAGATATGTTGGAGGTATGGTTCAGGATGAGAAGCAGCATAGTTGTGGTATGGCTCTCTGACCATACTAAATTTGGGGTGTCCGTGCGGTCCTTTTAAAGGTTAGTTTGGATGCCTCTGCAGAGTGTTGCATGGTCCCTGTCGGATGCTTCTTGTGTCAGGTATTCAGTTTTACCTACAATGACTTGGGTTGCACACTCTTGTCTAAAGAACACCCATGTATACAGAATTGTCCTTATCACAGTGTGTTTCCAATGGGGATAAACTGTATTGCGCTTCAAAAAGCGGCTGTAGGCAGCTAAGGAAGTAAAACATGACAAAACAGCTTGCAGATGTTCCATATGCCATACTCTTTCAACTAATATATGCTTATTTTATGTACAAAGCATAACTGGCCTGCTGTTTTTTCCTGGTCTACTACTGGTTGTGGAGAGATATGTTAGTTTTAGAGTAAGATTGCTGGAGCATCTCCATTGCAATGCTAATGAATATTAAAAGCTGTGAAGCATACATTTATCTAAATAGAATCTCCCCAACATTTTGTGGTTTTTCCCAATACATACGTAAGTGTAAAAGTAAGAAGTGGGCTTGAAGGTGTCATAAGAGCTTCTGCAACATTTGAATAAGATTCCAAGATGAATATTCTGTTCTCTCTAGTACAGCCTATGCTGTCAGCATTTCCATTGCTCCATCTAGAAATATAGTTTAAATTCTCACACGGATGCTTTAGAAAAAAGTGTGAAAAATGTACTTTTTTTCCGGGTAAATGCAGATTAAAAATGTAGCCTTTAATTTATTCAGGAAAGGAATACTTCAACAAAAAGGCAAAATGCCACTGGGCCTTGGTATCTGCTATTGTCACTAGTAAAATGTAGTTCTCTCCTGTTTTTGCTTGAGTGAGCTAAGCCTTTTAACATCTTGAAGACTTTCTTTGAGGAGTCATCTTTGAAAAGGTACTACATGGCACTGCTAAAGCTTAAAGGCTGTGCTTATGGTGTGTTGCAAATGCACATAAGAGTGTCTAACAATATATGCAGTGACGCTAGGATTCCTTTAGTAAAAAGATTTTTTTTTCTCTGATACGGCAAGTCCACTCAGCTGGGATATTTGAATGCTGAGGAAAAGGTCTATGATGTGACATTGTGCCTTCGTTATAGTAGCATCAGTTATCTCATCTTCCAAGGCAATGCTTTTCTTACGGGCAGCAATTCAGAAACGAAACAAAAAAAAAATGTAAGACAGCATCATGTTTAGAAACCTGAAAGCATCAGACATGACAACCACATCTTAAAATGAGATAGGACCTCTGATGATGTCAGTGTATGTAGGATGTTACAGTTTCACAATTTTTTTTTACTCCAGGGTAGCATAACACTTTGAAAGTCTGTTCTTGACCTTTTTCAGCATTTACTTACCCCATCAAATCTATAGGTACAAATGAATTTTGTCTCATTCGCTAATGTCACTGTGTGCCAGAAAAAAGGTCTGATGATGATATCCAAGGGTACTAAGACTGAAATTTACCTTTTAGTATATGTCACCAAACAAAAAAGATTCAGTATAGGATTACAAATAAGTGTGTCCCTGTTAAGAACAAAACTTAAGCATGTGCTAAGGGTTAAATAACGTGCTTCAATACTCCATAAAGCGAAGCCTAAATACATTGGCTGTGAAGGTTAAAAGGAGTAAGCACCTACAAGGCATTTTTTTTTCCCCTATATGACTGCACTCTAAAAAAATTTGTAATTTCAGGTCTGTATTTGAACTGTGGGGTCATGGAAGATCTGCGGGGGAGCTCTACTCATCTTTGAAGAACTACCCAATGGACAAGATGGTATGCGTATAAAGAATCTGGATAATATGGTTCCTTAATCACACTCAGTAGCACTGCAGCTGTTCTAATGAAAGCGTCTTTGCCTTTTTTTCAGCTTCCATATCTACAGTCAGACTCTACTTACAAAGTACATATTCATACATTTAATAAAACACTGACCCAAGCACAGAAAATAAAGAAGATAGATGTAAGTAGGTGTTTAAAACTTTGACGTGTAATTTAATCTATTCACATTGTTCTTACTCTATGCTTATCAGTGTTATCTAGAGTGTACTTAAGTTTGGGATTCTGAAAATCTTAAAGCAGTTTACAGTTTATGCCTTATCAGCTCTAAATGAGATCTCTGTGACTGTATTTTTTTTTTTGGTCTAAAAAAACTACATAAGGCATATACAAAGACAAACAAATATCACTGCTGATTTCAGCCCAGTATGCTGGGGAAACTGAAGTTTATTGCCTAAAACGGTAAGATGCAAATGGTAGAGTTAGGTGCTGGATTTTTAGAAAATTTGTTGCTTCATCTCCACATTAGGCATTTATTGTTGCAGAACGTGGAACAAGCCAGTCCAGTAACTTTGGTTGCAAGCTGTGAATTGTATGCTGATTTCCCGTTCTGTCCTTATGCTCTTGTCTGCACTTGTGCTCTCGTCCTAACTGTATCAGTATTTTACTTAGGAAATTTTTCTAAATTACTGTTAATTTTTGCTCTGCCACATCTTATTTTTAGCAGCTATTTATCCTATTTACTTCATTTACAGAGACTGAAATAATCTGTATTAATAGCAGCTACCCTTTCCTGTTTGTTCAGTTTTTGTGTACATGAAATAATGCTGAGTATGTAAATTGGTCTAGCTGCACATCACTGAAACTTTAAATCCCATTGTTCATCATCAGTGTTGTTTTTATAACTTGAAAATTGCATAATTAATAAGCACATTTCATTTCCTCTAAAGTTGGGTTCTGTTCAGTTAATAAAAAATGTTATTGTTCCTGATTTCTAATCCTTAATCCGTTGAGCTATCTTTATTCACAGGAATGGCATTTCAAAAATCCAGAGAAAATTGAGAATGTACTTTTAGTGCTAATCTATCATTTCTCACAAGTGGAATTGTGGTTTGGTTTTTGGTTTTGTTTTTTTTTTTAATTTTTTATTTTTATTTTTGGTGGGGTGTGTATTCAAAAATAGACCCTGTTGGTTTTGACTCTGTTTTTCTTTATTGTATAGGCCCTTGAATTTCTGCCATTCAAAGGAAAAGTAAATTTAAAGAATCCAGAACATATCTTCTGGATTTTGGAAGATTATGGAATGGATCCTAATAATGTTCCAGAAGAGCCCTTTCATCTGTATTTTGGTAGATGGGTGCGTGAGTACGCTTGCTTCAGTTCTTATGAGCTTGTGTTTTCAGGAAAGCGTTCTTCAATTCTGTGATTCAATTTAAATGTAAAAAATTGTGTTGAGTTTTAATGGAAGCAGACAATATAATTATGGCTGAATCTGTCACCACATGATACACTGATCCAAGTCTTGAAAGTCCTGATTGTGACTAGGGAAAAGCAGGTTAATTGAGCAATGTAGAGACGAAAAAAATTGAAGTTGTATCTGGCAACACACCTTATCTTGCCCTCCACTGAGGGAACTCAACGCAGCAGTGAGAGTGCACAGCTCTGGAGGTGTATTGTGTTATCGTGGGCCCAGGTGGAGCACCAGCAGCTTGTTTCGAGCACAAAGAAAGATTTACAGGAACTGTAGATGGCTTGCGGCCCCGCTGAGTTGCATCAGCCCCACTGGAGCATTCTGTAAGTGCTTCAAGTGGTCCTGACAGACACCTCCAGAGAAGGGCGCAGACTGATCCCTGAGGCTTTGGACATCAGTGGGTCCAGCCCAGAGGTGGATGGTCACCTGGGGGGATGCTGACAGTGCAGTGCTGTACAGTAGGAACCACGTTCAAAAACTGTCTGGAGCTTGTCATCTGAGGTCTTTACTACAAACTTCCTTGCCTGTTGGGTGTATACACTCCAAACCTGCTGCGTTATTAGGATATCCTGAGGAAATTTTTATTTCTCATGAGGAAAAAGTGGCTCCCCAAAGGATGTCTTGAAGAATGACACCAGCCACTGATTGGAGTATGTACTTGCAATGTCCTAGGTCAGGGACAGCTGGAAAGAGGGAGAACCGCTGCTGAGGTTGTACAGCTATCATCAGGGGCTGTCCACAGAGAAGTTAGAGATCCAAGTGAGCTGTTAGCACCTGTGAATATTCTCCATGCCTGTGATTAATGTGAAAGCACCCTGGGTTGTGGCAATACTGCAAAACAGTGCAGCTGTTGTCCCATCTGTGCTGGATTCCTGAAGTGTTTAAAAATGAGTAAACCAACCTGAAAAACGTAGGCAAGTGTATTTTGTTTACCCAGTAAGACCGATGTTGACCGGGGCTGGGGGGATAGTGTTTGAAGAGCTTTTGAATGTGTTTTCTTCCAGACTGCTTTGGTCCTCTTCAACGTGTTTTGGAAGTCTGATGTCAAAATGTTAGCATTTGGTCTTTGTTTTTCTAGTAAATTCTGATCTGTCAATGCTATCCTAAATTTAGATTTTGAGTGTGACAGAAAAGCCAGTGAAGATGGAAAGTCTGCGTGACCTTAAGCATGTGCATGTGTTTGTGCATGCACGTGTTAACATGCATTTCTACTCCTCATCATTTTGGAATTCTTTTAACTCTGAATTGCCAGGAATTCTTCTTCTGATACCTAGAATAATAACAAAGTTGCTCTAATTGTTATTTCTTCAGAAGAATTTTCCCTCTAAATTGTTTGTATATTTTTGACCTCTGTCTTGAAGAGTTTATCTAGCTGTTGAACCAAGATACCTGTTGCTTGGAAGGAAGTCTGTCATATTTTCAGATGGCAGAAAGTAAAGCGATATGCTATGAAATGAAGAGTTACCTGCTTGTCGCATGGTGTCACTTAAACAAGTCTGTTAACCTGTCTTCTTACATTTTGTATCTAAGACCTGGCAGTGATTTTAAATGTTTCAACAGATTGCAGATGGCCAAAGAGAACTTATTGAGTCCTACAGTGTGAAAAAGAGACACTTTATTGGAAATACTAGCATGGATGCCTGCCTGTCTTTCATTATGGCAAACCACGGGAGAGTAAAACCCAATGATGTTGTGTATGATCCATTTGTTGGAACAGGTATATATTTTTTTCTACTGGTGGGAAAAACTGGGAGATTGTGTAACTGCTCGCACCACACTTCTGCCTGGCGCAAGGGCTTCTGGTGCTCAACTGAGATTTGAGATGACACTAAAAGCAAAATGGTGATTGTGAAATAAATGTTTTGTTAGCTTCAGAGGGATTTTGGGGGAAAGAGACTAACTCCAGAAGATGTAAACAGTTTATTTTACACTTCTGACAATCTATCTTCACTGTATTATTTTATGTAACACGGCTTAAACACCAGTTCATGCACGTCATGGGCTGCTTAAGATCCAAAGTAACTAAGAACTGAAATTTGGGTAGATCATTCCTTGCAGCTACTTTCAGAATGTTCCAAGGAACAGCATTTTCAGACGTGGCTGTTTAGAGGGCTGAGGGCGCTTCTGGGCATTGTAACACAACGGAGCAATAGTTAGGTCATAGCATTCAGTAGTGATCAGTTCTTGTACCATCATGTCTCGTCTTCAGGATAGTGTTGTTCGCACCCTCTATTCGCCCCCAGCTGAACTTTTCTTAGTTAAGCCAGGAGGGGGAGCTTTTATTCCACATATTACTGTATGTGGCACAGAAGTACTTTTTACCTAAGGGAAACTCAGCTGTTTTGTAGATGAAATAGAAGATACTATTGTGTCACGTTGTGCTGTTTAATCACACAAGAGTATATTGTGTTAAGATACCTATAGTAGTTTCTTCAAAAGCATCTGTGTTTCTGACCAGGATTTTGCTAAACTTTGATCAAGAAGGCCACGTGTGAGATGTGAGACGCATACAATTAAAAATACTAACATTAATGGGAGGATGGAGAGAATTCACTGCAGAAATCACTGCAGAGAAGTTAGGGAGAGAGAAGACAACGCTACAGGGTCACTAGTAGGACAAATTCCCATTAGCATGTGACTTCTCTGTACCATAGAACACAGACCAGGGATATAATTTCAGAAGCACAAGGCTTCAGTGAACTGAATGTTTTTTTGTTAAATTTTGGTTCATATGACCTGATTTTTTGCATGCATAATAATGTCTTATGAAATTTCCTGCTCCTTGTGCTTGTGTTCCTTGCAGATGGGTAGTACTCTATGAAAGGTTGAGGAAAATCCTGTACTTCATCTCTAAGCAGTTTGTTTCATTTTGGTGCCCGTGGTTTTGTATCTTTTTACAAAAATCTGCTAAAATGAAATCACAAAAAATTCTCTGAGAGCATTCATTCTCTTGGGAGTGAAAACTGAAGAAAAAAAGGGTAAAGTTAGAGGAAGAAAAATGACACAGAGGTGGCGAAGCTATAGAAATTCCAGATAAATGTTAAGTCATGTTTCAGTTCAAAAGTATAACATAGCCAAAATTCTCCCCAAATTGCCTAATGATTTGAATTGCAATTTTTGTGGTTTTATTGCACTAGACAGCTGTAATATACAGGCTTGAGATTAAAGGTACATAGGGACACTGGAGATACTGGGTGGCACGGCATTTGTCAGTAAAGTGTATTTATGACTAAACAACTACACAGTGGCTTTTGCACTTACTTTTGGTGAGTAAACCCCAGGAATTTCAATAGTCTCTTGAGGTCCTTTAGAGGATTTTCAAGATTGTCATTGCAACAGTGCCCTGCCACTGGAATTTTGGGAGGTAGCTCAGAGTTGAGAGTGATGCAGTGGGTTTGAGTAATGGGTTTGGAAAGAACATGCATTCAGGATTTGAGGAGTGCTTTTAAGAAACTGGAGTTCAGATTTCTTTATTGGTGCAACTTTAATACCTGGCTTGGTTTCTTCCTGGTTTTTAGCTGAAAAGGTAATAGTACCAAATTAGAACAGCTTTCCAAAATGGTGCTTGCTTTTTGGAAACAAACTGGGTTTGCTGGATGAGCCAAATCACAAATCTTTCATATTAGTGCAACAGTGGACAGCTGGAATTTGTCCTTGGAATGGAAAGTGATTTTGACCAGGCTGGTTTAGGAGACTTGATTCACCATTTTTGTAAAGCAGAATTGGAATGGCCAGTATTGTTTTTGAGTTGTAAAACATAACTTCCATAAACTGTTTAGATATTCTTTGCTCAGTGTTGGGCAGAAGAAAGCCTGGAGGTTTCTGGAAGAACACATCAAGTCTTTTACCTGAATACTTTGTCCTTCCTCCCAGACAGTCTGTTCTGGTTATCTCCCATAAGCTTATTGTTTGTACCTTTGGAAGATGATTTTCCCTACTTCCCCTTTGCCAATTCGTGATACTGCGTAAGTGCAAACAACAGGAATTCTTTCTTTGACATCCTGGAGGATGATGGTATGACCAGACCCTCATCTGTGCTGAAGACATGGGGGAAATAGTGTATGATAGAAAGGCATGAATTTCTTATGCCATCGTAATTCTACTGATTTTCATCAGGGGACACAATGATTCTCTGATTAACCCTTTGTATACATACATCTGTTTGATATAGTAGGTCAAAGGGCTGGCCCTATTGGCTCGTTTAAGTATTAATGCAGCTTCTGTGGGAACAGAGTTGAACTAGTACCAGCTGAGATTTATTAAAAGCTGTAAGTTCATGTTTTCCTAACTTTTTTTTTCCCTGTGATTAAAAACATTCTTAGATGGGCAAAGTACTTTCTTCTTACTTTTTTTATAGGACTGGGTGGTATGCCATACTTGGGGTCAGGGCTAGCTAAATTTGTCTTGACCCTCTGGAGGTACTGCCCATCTGTTCTGAGGGATTGCAGCCGAGAAGGGAAATGGGTGACTCCTCTGGGGTGAGTAACCTTACTTTTCCCTGATCCATTTCACAAGAAAAAGCAGAGGATTTTTTTTTTTTTTTCTTTCTCCCTCACCTTCAGGTTTGGTAGAGTTCAGTAGCATATGATGTAGGAGTTCTCTAGCGGCCTGAGGTGGGTTCTTTAGCCTGTGCACACAGGGCATGTTAAGGATTTGCTGGTGCTGAGTGGGTGGCGCGGGGCAGTGCAGCCACCCGAGATGCTCCTCTCCACTCTGCCGGTGAATGGGGGAACTGGTGTCACCCGCACAGCCAGCTTGCGCGTTGTTCCCTGTGCCGGTCAACTCTTTGTCCTGCAGCAATCATCCCCTTTATTTTAGCAGGACTGCTTGCATCCATAAGCAGTTGACATCAGTAGTGTGGGGTTCACAGCCTTGTTCTCAGTCACTGTTCTGTTTTAAACCATTCTGTCAGCTACATACCTCCTTACTAACAGCTCGACCACACAGCTCTTTGGTAATCTTCTGCTGTCCGTCCTTTTTTTCTTTTGGAAGCTGTTGGAG
Organism: Egretta garzetta; assembly: GCF_000687185.1. Classification (NCBI taxonomy): domain Eukaryota; kingdom Metazoa; phylum Chordata; class Aves; order Pelecaniformes; family Ardeidae; genus Egretta; species Egretta garzetta. Next base: position 7,126,538 of record NW_009260616.1, read on the forward strand.
ATAATGTCATTTGCTCTTTTCTGTGGTCTATTCAACCATTGCCCAGTTTCAAGGGGAAATCATAAATGATTTTTTTTTTTTTTTAATTGGGAAGGCAGATCACTAGTAGTGATTAAATAAATTAGTTTTATTGCAGGATGAGTACACTAATAAATGTACTGACAAAATAGGCGGCATACAGAAAAAATGCACCTGTATGTAGCTTTCACACTGCAAAACAATTACAGAAACTTTTTTGATATTGCTGTTTACGTTGGAGATGCTTACATTTACAAGGTTCTTGACCACTGCTTCTTGCTCAGGGAATGGCCACGTTATACAAGAAGTTTGATTTTAGACACGACTTTGAGAACAGACACAGTAAAATTGCCATTCGTTTGGTGACAATTTTTCAAATTGCTTGCCAACTATTTGAAATTCTGCTGCTTGCAAAGTAGAATTAAAAGTTTTGGTTCATGTAATGTTTAAGGATCTTATTGCCTTGCGATACAGAAAACTATAAACAAACTCCCAAGAGCAGTCACCAGAGATAAGGATTGACATAGGGCATAGCAAGATAAGGAAGGTCATGTTTAGCCGACAAGGAACCTAGTGATGTTATTTCTGATTATAGTTGCATAGTGATTCTAACTGGTTGGCAGTTTTAATTCTGTTTTTTTTTTCTTTCTTTTTTTTTCTTGGGTCTAGCTTTGGGTCTAGTGTGCTACTGGTGTAAACTCCTGAAGTTCTGGAGCAAAAAATCCTACCATGTAATGTTTATGACAGCAGTTTATACTTTTCCCCTTTTCTCCCCTTTATAGGTGGCCTTCTAATCTCCTCAGCACACTTTGGAGCATACGTATGCGGTACTGATATAGATTACAACACAATCCATGGATTAGGTATGTTACGTATTTCTAAGCCACTGAAATCTTGCTCTCTAGATTTTAAGAGTACTGATGGTAGGGGATGATACTTGGTGGATTTTTAAGCAACATTAATCTTTGCAGGATTTATTTGGTCGTGCCTATTTTTATTGACCAATTGACATGTATCCTAGCTATTGTCTTCTTTTTTAAGCAGGAAATATTTAATAAAAGGAATAATGAAAACAAAAACAAAGTTCCGAATAACAATTACACAGCTGTGTGCTTTCTTAGCCTGTGATGTAGGAAGCTTCTTCTAACCTAACCCAGGAAGTCTAATCCCATTCTTACTTCTCTGAAAAACTGCAGTGCAAATTGTATCTGATTTATTGAACAGGATTATGACTGATGGATAGTGAGAACATCTTACAAACCCACATTTTAATAAATGTGTTCTGTGACACACTATGCAGATGGTGCAGCAGAACTTTTCTCATATATTCTCACTATTCCTTGCTACTTGTGAAGTTTATCGCAAATACTTGTGACCGTGAGTAAAATAAGGCGGGAGGTAAACTCTGGTTTTGTATGTGACATTTAATTCTTTTCCTTCAAAATAAATTATAGAGTATGTGAAAGCTTTTCCTATAAAATATTTGTTGTTGGCTATACTTTTTTTCCCATTTCATGCCTGCTCCCCCCCCAGGCAAGGCAAGCAGAAAGAACCAGAAATGGAGAGGGCCAGATGAAAATATCAGAGCTAATCTCCGACAGTATGGTTTAGAGAAATATTACCTTGATGCACTAGTTTCTGATTCTTCAAGACCAATATGGCGAAAAGGGACGCTGTTTGATGCAATCATTACAGATCGTAAGTTTGCTAATGCTTTTTGTTGCCTAATAACAACTAAAAGATTATTGTCTAGGTCTCTGCCTATGTGCATTGATTTAATGTCTGGATGAGTGCTCAGATCTGCAGTCTCCATATTACAAAAGATGACTGTTGAGAGCAGCACTGTGGAAATTGGACCTGCGTTTGACACCTGCATTTGTTTTAAGGATAGTTATAAATGTGTAACAAAGCTGGCGATAAGACTTTCTTCCATGGAGAGAATATTCTGTTCGCCAGTAGAAATCAATATGGCTGAAAATCATTCTTCAAAGAAGTCTCATTCAGTAAAGGCATAACTTTACTGATGCACAGAGACTTCTTATCAGAATGGTCCACGCTGCTGTTACGACTTGATGTACAACACGCTGGAGTCTGCCACGCAGCTCTGATAGACTTCTGGAGACTTAGTTAAGTGCTTATTGGAATGCTTCCAAAGAGAAATTTTAATGCATTTCTGATACACTTAACTGCTAGAAGTGCTAGTGGTTTGGAAGGTTCCTCCACTTTTTTAGAAACCTATATACTTAGCACCATTTGTCATGCATTCGTGAGTGTGAGTAGAGGCTAAGGGAATAAAAGACTTTGGTACAGCAATTTCTGATCTCTAGTGCTGGCTCTTACGATGATGCATTCATATTATTTAGGAACAGGGAGTGTGACTTTTCTTTGTGGGTTGCCTGCTCATTTTTATGCGTCCCGTTGGCAATAAGACAATATAGAATATTAATATGATTTAGAACTGAGTTTGCGAATTGTGTCACAGCTTCTGCGTTTACAAAATGGTGATGTTGGTGCTTCCATGATGCTGAAACAAGTCTCAGAAAAAGAAGTGTGTTGAACATGAAATAAGTATGTTATGGTATTAGAAAGGTGCAAAAATGTATGAGAAAAAGCCATCTCTTTTCTCTTATCTGTCTATGTGACAATTATTATCATTTGTGTAATGTGTTGGCAAGAAATTCCAATATATACAATTTCATTTTGAAAAAGGTTAGCTAAGTGCTGTAGGGGAGGTGTTTCTGTCTGTCAAGCAAGAGAGCATGGGATTATGTGTCACGTGTTGGAAATGTAAGGAATATCTTTTAATGAGCAAAACAGTAAAACATTGTCCTTCGTAGTGTAGCAACTGTCTAGGCTGCTAGAAGCCTCTTACAGCTGAAGGGCTTTCTTTGAAAGTTTTAAAGTAACCTTTTGGAGCAAGAAACTTTTAATAGATCTTCCAAAAATTACCTTGCCAACTTTTACTTTGTAAAAGCTTTTCTTTTTTTTAACTTTGTATAAGCCACAGTTTGTGCACTGTTATGTATATATAGTATAATGGTATGCTATTTGGACAAAGGGTTCTCATCTCTGCATTATGCATTTGCTTTCTATAGCACCATATGGTATCAGGGAAGCTACTCGCAGAACAGGTTCACAAAAGGAAACAGTTAAGTTGGCTGAAAGAAGGTAAGTAAGCTGTCTTGTCTGTTGTCAAATATAAATGTCTTGATGCAAACCCAGTTGCAGTTTTAGAATCTTCATTATTTCTTGGTTTTCTGTCAGCAGTTGAAAAAATGATGGTGGTAGTAATTAAAGAAGGAAAGCCCTTTTTGTTCTGTTAGCAAAACTAGTATGTCACTTCCTGAAATCTTGTTTTTGTTCTCCCTGCTTATCATTTGCACGTGTTCAGATTTCAAATCCTATTTCTCGTCTCTGTGAGCCACCATTACCTTGTGTTTCCTATTCTCAGAAAGTTCTCTTCAGTCCCTGCAAGTCGCAAAATCAGTCTAAAATGGAATACTACTATTTTACCTTAACCTTCTCTCTTGGATTTCCACTGCTCCTTTCTCTTCAGAGACAACACGTCTTCTCCACTGCCAGGCCACCCTTGTCTTCTTTCTTAAGGGCAATTTAGAGTAAAAGGCAGACGCTGTGCAAAGTAACTATTCCCAACATGCTTGTGATTCTCTGACTTCCACCAGTACTAAAGATGATAGTCTAAAGAGCCAATAGGAGAATTTGAGAAATCATGTTCCTCATAGTAGAAGTGGTACTTCTAGATTGATATAGATAGTTTTGCAAATCTCAGACAGTGCTATTTTGTGGTTTGGGGTTTTTTGTTTAGTTGTTTTTTTTATTGAAAATGCAGGTTTTTACCTGTGCTTTTATGTTTACGCTTGTGAATTTTTTGTTTAGCACAGAAAATCACATCTTCGTTTCATCCAATTACCATCTAAGTGACATCTTTTTTGACCTATTGAAGTTTGCAGCAGAATGTCTGGTGATGGGAGGAAGATTAGTTTACTGGCTGCCGATATACAGGCCTGAGTACGTATTCTTGATTTCTGGTATGTAGTATGTCGAAGAGATGCTACAATTCTCACTGTGCTTTCTTTTGGGGCATAGTACAGCTGGAACTTCCGTAGTACTAGCACTTAAGAGTAATGCTTAGACTTCATATTTGAAAACTTCATATGAGGGAAAGCAGATTTTGAAATAAGGCTTTTGGGTGAAGATAATTCCTGAGTGTTACCAAAAAGAAAAAAGCCTTCACATGTCCTTGCAAATGCCTGTCCAATGGGTTGAGGTTTAAGCTTAGAAAATTAGACTTTCAGGGTGCAGATAGATTTCTAAGATAGTAGTAGCAAGACTCTTATTAATATGTGTTTCTACTAGAGTGAAGATAGAGGTGCATGACAAGGTCCTGTAAGAGAGCATTCTTGGCTCTTTGGAGTTTGACACTACTAACTTAGTTTTCTTCTGAGAAATCAAAAGTCAAGTGACCAAGAGATGGCAGTGAGGGGCAGCAAGTGTAGGGGAGCAGCCCTGTTAAGGACAAGAGAGGCCAGCAGAGACTGCAGGATGCTGTCTGCTCAGTAGTGCAGCCTGGGACTAGAACTGGGTTTAAAAGGAGACATCTGTTTGCATACCTTACTTCAGCGTCTCTTATATAAGGTTTTGAGGGGTTTTTTTTTTTGGTTTGGTGGTTGGTTGGGTTTTTTTTTTCCCAAAACTGTTTTATAGTAAAGTGGGGAGTTGATGTACAGTAGCTGTTTCTAAGTATCTTCCAGATGCAGATATGCTCTGAAGGTAGCTTCTACAATGTCATGTTTCTATGTACATTCAAACTGTATTAATAATAAAGTGTTTGTTATCCCTGGTTTCACCATGGAAATGGCTTGTGACAGTCCTACATTTATTTATCACGTGCTGTTTTGAAAATTTGGAAATCAAAAGGAGCCGTTTCTGTTACATGCTTCTGTAACAGGAAAATGCACTTAGTAGGTTGCTTTTTTTTTTTTAATTATAGAATTGTATCTTAGGCTTTTTTTCTTGAAGACATCACAAACAAAACAATGACTGCCATTAAGAGTATTATAGCTAATTGTTCAAAATATCTGTCTATATATGATTAACCCTGCAGACTGTGTGTGGTTGTGAATTCTTAGATTGCCATGTCAATAAACTCTGTTTGGAATTACTGAGTTTATTCTGTTTGTCAAGATACCAGAGCTTTTTGTCTGCTCATTGAGCATTGGTAGGATCATGCTTCCTCAGTACACAGCAGTATTAGATAACTATGAACTACACATTCTGGTTCTACTTTAGTTGCTGTTTTGGGGAGGTCAGCGCTCTCAAGCTCTAGTTTGGTTGCCTCTTAAAAAGTAAATATGTACATACTACTATGAATTACCTTTATGGAATGAAGGTTGAAATACTGAAGTCACTATATTAGCACAGAATATTAGTATAGTCACTTTATTTTCAGCTGTAATGATGAACATGGGAACAAACATTAAAGCAAGTGTGTGGGGCGAAGATAAGATACTGTCTACTAATATGCTGTGCTATCAAATATCCCTTCACAACACCTGCCATCGGGTTCATGTGTTATCTGAGATCCCTGTGTATTTCCTTAAATTAAAATGGATGTCTGTTAAAACCACTGCTACTATATTTCTTATTTGATAACGCTCTAAGTTTTACTTGAAAGAATGTAGGAATACATGCATTAATGCTAACAGACAAGGCTTTTTAACAAAGTGATAGTGATCTCTCCCTCTGCAAGATGGCATCTCATTCCAAAGTTTACTCTTTCAATCTGACATTGAAATCATTGTTGAGTCTGAATTCCTTTAATTCCTTTGCAGTCAGGCTTTTATATGGTTATGAAGAGAAACTTTTAAGATGTTGTGGCAGAGAGCCTACCTTTGTAAGAGAGAGAGGCAGTTTGGTAGTACTAGATACATCAAAAATCTTGTGTAATAGAAAAAACAATTGAGAATTAATTTGGTTCGCCTTTGTCAAAAGCATGTTCTGACTTCACCTAGCAGAAGTGGTGACTTGGTTTCACACATGAGAAGTGACTGAAATGTTGTTTTCCGATCTGGAAGTTTTGGATCAATGCAAAGAGGCAGTACTGCTTGGGGCTTTTCCTATTTACAAGTCTGTATTTGGTATTGTCTTACTTGTTTAACAGCTCACTATTATCTTTAAGAAATGTCAAGATTTCCATCAGTACCTGGGTGGATCCTATTTTGAGTTGTGTTGGATTTGATTTCTCTTTCTCCCAGAGCAATACATTTACTCTGTAAAGTGCTATCAGAAAATCCACTTCTTTACAGGAAAAATATGAAGCTCCTCCTTTTGTATCTTTTAAGTTCACGTGATAGGTATGAAAGTTGTTTAGTTCTGCTTTTTAATGTCTGACTTCTGTTATCCTCCAAGCATTGGGGAATCATGAGAGCAAGCATTTTGTATGAAATCATAGTCACTGACAGTACCATATACCATTTTCTGTATTATGTTGTAGTAACTCTTAAAGGAAAGCTTATTACAAAAACTAAGACTAAATGGCTGATCTGTATTTCAGTATATAGGAAGGATGTCTGATCTCTTATTTATCTTATTAGCTAGGTCAGTACTTCTTGCTGCTCTAGTCTCATGCAAAGCTCTTAAATCCTTAAATTCCTCTTTTGGCATTTGGAGAAACAGAAGGATTGAAAGCAATCTAGAGAAAGCTGGTTTTGTAGAAAATAGTAGGCTTATGAGAGGAGGGCATTCAAAACACTAACTGCTTGTTTCTACAGACAGCATTTAACTGCAAGCCAGTGTTGCTACCATCTGATGTTAAAAGATACTGGATGTTTTTTTCTTCCTTTTAGAAAAAGTGATTGCAATGTGACACATTTGTAAAACCAAATTTTGAACTTCAGGAATGTCACTCTCTAGTAAGAGCTGGTTTAATACAACTTGGAATTGAAGTGTAATGGTCTCCGCTTAGGGAGCCTTGTGCCTGCAGCATGTTGACTGTGGAATACATTTTAAAAATCACAGCTCCTGACTGATTGGCTGAGGTGTTTTCTACTTGAAATGATACAGGCAGGCCTGTATGCATACACTAACATCATGTAAATACATGTAGAAAATGTGTGTATTTGCTCCTTCCTGTGAGGTTTTAAACTATTCTACACATTTTATGTCACAAGATGATTGGAATATATGAAGAAAAAACTCTGGAGCACTAATATGTGAATTTCTTTAATCAGATTAAAATGCAATGCAACTTTCTAGTGTAAGCCATTGTGTGAAGAATCTGTATGAATTTTGTTCCAGATGCAAGTGTTCCAGTTCATGAATACCGCTCTATGAATGTTTATTTTTTCCAGATACACAGAAGAGATCATTCCCCGCCACCCGTGCCTGAAACTTATTAGCAACTGCGAGCAGATGCTTTCCAGCCACACATCAAGGCGGCTGATAACCATGGAAAAGGTGAAAGAATTCAAGGTAAGCTTGAATTCTTGATTATATTGTGTAAAATAGTAGCTGTTGCATTCATGAAAAGTTTGTGCTATTCAGCATTTGATCCTCATTTCTATCACACTTGAGTTTTTTATGATGAGAGTTAGAGCTTTTGTAAAGCTGCCACATATTTCTTTAAAATAAATTGGGTAGTGATTTAAGGGACCATTCTGGTTTTGGTCTTTTCCTTTTTCTCCTCAGATTTTGATAAAATTTTCAGCCTAATCTAGCAGCTTAATAGTGTGAAAGAGATCTTTGAACATAGGGTTACTTGTGAAAATTGCATGCGCTTTTCTTGGAAAACTGAACTCGGTGAATTCCATCCACAGAGATGCCTAAGTTTCCATTGATTCCAAAGTGTAATTTGATGCCCAGGTAAATGCTTTGTGGGTCTTGCAGTACAGGTAAACCATATTCAGTTCTGTTACTTCATTTTTAGAGTTGTACTTTTTTAGTGTTTGAAATAATATTGTAGCTCTGACAGAAGTAGAGTGAAGCACGTTGGCTTTTTATTTTGTTTTGGGACATGCTAAGTGCCTCTCCCGAGGCACTGAGACCAGGGAATATTGTATTCAGGTCTCCTTTCTATTCTTGCTGCTTCTTTCACCTGATACTGTTAGAAGAGATGCTAAACAACAGTGAAGCAAATTCTTAATGAAAACACATGCAAATGGTGAGCAACTGGTTTTAGTACATTCCCTGTTAGTTGGAAGAGCGATTTTTAAATGACAGGAGATACAGTCAGACTGCTATGTCTGCATGGTGCTTGCACTAATAACACAGCAGGGTTTCAGTACTGCCTTCGTAATGCTAATGATGACTGAGATTCATAAGCAACACCTGAAGTTTTTTTATAACACTGTATGTGGAGTTCAGAGCCAGAGCTGCCAAATTCACCGGTAGCAAACCAAGAGGGTAGTCTTTGACATGTATGTTTCAGGGTGTTCATAGAGGTTTTCTGCAGGAGTTTTATTACTGCCAGTGCTGTAGGATAACATGTTCTAATTTAAAAAAACATGTCCACCCTTCTGTGAATAGAATTTCATCATTTGTTGTTCTTGTTTTGCGCATCAGTACGTGCTTTGACAGGTTCATGTCTGGAAATGCTTAGCTCTGAGCACCTGAGATAGTTGGCAGGCATACTGCTTAGGTAAAACTGTGCTGGTGCCTACACTCATAACTCCAGATGTCTTTTAGGTAATTTAAAGATACCAGAACCCACATACTGTTTGTGACGATGTGAAACTTGTCCAAATAATAAAATGCATATTGACTCCTTGACTAGTGCCTGCTTGGTTTAGGGTCGTCTTGTTTGGTGTCTAACTAGGATTTCCCCACTCCAGTGTCCCTTACCTGGGACGTGTTTTTTCCTGTGTTAATATCCTGAACAACTTTTGAATTGGATAGTTCTGAGTCACCGGATATAATCATAAAATCAAATAGTCGGAGCTTTAGCTGGTTTTCCCAAATGAAGGAGTGAATTTTTATGAATATACAAGCATTTATTTATGTTTCCAGACAGTTCCTGTCTGCTTTACTGAACTAGTTTGTAAGAGGCATTCACAAATGCCCTTTAGTTCAGCTTAGTGTAGTACTTGCAAGTGGCTAAGACGTTTTACAAATCATGTAGCATCATTATGCAGTCCCTCTGTTTCCCCAGTGTTTGCCACCAATAATGAATTGCAGATTTCACAGCAAATTTGATTTCACTATTAACACTCTAAACTCTTAACTGGAGATGAATTCAATGAGTTACAGAACGTGAAATTGGTGGTGCAATTTGATTGTCCTTGTAATATAAAGAAGACCAAAGTGAATGTAAAAAATGAATACATCTAGTTGAAGTATTGATCTATCATAATTAATCATAAGCATGAAGATCATAAATATTGGATTAAAAACATCACAAAAGGTTGTATATAACTCACTGTCTTGTAAGCATCCAGTCTGTTCTATTTAAGTTTGTGATGAAATCATGCCACTGGAAAAGATTTCTTACTGAACCCAGTGTTGGTATGAATAGACTTTTCCAGCGTGTGCTCAATATGAGCCAAAGAGTTGTTTGTTTTTTAACATGTAAGGCTTTTTTTGGACAGCCACGGTGGTCATTAGTAACTACGCTCCTCCCCAGTCTTCAATTGTAGTGATAATAATAAAAGTGAATGAAGGCAGTTGTTGTTGAGGGCAGCTAACAGTAGCCAGCTAGTGACTTCTAGCCTTCTAAAACTCTGAAGGCGGAAGAGTTGGAGAAGTGAAGAACGGGAGCGTGGAATGGGAGAGGAACAAAACAGAAGTGATACGAGGTGAGAGCTTACTAGCCTGATATATTACTTTTTTCTGTGGACGTTAGCATCCCTTCTTCTGGTATTAAATGGATATGGATCTCCCCAGTATCTCTCTAAACCTGAAATTAAACTTTCTAATTGGTACTATAGCGGGCAGGACTGTGTGTGAGTCTACTCTCATTGAACTGTGAAGGGAGGCTCTTTTGAAGCAGTAAAAACACCAGTTCAGCTCTCCAAAGACTGTAGGCATTCATATGTAAGAACTGGAATACCGTGGTGTTGGGAGAATAAGAAGTTGTTGGCCAAGTAGATTTGTATTGTAATGTCTGTCAGTTGTGATCTAGTAGGAGTCCAGTCTTCTGCTTTCTGTCAGAGGAGGTTTGAACCAATTCTTCCAGCCCAAATCAAGTGAAAATACACCTTCCATTGTGCCAATTTGTTTTTCAAAACCCTTAAAGTACAGTTATGTAAGGCTGAAAGGTCTCAGTCTGTGCCACCTATATTTGAATTGTCATCATTATTTTTTATTTAGATGTCAAATAACTGGTAAGTGGTTAATCAGTAGGAAAACTGGAGTATAAAAACTTACAGCATTATTACCACACAAGGGTTCTTGGGAATCTGTATCTGGAGATCAACCAGCTCTTTTCAGAAGGGGTGGTCGTACTAATAGTGTTTAACTGTAGGGTTGTTCGGCATTCTCTTTCTTTACAACAGTATGTCTAGCTTTCTGTTTTCTGAGGCTTGTTGATTTCCCCATGCTGAATTATTTCAGCTATTGCTGAATTACTTGTTTCATCCGTCTGCTGGCTGTCTTACAGAAATATATGGTGTCTGTTTGGTTGGTAAATGCTAACTAGTCCTTAAGTTTCTGATCAGGACTTCTTAAAAAAAAATATTGGAGGAGAGATCTGTAATTGACAAGGGCTGAGGGAGACACCTAGAAATTATGTAGCGAGATGAAACAGAAACTTGACTGAAAGACCAACTCTGAGCATATGACTGCCCATGGAAGGACTCTGAAGCATCGTGTGTACAAATCCACCATGCTGAATGGGTCCAGCATTTCCATGTCAGACGGTCACTCCAGAGTCGTTACTGGTGTAGAATTTTTCCTACCGAATTTAGCAGTGTCTGTTCCTGGATATGACCCTGTTGTCCCTGATTTGGAAACGGCTCAGTGTTGTTTATAGCTATATAACATTAGTACAAGTGGTTTCTATAGCTACTGTCCAGCACCAGATGTAGAGTGGTAGGAAGCTGTGATAAGGCCAGGAATATTTTTTTTTAAACAAAACCTGAATGTGAGTAATTACCCTGGGGCTGAACTGAGGCATGCTAGATTCACTTAATATTTGCCCAGATTTAAAGGAAAACAAAGCTTTCTCATTATCTTTAAGCTTCCTCTTCCATCTTCTACCTCTTTCTTTATTTACTGGAGATCTGTAACACTTTTTTTAGTGTTGTCTTTAGAGCAAATAAGTGTTGAATTGAAAACTCAAATTAGCTAAAAGCAATTTGGTAGCATGCACTTTGACAAGAGCTTTGTTGGTTTTCAGTTGTCACAGAAGTCATCGTAAAACATTTCAGAGCAAAAGTTTCACGCGATAACTGTTGTTTGCAATTAGTGTGCTGTTTTGAGTACTTAAATTATTCAAAGGGAGAACCAAGGATGATGAGAAAGAATGACCGGGGATTAACGAACATCTTCAGTTCTGACTTCTGCAAAGAAAGGAAGAAGTCTTTGTCTCCTTGGTAGTGCTGGTAGACTGGGGAAAGAGCTGACTTGGTGCCAAGTAGGCTGATCACTGCTGATCAGTCTTGGAAATTATTTCTTGGGAAGTCTCTCTGTTTTGTGTTGAATAACCAATTACAAACTTTATGCCTTGAAAACTATGTACAATTGTTTCAGAGGAAATAAGTGAAAGAAGCTACTCATCCCTAGATGCAGCTGTGTATCACAAGCAGTATTCCTTATTCCTTTTCCAGTCTGTCATGTTAAGAGGAGGAAAGAGACTATCTCCCTTAAACCACTGTGGTTCAACTCCATTGCCTGAATGTGAACTTTTTTCTTTAAAAAAAAAAAAAAAGCAAGGAAAAAGAAAAAAATCTGTATCAACTGCACTGGACAGTTAATGCACTTGAGGGAGAGTTGACACTGATGCCCTCTGTATGATAGCTTCTCTTGCTGCAAAACATGCTTCTAAGATATTTAGAGTGCATATTCTACCAATTTATGCTACTCAGGGTAGCGCTTAACTGAGGGTATTTGACTGGATTCCTTAGTGAAACGAGCTGGTGCCTGATGCCCAGGCAAACTCTAGTGCAGTCACAACAGATTGTTTTGTGAAGATCGTTTTTCACAAGCTCTTATCTCTCTAGAGTTAAATGCAGCCTATCCCTAGTGTTCAGATTGTACCCATTCGGCTCCCCATGTAGATATAAAACACTCTAAGTTAGCATTTGTTCAGAAATCATTAGTCTCTAAAATCCAAGAATTCCTTTTAGTTTGATCAGTTTTCATGTTGCTCATGAAACTGTTTTGACTAGTAAATGTCAACAGTGAGTAGCATCTCCAGGTAGTTCAGGACTTCTTATTTTCTTTTCCCTTTTTTTAAGAACCAATTCCTAATCTGTTATTTTTCTTTAAAGCAATTACCATCTTTATGGGGCAGTCATGTCTGTACAGGGGAGAGGTAGGGAATGGAAGCCCTTAAGCTGGAATTACTGTGATGTGGGCCAGCAGCTTCCTTTGTAAGCTCTCCCAAGAAATCCTTGCCTGACTGCAGATCTCCTCTCATAGTGAGCAGTGATTTGTATAGGTTTTGATGCGGCCTGGATTAACAAAATGGATTCTGCTGTGGAGTGATGTACCAAACCTGTTTCCATCTGATGAATGCAGATGCTCCTCTTACACCTGTGTTTAACTTGAGGTTTGTTCTCTTACATATCATGTCCTCTCTTTGCCCTAACCAGCTTGGGGGTAGAGGTGGGTAGTTCCTTTCTTCCTTCCTCCCTTCACCCTGAATCAGCATTTTGTTACTTAAGGAATCAAGATGAATGGTGTACAGATGTGTGACCCCTTGGAGGTTGTGGGGATTGATTTTTATGTTAAAATACTGTTGACCCAAATATCATTATCCTTGAGGATCAAATATCCCATCCATTTCTCAAAACAAGCAAATTATGTGGAATTATCATTAAAACACATCCCAAAGGTATAAAAATATATTACATGTTTAGGTCAAAGAAGGATTTCTGACCTGCAAATTCAGGGGAAGAATAACTGCTCTTTTCCTCAGAGTGGCCCTGTATGAGAGTCCTGGAGAAGTGGGAACATGCTGGCTGTGAGAGGAGTGTGTCTTAAATCTCCTTGTTTCTGGTCTGTCTATAGTAATTTTTTTTTTTTCCCCCATGGACATGTTAAAATCCTGTTGATTATCAGCCTGAGAATGGTCTTGGAGATGGCAGTCTCTCACAGGCGACCAAAAGACAGCAGATGGTACTGTGTCCGCAGTGGGTTTATTGAGGTCATTTTTCTCCTACTGCTTTCCAACAGTGCAGTATTTAAATAGAACTAATTTGCTGCTACTGGTGTACATGCTTTACATGTTAGATATCCACATGGCACTTAACATTTAGCAAGTTAATTTAAGCCAGTGGCGTGCTATTGGTATCTGCTAGGATAGCAGAGAACTACTTCATAGGAGTATCTGGTTGTGTCCAGAAGAGGGCGCTTGTACACGCACACAAACGTCTCGCTGTGTTGAAAAACCTTTTGTTTCACTTCTTTAGAGAATGCCTATTAGGGATACCCAAAGCAAGATGAGGCACTGATCTTGCTAGGTGAAAGCCTGGAAAGGCAACAAAATAGCTGAAGGGGGAGGTTATCCACTAGGATTCGGTTCATCCTTGCATTTTAATACTTTCATGGTATGAAAATACTGACTTAAATCTGCTTCCATGTTCCTTCTACATATGCTAAAGCATTCCACAGTAACCTCATTTTCAAATATGAATAACTCTGAACTGTGAACTTAAGTAATGAACCAATCTGTTGCTGCATTCCTTAAAAAAATTATAGCAATGAGGATGCATTGAGAAGAAACATTCAGTGGAAGAGAAGTTTAGGACTGTCATATGCTTGTTTTTATTTTCTCTTTGCACAGTTCAGTTGTTCTGCGTGAGGCTGCTTATCTCAGTTCCATCTTACTATTGAGCATAACAAACTAACATCAACCATAAGTGTAAAACTGTTTTTAAAAGTTGCCATCAGTTTTCTTTAGCACTCAGATTAGAGTTTGATGTATTGTTTGTCTTACAGTATTGATAATGTTAGTTGACAAGAATCTTAATTGTTTAAAGCCACAGTACACGATGTATTAAACCTTTGTATATATAATGGGCCAATTTTCTAAACTATGTTCTTGCCTGATGTCAAATGGGTGATATGTGTAGGGGTTTACTGTGCCAATTTTAACTTCCAGAAGTACGTGAATACTATGCAGGAAAAAAAAATATCCTCTGATTGCACTTCAGTAACTGTAGGAACTCATTTTAGTCATTTGTGTACCTCTTCTGTTTGTATCTGCCTTCCACAAACCTCTGAGTGACTGAATTCTCCGGATGGTATTTTTTCTGGAAACTAACATTTGTATTTTCCTTTATAAAGTCTGCATGGCATAGTACCTGTGCTGTCGTTCATTCATGCAAGGGTTGGATTCTGGTGATGTTAGCTGAGATATTTCCAGTGATGCAGCACTGTTAAAACTTCAAATGTCTGGTACTGACAACTTGGATCATTTTGCTGTACAGAGTACAACAATGAAAATTTGAATGAGTACATTAAAAAGAACCAAAACCACCACCGAAAAAACCCTTGTCTGCTTAAAGCTTGTATTTGATCAATGTCAAATGAGAATCCATTGCATATGAATTTTCATTGCTCTTAAATGTTAAGGCTTTGCAGTAGGACGTGTATGGTCTTGTTAATCCTAATGGAGACCTTAGCATTCTGGTTTTGAAATTCTTTAATCTATCTAGTGAGTTAAATGTTTGCTGCTGAATTGTAAAAAACACCCCACAACTTTACTCTTGCTTGTAATTGTTTGAAAAAGTCTGGAGGAAAACCAATGGCAATACATGCTGAACATACTACTGTAAAATCTAATGCTTGCATTTTGATACCATGCAGGATCAAGATCAGAATTCTTACTCGTTGGATGGTCAGTATATGCCATACAGGGGACACAACTCTTTCCGTGAGAAGTATTTCAGTGGTGTGACAAAGAGGATTGCAAAGGAAGAAAAAGACAATCAGAAGTAAAGTATAATATAAACAGATTAAAAATTGAGGAAAGAATGAAGATCGTGTTTCTTTGTAAGGACATCTGGATATCAACATTCATTTGGATGCTTCAGAAAAATAAATACTGCCTTTAATTTTAAAACAAGATGAAACCCACAACACAGGTTGAGACCAGTTCTTTTTAATTAGCTTTGTTTATAGCAGATTTTATTGTACAAGTTTTTTGAGTCTTATTTAATTTATATTTGTACTTTCAAGTACTAATGATGATTGACTAAAACCATTATTATTGTTCTTTCACCATTAATGTTTACAAAAAAGTAGTAGTATTTGGCTTCTTAAACTGTGAACATCTGGCTGTTTTAGAAACACGTGGTGGTGATCAAGGATTGCTTATTAAGAAGATCATTTTCATTTGTTTTGGTTTTTTGTAAATGGTATACAATAAAACAAAAGCTTGTTGTGAGGTTTTTTTAATTGTTGCATGCAATGACTGCTCGTATGAATTCCAGTTGCTTTGACTGAGGCCAGTGCTGTTTAAAACAAACAAAAAACACAAAGGAACAAATGCGCACGCGCGTGCGCTCACGCCCCCCCCCAAAAGCCTCTGTGACCTGACAAACTCTGGAGAGCCTGTTAAACCCTGTGAAGCCTGTCCACATCTGAAGCTCATCTGTACCTTGGATTTGCTTTTGCATTCCTAAACCTTGACTCTTGGTCAAGCCAACTGTCTGCAATTTTTGGTTCAGAAACTGATAGTTAAAGCAGTAACAACAACAGCATAAAATCAGTAATGGTTCCCTAATGGTATTAAGCCTAATCAAACCTTTGAAATCGAAGCTGTATTTGTTAGAGGGCAAACTTTGCTGAATCCACACCATGTCCATTATGAAAATACCTCATTTGAAAACCACTAAGCCCATTAATTCAGGATGTTAATGGCTTTTCTCATTTTGGTGGTCAAATCTGGTCAAATACTCTTCAGCAGGGCGTTGGTGACTCTACTCGCTCCAGCCCGAGGAAGCCTTGCTTCTCAACTTGCTGCAAGTCACTGACTGTGGTCCGTGTTACAATCTTTGTAGGTTATAACCTTTGAGAGCCTTTCCAGAAAACCAGTGGTCCCTAGGAAGGCACGAGTCCTTGTGTATATCTGAGCAAGTTCATTAACTGAATTTGCTCTTCGGTGCGTTGTGGTCCTTGGCTGCAGCAGGGAGAGCTCACATACTCAATGACAGCATTGTCCGGCCTTCTGGATCTAATCTGCGATGTGTTAGGAAGTTCTGAAATAGTGATTTATTTTCTGTTTCCATTATAAATCACTTTGTTTTGAGACTTTTAATGTCAGCCATATAATAGTTGTTCTCGGCTAAACTTGGAGCAAGATCAAAGCTCAGAAAATTTTTCAAAAGCAGGATTTGAATTGATCACTTTCAAATATTACATCAAAAATTACTGCTTCTGAAAACCTGTCTTCATAGAACTTCTGACTTCAATTTTCGCATTACAATTTGGCATTCGGCTTTTATTACTTTACAAATTAAAATGACTTTCTGTTCTTCATAGGCAAGGAATTTTTCTAGATGGATTTATTATGCATTTATAACTTCGTTTTCGTAAAAGTTACCCTATGTAGACATGATCTAAATGGTTATACAAGATGTAAGGTAGTGGCAAATCTGGCTCTGTCTATTCAAAGAGAATGATTTAGTTTATTTCTCCTCTGCCTGGTCCAACTTCCAGTCCCTTCAGCAGCGGTGGTGTGGCCCCTGTTTAGCAGCTCTATCATTACTGAAGAATACCGGTTTGAACAGAAACTATTAAGTGTATTTGGGGTACTGCATCGGTGTCTGCTAATCAAAAATCGTTTAGAATTGAAATCAGATGTTCAAGCTCTGCTGATCCCCAACTTTAGAGCTATCATTTGGAAATATTGCCGATCCCTAAACTTCTCCTTACTTGACATGCCTGCTCCGCCCTACTGTATGCGCAGACTTGCAGAGCGGAGGCGTTTATAGCTGTAGAGCCGTGGCACAGTCCTTGCGCTCGCTCTAGCGAAGGGCTGACGGGGGGGTGAGTTACCCTTTTGGCAGGATTTGGCCATCGATGGCCGCGGTTTCTGGCGCTTTCGTTCGATCTGGTTCCATCCAGTCTCTTCCCGTGAGGTTCCAGTTTCCTGTCCCTGGCAGGGAGGGTCAGTTCACGAGCCCGCGCTGAACTCATGCCGTTGTCATTCTCTCCTTTGGGGTGGTTTGTGCCATTTTCCAGTTTTGAAAAATAAACGTTGTTTTTGGAGCGCTTTGTTGCGCTGCAGCAAATTGGAGGGAGGGAGGAGCTGAAAATGGCTGCGAGGTCGCACGGGCAGAGGCTGTCTCTTGCTGCAGGGAGCGATTTGTTGAGGCAGCAAAGGGCGAGAGCCCCCTCTTTTCACAGAAGCCTTTACCTGGTGGTGGTGGTGGTGGTGCTGGCTGCCAAGCCTGCTGCATATCTATGGGAAGAGGAAGTGGAAAAGTAGCGGAAATAGGTTTTCTCTGCATTAATTGCATGCCCTACCTGCTTTCGCTCTCTAATACTTCCATTTAATTAGTGGCCAGTTTGAACAAGTTTGGTGGAAGGTCAAGGTTTGAGGGGGTCTTACAGAAAACAGGGAGCTACAAGTTTTGTTGAAATAGGCAGAGGTGTTGAAGAAGAAGACCGAGTTAATCTCTTCCAGGGAAAAGGTTGTAATACAAGTTCCACTCTCACTAAACGTCAGAGAATCCACATGGAAACAAGTCCTGGAGACAAAAACCCTAACCGATGTTTTTTGTTGCTGCTGTGATAACCAGCACTGGTCCTGCTGCTTTTTGATCTTCTCTTTAAAATAAAAATATGCAAATAAAAGCATGCAAAGAGCTTTTGTAGAAGGAACATAAAGGTCTTGGGTGAACTTTCCACTTCTACTCAAGCTATGAGACCCAACTCACAAAAACTCAGACTCGGTAGTGCCTCCTTATCACTCTTGACGAGAGGAGTCAAGCAAGTGTGTTGGCTTGCTGAACATCTCAAGGAGAGTGCAGTCCCCTCTTTAAACCAACCTAAGAAACTGCTGTCTGTTACTGGGACAACATCTAACTCTGTCTCCTCCTCCAGTAGAGTAGGCTTTTTGTTTCCACAACACCCATTGCTGGACTTTGTGTTGGTACCATTGCAGTGCAGCAATATCCACTCACTGGATACGAGCACCTCAACAGCAGCTCTTGAACAGTTGATTTTGATGGATCCTTCCTTCCTTTCTACCTGTCAACAGGCCTGGAAGACTGTGGTGGAAATCCTTAACTGGCGTCTCCTCTTTTTCCATTAGATGAGTATTTTAGCTCAGAGTTGTGACTTCCAAGAAGGTTGTAGGTATCCATGCACACGCCAGTGGGCAGAAGGCAGTCAACTTTTTGTGAGTTCTCAGTCAGGGCTCACCTGTCCAAAACCAGTGAAAAACGCTGCTAAGAAGATGAAGTACAGGCTTCCTCTCAGGTTGTTTTGATATTATTTAACTGTAGAGATGTTACAGGGAGGAAACGCCTTAATAATTCTGAAACTTTTATTCTGTCACTGCTTTTTAAGCTTTCTTCTTAATGGTGTTGTAGTTTAACCCGGCTGGCAACTAAGCACCACGCAGCCGCTCGCTCACTCCCCCCCCTCCCTCAGTGG
>NW_009260616.1:7145438-7154804 GCF_000687185.1 Egretta garzetta
TGCCCAGCCTGTCCCGAGCAGCGATCACTCCCCCCGAGCCGCGATCACACAGCCCGAGCTGCGACCACTCTGCCCGCGACCGACCGACCAAATCACTAACCCCACTAACATGACATTCTATGGTATGGAATAGCTCTTTGGTCAGTTTGGGTTAGCTGTCCTAGCTGTGCTGTACTCCCAGCTTGTTATGCACCTGGCTGAGCAGGAGAAGCTCAAAAAGTCCTTGAGTAGTCTGAGCACTACTTGGCAACAGCTGAAAACATCAGTGTGTTATCAACATTCTTCTGGTACTAAATCCAAAACACAGCACTATGCTAGCTACTATGAAGAAAATTAACTCTATCCCAGCTGAAACCAGGACAAATGGTTATTTCCGAAGTCCCCAAGATAATTCCACAGCCTCAGGGCCACCAGCCAGAGAAGGGTGTTGCAGAGATGGTGGCCCTGTGACTTTGCACTGTCCTCTGGCTGCAGGTGTTCCAGAGACAAAAATGCCCCCTTGGCGAGGGCAAGACTGGAGCAGATGATACACAGTGGTTACGGGTCTCCTTGTCAGACAACAAGCAGCTCTAGGGTTAGCTGACAGGGGGCTGATGAAGTCTCCAAAAGGCAAAGGTTGTTCTCTGCTGGCTCAGCTCCCGTCACCACCATGTTCCTCTTTTCTGACTCCCCTTTCCACCCCTTCACAGAAGCTCAGAAGAAAAATTTAATGCGTTCATTCTTCGTTGTTTAGCTTCGTCTTCAGTTCAAACTGAGGTCCAGAGTTGAACAAGGCTGTCTTTTCAGTCTGGAAACTTCTTCCCTGCTCCTCAAAAAAATAGAGTTGTGGGTACCCGGGAGAATGAAGAGGCCAGTATCCCTCTCTGCCTTTCTCTGCTTGCTCTTTGGACAAAATGTGGGTTTTTAACCTTGTTCTCTTCTGCCACTGATTTTGGTGATCATATAATTTAAAATAGCGGCATACATCTTACCTTCCTCCATGCTACACTTTTTAATATATTTCTCTTACCGGCTTATTGGGCTGTAGAAATCTGTTTATGTATGTATCCTCACACTGTCTTCATGACAGTTTTCTACCATGGCTACTGTTATTTTGTACAGTGCCTCTGATCAGTTACAGCTTTCCTGAACCTCTGAGGTGGGGAGGACACCACCCAAAAGAGACGTCGGCTCTCTGTTAGCTAAAAGGCCTCATCAGACCAACGAGGTCCCAGAGAAAGGACAGTCTACCTGGCTACACTAAGGGTATTGGACCTCAAGACAGGTTTGCCGGCGAGATCTTTTTTTTAAATTCTTGTAGGTTGCTTAAAATGAGGTGGGCAGCTGAAAGGTAAAATCCACTGACAGGAGGGAGATCTCACTGTCTCTACTGCCGCTCTTGCAGTCTTAGGTACCTATCTGTACACTCGTGAGGTGCCCAGGAGATGCATTTCAGATTGCTGACAACCCACAGCAGACCTAGGCACAGGAGGCTTCGACCCTGCCTGTCAGGTTTGACATGGAGTATTTTGAGTACAGCTGGGTAGGAATGGGACATTTTGCTTCCTTTAAAATTCCCCCAAAGTTAGGTTTTTTAAATTCAATATTCAGGTGCAGGAAAGAGACTGTTTTGTACAGAGATATGATGATTGCTCGTGGTCATCTGAGATTCTAATCTGAAATTTCTGCTGCTTTACATAAAAGTGTTTAAAATAATAAAAAAAAAATCTTACCTTCTGAAGATGGCAAAACAGCATAGTATTATCAGTGGTTTAATTCTCTCCAAAACTAAATTTTACTTAAAAATTACTTTTCAAATTTTTTTTTTCAATGAAAATGCCACTTGCTCTATAAAATTCTAATTCAAAACTTGTTCTTCACGGATTGATTCTAATACATTTTTCACTAATAAAGTTCAAAATAACAGGTCATGTTACTGTATGCGATGGGATAAGTAGTTCATTCTAATCAAATGCATAACTCCGAACTAAACAATCCCATCTCCATAAGGAGATACCATTGGCAAAGTAGTCATATAGCAATGAATCATAATACTTCCTTCTGTAAGAGTCTGTCTCAAAAGCTAGGATATCTCTGGGTGATGGCTAAGGCTGGATGTGCAGTGCCACAACCGGACTGGACAGCCCAGAGTGTCTTTGCTTTATCCTGAGACTGATACGAGAGATTTCCACTGAACCCTGGGAATTATGCTGGTGATTGTGTTTTGGAGGCAAGACTAATCCTGGATCTGTCTTTTTTCCTACTGAACGCAGCACTAGGAGAAATCTAAGTGGGTAATTTCAGTACAGGATAGATTTTAGCTATGGAAGTTCTTAACAAGTAATAGGGAAGGTTCAGAAAATAGTGTGATTTTTGGCTAGAGATGAAACATAGCTATGTGGAGAAAATCCTGTGAGTAGTCGGATCTATTCAATTGGAAGGATGGGTCCCCACACGCTGGCAGTCTTCTCCACTGAGAAGTGCTCTTTCAGTGGACGTGATGGGTGGAATGATGCCCCTCTGGCCACAGTTCACACCTTTGTAACTTTTTCTGCTCTACAGGTTTGTTCTGAGGCTGTTTGGATAGAGCTGTGAGATGCTGAGATGAGAAGTGCTAGGCAGGTGCAATGTCTTCATTGCAGTTGCAGTTGTGGCAGAGACTAGGACAACCAGAATCATGAGGGGCACCATAGGGGACACGCTCCCATCTTGGGGAGAACCCTGTGTCTTGCTAATAAACAAACCCCCGGCAGTTTAGGAAAGTTTTGGGAAGTTTCTACTCTCTTTAGACTGTGTATGTGGCAGAGAGTACTTATGGAATCATAGAATGTTTTGGGTTGGAAGGGACCCCTAGAGGCCATCTAGTCCAACCCCCCTGCAGTGAGCAGGGACACCGCTAACTGGATCAGGTTGCTCAGAGCCCCGTCCAACCTGGCCTTGAATGTTTCCAGGGATGGGGCCTCCACCACCTCTCTGGGCAACCCATTCTTGTATGCCTTTGCTTGAACCTCATTCCTCCCTGCAAAAATAATGAAATTACATGAGAAAAGGGGCTGGTTCGCTTAAATCAGTAAATATTTGTCAAAGTTGGCATTTGCAAAATGTCACGGTTTAGTCTCCAGGGCTTGCAAGGGGAGCTGTCACAGAGGTGCCTGAGCGCCTATGGGTGGTTCTTCGACAGTGGTTGCTGGAAAGCAGCTTCTTGCGTGGCGCGGCGAGGTGCCTCCGCTGGGGCCTGCCCTTGCAAAGCGGCTGGGACCGACAGCGGCGAGCGTGCTCCTGAGCCTTGGGCGAATATGCACAAGCGCCCAAGTGCCGCCTGTGTTTTTTCTGCCTCCCCGTGCCGGGGTTCCCCAGGGCGACCTGACAAACTGCGGACTGAGCTGGATAAACTACTGCTGTTTGCTATGGGGAGTGACCTGCCAAAAAACCGTGCCTGGGGGGGGGCCAGGGAAGCGGGACCTCACCCCCAGCCACCTTGCCTCTGCAAAGAAAATTTCTACCTCAGAAAGAAATGAATTTTATAATAACCGTAGAATAGCATTTTTAGCCTTATGTAAAGATGTCAAAGAAGACACAGATATGGACTATTTCTTAATTAAATATAGATTTTCCTTTAGTTTTTGTTTTTACTCTAAAAGCAACCATGTTTGTGCCAAGAACTGTTATATCCCACCCCCCTTTCTCTTTTTTTTAAAACTGTATTTTTATATGCTTGACAGAATTAATGGTGAACATCTTTCCAGCTGTGACTTTGCCAGAATCCCTTTCTGAAGCTCCTACTAATTTGGATTAAAACTGGATGGATGAAAGCCTCAAACAGCAAATCCTGGCAGTAGAGTTGCTGAGGCCCCACAGCATATACTTCTCCAACTGTTCTTATCTTCTGAGGCAAAAAAAAAAGAAAAAAAAGAAAAAAGAAAGAAAAAATATAAGCAAACATAATTTTGTAATTACGCAGTTGTTAGCGCTCTCCCTGCCTTTCGCCTCCCTGGGCTGGGGCAGCGGGCGGCTGCGTGCAAGGCATGGAGCGAGGCAGCCGGCAGCTCCCACCCTGCTGGGGCTCTGGCTTGCGCAGGGCGAGGTTTTGGTTGCAGGGTGGTGGGCTTTTTAAGGGCTATCTCATACCAGCTACTCCTCCTGCTAACAGCCAGTGTGGATTTTAAGAGAGGGTTGCCACACGGGGAAGTAACTGTTCGAAGCGGCAAAGGTGGGTGTGCAAGCCTGGCACTGCAGGGGTGCGAAGCCACCGAGCTGCCCGAGTCTCCGCTGCTGGGTGCTCGCCTCCCTTGCTTAATTCTAGCAGTGTTGGTGCCGTGTTTTCTTACCGTCCAGGCTTCCTGGAGCCAGCGGCTGCAAGCTCTCCTACTGCCACAAACAATTAAATTAATTTCTTTAAATTGGACAGATTGATCTCTGGCAAGGGGCCCCTGTTCCTTCCCCTCCTCCCTCTCATCAAGAGAGTCTTCTGGAAGCTTGTCAGCTCACTAAGACCTTGTTCGGGGTGCTCCTCTTTTCACGACCATGCCGAGACAGAGAAAAGGCAGTGCTCCGAACGCAGGCTGACAGCCCCTTCCCTGGCCTTGCCAGAGGGTGCCCTCTCCCCAGTGCAGCCCCTCCAGGAGTGAGGCTGCAGCTCACCAGGGCATCCGAAAACTACTTGTGAGGACCTTGGCTTAGACGCCAGCACTTGCCGGAGGGGATGGCAGGAGCTCCTCGCTGCAGATGCTCCTCGCACCTTGCTCACCTGCCTGGAGCACCTCCTGCATGGAGAAGGAATACGAATAGTACCGGTTATATTTACGGCATATTCTGTTAATCATTACAAACAACAGCAACAGCAGCTTTAGATGGACCACTTACAATTTCTGGTGAATCTGAAGACTGCAAAGGAGGTGGCCGCTGCTAAGGCATTTTGGGGTGACGGTGCCGGCAGCAGCATCACCTGTCCCCAGGCTGTGCCTACCAGCACAGAAAACCATGCAGCCCCCCTGATCTCCTGCAGAAGACCTACCCCTTCCACTCGTTTCCACTGGGCTGAGGGCTTCATTTTTAAAGGGTGTGCTCCTTGTCACCATTAGCTGCTGGTTTCTCCGTCGGCTGTTCCGCAGGTGTGGGTGGGTGCTGGGCGGCTGCCTCAGCTCGCCTCCCTGCCGCCTTGAAGGGAGAGGGGAAGCACGCAGGGGCTGAGCTCTTCTTCTCGGGATGCCTTGAGGTAGGGGTGAAGGTAACTCTCAAGGAGGCAGAAAGAGGAAAGCGAAATGTCTCAGCGGAAGTCCAGCCTGTCTTTCAGTCAGGAGGGGCAGCACTGGGCTGTATTGTCAGCCATCACCTTGCCTATTTCCATACCAGATGAGCAAGGAGTACTTCTTCCCTGACTGCCACCTTTGCAAACACATCTTCGGTTCTGTAACAGCAAGTGGACTTTTTCTACTCATCCTATTATGAGCAGAAAGAGTTACTCAGGACAATGTATTCTCCTTACAAGTTCTTTGAAGGCTATTGCCTTCAGATTGTGCCCTTGAAAACATCTGCCACAATCCGCCTGTTTGTAGTAGTAGTGCAAAACCAAGGCATGAATTTGGACACGCTTCTTTTTAAAGATACGTTGTTAAATCATCTTCTAATTATCAACAATCAGCAGGTCTTGAATCCCACTTTTGAAATAATAAAAAAATATTTTAATGGGTTGCTTTGCTTTTCCATCAACTTGTAGCGCTTAGGCTGGCGTGTCAGAATCTGTACGTCCGTAATGTCAGCCACAAAGAGCATTCATTTTTGCATGAGCAATTCCCACTGTATTCAGTGGTAATCATGTGTACCATTCAGAGAAGAGAATTTAGGTAAAAGATAATATAGAAAGTTCTTTGTTGACAGTAAGGTCAATGGGATCCTTAAAGGAATAATGGATTGAAATGAACTCCCTGAAGAAGCTAAAGCTTTTAAAGTAACCTGGTAAATGATGAATATTATACAATTTTAGTTTAATATGCCAAAAGCTTTTAATTCATTCAACTCTACAAGAGCAACAAGGTACGGAAGATATTTTAATCCTTCCTCTGATTTTTCACCTTGCTAAGACTCATTTGTACTTTAGAAATGTATACCTAATTAAGAAGAGCTATCCATTTAACCCACCACCAATGAATGGGACAAAATAGTTTATTGTTTCCCACGATACTTCATTCTCTTTTGATTTATGGAAATCAGGCATGGTTTGGGAATGACACTTCCAAAATTTGAGTTGTTTAAACCATGCGATACTTTGATTTTTTAGAATTTCAAACAGCAGGCTTCCAGAAATTGCTACACATTTGAGAAAGCCTGCTTTCCAGATACCCATTCTGAGGGCTATTGATTTTTTAATCTCCTTTATTTTTTGTTATTAACTGGCTCTCATATCAAGATTGGTACCACTGATCAAGTTGGCAGGCCAAGACTTTGTTTTTTACCAAACTGGTACAACATTCGCTTTATTCCAGATATCTTAAGTTGCTGCAGCACACTGACAATCAGTATTTAGACTGAGCTTTGACTCACCTAATCGTCCATGTCAACGTCTATATCTAAAGCAGTCCCGTTAGTCTCCTTCTAGTCAATGGAGAGGAATAACTCCAGAGCACTTGGCAGTCTGCTCTTCTAGAGCTCGTGGATGTGCACAACTCAGAGTTGCTCATTTAAGAATTACTCTGGTTGGTAATGTAGTACTGTCTGGTTTTTTACTGAAATTCTTTGTTTACAGTGAAGCCAGTTAATTCACCTTCATTCATATACACATATCAGCTGCTGTTTCTATAAAGCTGGATAAGAATATTTATGAAGTGGTTCTGCCTCTTCATTTTCATCTGCTTTGTCCATCCAAAAATGAACCAATTTCGTTTTGATATACAGCAAACCCCAAGAATTCAACAAACACACAGGCGAGCAAACACCCAAACATCAAAACCTCTCCTTTCTTAGTGTCTTTTGGCAGTCACAGAATATATTGCCTTTTATCCTTTTGGGCATGTTATCAGTTTTATGGCTTATGATTTCTATGAGTTGCTGCTTGCTTCTTTTTTCATGAGTCATCTAAATATTTGTATGGCTAATTTTACTTCCCCTTTCACTGGATTATTACTTTATATGTATGATGCTTTGGGGAGCTGATGGGTGAGATATGAATCCTGCCTGGGAGTGCCGGATTACGTTTCATGAAAGGTCCTGCACATGAGTGATTGCTCTGCAGCTGGTCCTCAGCCCGCGGTTTCGCAGGCAGGGAGGCTGGTGTGGCAGCGCCGTGCTGCTGAAAGGAGAGGAGGTTTGTGCCTTTTCCCTGGTCCCTGGTCCTGGCTTTTCTCACGCTGTGCTCAGTGGAGTTGCCTGCTCTTGCGCTGACCCTGGTTCCTACTGGAGCCTCTCTTGTGCCGGTTCAACTTACTAAGCCAGGAGGAAACTGTTCTTTTTGCTGAAAAAGATTACTGCAAGGGGTGATTTTCCTTCTGTTGGAGGTGAGCTGTTGGATGAGCTCGCTGCGGTCATGAAACTGTGGTCCCTGTCCCATTACTCCTAGACCTCGGGCTGACTGCAGGGACCATGCAGCTCTGCACTGCATCACCCCAGAACCTCCTGGCAGGAGAAGGAAAGCAGCTGATGGTCTTCTGTGTCACAGGGGGCTTTGCTAAACATAAAATTGTGGAAGGTTGAAGAAGAAAAGTCATCAGCTGCCTTTCTCAACACAGACTGACCATGTCTTTGGGAAAACAAAAGATAAACTGAAGTGAGGATTGCCTTTGGAGGTTATTTATTCACTTGCGACTCATGCTTTATTGTGTTTTTCTTTTAAATGAAGAGCTATGTTGTGGCTGCTGAAAGCTTTCTTTTCTTGTTGTGATCCAGGGGTAGGGTGTGCCGAAGTTAGCCCAGAGGAACCATGAGGATCAGTAGTGGAGCTGCAACTGGGCTTTTGGTCCATGGGATTTAACATCTCCGAGGGGCGTGAAGAGGTTTGCAGCCCTGGAGCACTTGCAGCCTCTCTTCAGGTTCTGGAGGATTTTAAGGCATAGGAAAGTCCAGCCACGATGTGTGTCACAGCAGCAGAAATTTCCTTTTTGTGTGTGTGATTGTGGATCTTTAGGTATTCCATGCTCTCTTTTTTAATACCTCCTAATTATTACTTCTGTTTTCCTTTCCAAAATTCTCTCTCCAAGATGATTTGGCTCATAATAGTTTCCAACCCAGTGAAACTGGCCCTTCTGGAGCATAACTTTTTTCTGATTTGGTCTTTGTCCAATTTGGATTTGCATCTCGTGGGCTACTGATTTTTACTGAGAAATCAGTTCTTTCCTCTCGGTCTGTCAGCTGAGGGGTGGCCTGGGATTCCTTTAATGTGGATGCTGTAACTTTTTGACCCAGGCATTTCAAAGAACATGCCTGGGTAGCTGGTGTAAGGATGTGCTGGGTTTTATCCTTTGCTCTGAGTGTGGTTTGGTGAAATGGTCCTTGTCTCTGTGGGTAAGGTCTGAGTAGCAGGACATAAGCCAGACTCAATCTGTGAAATCACTGACTAGTTAATCCCACCCTGAATAGTACAGGGAAGCAGCAGTGTTGCGTAGCAGGTTAAGTCAGTTACCCAGCAAACAGCAGCACACAGAGGAGTTTCGGGAGGTGTTTGGAATGAGATACTATGTGTGTACTTGTGGGGGTATTTGTACCCTATATGCTGAGATGATGAAGTGGTACAAGAGTGACAGACCAGCAGTTGTGCCTGCAGTGGGTACCCCAAATCTTATAGCCTGCCTGAAGCCTGAAGGGGTTTTCTGTGTGTGAAATGCAAGTAGGCATTCATGTCTGAAGCTGAGAACAACTTCCCATGTGGAACATCTGCCTTCAGGAATGCAGGGTGAAGACTCCTTTTATGTAGTTGCTGTGGCCATTCTTTCTACAAATTACATGGGAACCCAGGACTCCTTATCCTGAAAAACTTCCAGACACAGAGCTTGCATAATTATTTTATGTATTTAAATAAACCATCAGCCCTTGGGCGCCCAGCATAAGAAATACATGGACCTGCTTGAGTGGGTCCAGGGGAGGGCTATGAAGATGACTAAGGGGCTGGAGCACCTCCCCTGTGAGGACAGGCTGAGAGAGTTGGGGTTGTTCAGCCTGGAGAAGAGAAGGCTACGGGGACACCTTATTGCAGCCTTTTAGTACTTAAAGGGAACCTTCAGGAAAGCTGGGGAGGGACTTATTATCAGGGAGTGTAGTGATAGGATGAGGGGTAATGGTTTTAAAGAGGGTAGATTTAGATTAGATATAAGGAAGAAATTCTTCACTATGAGGGTGGTGAGGCACTGGAACAGGTTGCCCAGAGAAGTTGTGGATGCCCCATCCCTGGAAGTGTTCAAG